>NC_137736.1:104954761-105521638 GCF_963264785.1 Psittacula echo
TGACTTCTGTGAGATCATGAGAATACCAGCAGTTACAAAAGTAATACCAAAATGAGCCCCTCCATAATGGCGTTACTCTTAGTGTGTGGATCAACTTCTGTTGATTTTCTTAAATCTACCAGACAGGAACACAGATAATCTCTATATCTCTGCTTACAATTTGAAAGTTATTTTCTTTCCGCTACTGTGGGCTCACAGGCATAAATTATGGATGAAAATCAAAAAATCATGGCAGTCAGATGAAGTTCCTCATAACTGGAAAAAGAGAAATATAAGCCCCATTTTCAAGAAGGGGAATTACAGACCAGTCAGTCTCACCTCTGTGCCAGGCAAAATCTTGGAGCAGATTCTCCTGGAAAGCATGCTAAGGCACATGAAAAACAAGGAGGTGGTTGGTGACAGCCAGCATGGCTTCACTAAAGAGAAATCCTGCCTGACCAATTTGGTGGCCTTCTATGATGGGGCTACAGAACTGATGGACAGGGTAGAGCAGTTGATGTCATCTACCTGGACCTGTGCAAAGCGTTTGACACTGTCCCACACGACATCCTTGTCTCTAAATTGGAGAGACATCAATTTGATGGGTGGACTACTCGGTGGATAAAGAACTGGCTGGACGGCTGCACGCAAAGAGTTGAGGTCAATGGCTCAGTGGTGTCCCTCAGGGATTGGTGTTGGGACCGGTCTTGTTCAACATCTTCGTTGGTGACATGGACAGTGGGATTGAGTGCGCCCTCAGCAAGTTTCCCAATGACACCAAGCTGTGTGGTTCGGTTGATACACTGGAGGGAAGGAATGCCATCCAGAGGGACCTTGACACACTTGTGAGGTGGGCTGATGCCAACCTTATGAAGTTTAACCATGCCCAGTGCAAGGTCCTACACCTGGGTTGGGGCAATCTCAGGCACAGCTACAGGTTGGGCAGAGAAGAGATTCAGAGCAGCCCTGCTGCTGAGAAGGACTTGCGGGTGTTGGTCGATGAGAAAATGAACATGAGCTGGCTTCAGTGTGCACTCACAGCCCAGAAAGCCAACCGTATCCTGGGCTGCATCAAGAGGGGCGTGACCAGCAGGTCAAAGGAGGTGATCCTGCCCCTCTACTCTGCTCTTGTGAGACCTCACTTGGAGTATTGTGTGCAGTTCTGGTGTCCTCAACATAAAAAGGACATGGAACTGTTGGAACAAGTCCAGAGGAGGGCCACGAGGATGATCAGGGGACTGGAGCACTCCCTGTATGAAGACAGGCTGAGAAAGTTGGGGCTGTTCAGCCTGGAGAAGAGAAGGCTGTGTGGAGACCTCACAGCAGCCATAGCACCTCATAGCCTTCCAGTATCTGAAGGGGGCCTACAAGGATGCTAGGGATTTTCTAGATTAGACTATTCATTAGGGACTGTAGTGACAGGACAAGGGGTAACGGGTTCAAACGTTTAGACTGGATATAAGGAAGAAATTCTTTACTGTGAGAGTGGTGAGGCACTGGAATGGTTTGCCCAGGGAGGTTGTGAATGTTCCATCCCTGGCGGTGTTCAAGGCCAGGTTGGACAGAGCCTGGAGTGGCATGGTTTAGTGTGAGGTGTCCCTGTCCATGGTAGGGGGGTTGGAACTAGATGATCTTAAGGTCCTTTCCAACCCTAACTATTCTATGATTCTATGATTCTAAAATTGAAGCACCTATTGAGAAATCTCTCCCTTTCTCTTAATATTTAAAGGATGGCGATTATCATTGCAGACCTCTACATTCCAACTATATTCTACCCAAATATTCAAATATTCAAGAAACCAAGGTGACTGTTGTCACCACAGTCCCATGTACTTTATATCATTTCAACTTCTAAAAATTTATTAATGCAGCTGGGGTATTTTAACTTTATACTGAATTCCTTGGTTTATCAATATTCTGACATTTCACTACTTTAAGTTAGTATACCCCCACTGGACAGCTTAGTACTATAGGTCTAATTCTCATCAAAAATCAGTTTTCAGGATTATGTAGTAGGAAAATAAATTCAAGCCAAGACTGAACATTTTGCATAAAATGAGATTAACAGAAGTATACACAACATACAGAACAAGCAAAATACATACTCATGCATATGCCGATAACCCACAACTCCCACCTAATTTCCTTACATTTATGGCTAGTGCACACAGCTGGTACTGTTCTAAGGTGATGATTTCATGGTAACAAGGTTCTTGTGCCAACTTGACAATAGCATTCCCTGCAGCCAGCCGCAACCGAGACATATCAGGTTTACTGAAAAAACAAGCATATAGATTATGAAGGTTAATTAGTAAGAAAATATGTAATTATTTGACTTAATTAAATCTCAATAAACTTGCACTGCTGAAAACGAGGCACTTCAAAAAGAAGGAAAAGTTTCCATGGACTTTGCCACCCACACCCCCACAAATCCACAGCAGAAGTAACTTCAAACCAGTAGTAGTTTTCATGGCACCACACACAGCCTGTTACCACATACCTATTACCTTGCCCCAACTTAGCAATAAAAGTATTCCTTGGAACTTCCTAAAAATTCCACATGTGTCAAAGTTTTAGCTGTACATTGGAGCAGCTCAGCCCAAATTGCCCCTAAGAGACCTCAATTAGCCTATGATGGAATCTACTTCCATTCAGCATGCTGATTTTTCCTCAGCAGGGTGCTTCTGTCAAAGAAGTACCCCATTTCTAGTCCCCAGAGATGCCAAAGTTTGTCTAGAAATGAAACAGCAAGTAGTGATAAGACAAGGGGGCATGGGTTAAACTGCAAGGGAGCAGATGCAATACTAGGAAGAAATTCTTTACTATAAGGGGTGGTGAGACACTGGCACAGGTTGCCCAGAGAAGTTGTGGTTACTCCATCCCTGACTGTTCCAAGACCAGGCAGGACAGGGCTTTGGAGCTTTGAGCAACCTGGTATAGTAGAAGGTGCCTCCTGCCCATGGCAGAGGGGTTGGAACTACATTGTCTTTAAGGTCCCTTCCAACTCAGGCCATTCAAGGATTCTATGAATGACAGCTCAAAATCAGTGCTGCAAGTCAACTTTAGTTAAGATTAATTAGATATTATGATAGGTGACTAAGTGAAAATAACAGCAAAAAACAATTAGGCATATGAAAAGGTTTTCAACATGCTGAAGGTATTGTTACTTGACCCACACACCAAAATTGCACTTCCACTTAGCAAAACACTGAAACTCTCTGCTAAGTTTCATGTAAAAAGATGAATGGGTTTTTCTATAACCTTTGTAAATATGGTTGTAGGTTATCAGAATATCAAAAGCATCTTCAACAGGAGCTGTGCAAACTGATACCCACTTGATGTTAATAAATTTAATAAACTTAGTTGAGTTTTCACTGTTCAGAGTTTATTTCAACAAATTACATTACTTTGTTGTTTCTTCCGATCAAACACAAAGAAATAAATAAGTTTTACGCATCTCACTTAAAGCACTAATGAGTTCTATTCAGCAGTAGTAGGTACAGCTTTTTCCTTGGGTAATTTGACGCAGGAATCAAGCTGTATTTTTATTTAAAAATAATTATTCATTTTAAGCAGGACAAATACTGTTTAACTTGTTAATCATTCCCCTTTATCCTTAGGAAAAGCAAACACTGTAGACTTAAGTCCATTATTGCAAAAAAATGTATAAAGCATAACAAATAGCAACCAAGTGGCAGGACAAAAGCTGCACTCACTTTCAAGCAAGGCATGAAGATTAACATGGTAATGTCTAGTTTTTAGATGATAAATTTCAGTTTAAAAAGAATCTTCCGTGATAAATGAACCCAACAAAGTTTTGCACTTCAGTGACAACTGAGAAATAGCAACTTACAAGCACACACTGACTGAGCTAAAGGAAGTATAAAATTAAGAGCTTTCAATCTCCCTCAGCTTTAATAGTAATAACATTTATTTTGAAAATTGAATCAAAGACATTTCACATAAAAGTTGGCCAAATTTTACAGAGTATGTGTGTCACAGAAATAACCACAAGCACATGGGAAGGAAGAGGACAGTGTCAGTTGTGAATATCATTCTTACAGCTGATGATGAAAATTCATCAGCTGCCTTATGCCCCGAAAGGATATTTTTGAAGAAACTCTTCAGAATTTATTTTTTGTCAAACTGTTATAGCCAAAAGCTTTCTGATCTGTTATTGATCCCAAACCACACAATTATTAGAGCTGAAATAAAAGCTCCTGCATGACGTAATTAAGCTTTTGATTACTTCTAATGATTCTGAAAATTTGTACCAAGGATGCCCTTCTCTTTTAAAACAATCCAGCACTGGAGTTAACATTTTTTTCTTCTACTCTGTAGGATAAATGTGTCCAGTTTTCTAAGCATTTTCTACATTCCATGGAATAAACAGTGTCTTTCGACAACCTCTGAGAACGTTGCATATCAGATGGTGTAGCAATTTATCTATAGCACAGAACTACGAAGTTCTGAACTACATGTTTTTAAGCACACTTCAGTGGAAGGAAAATAAAGATAGCCTTTCAGAAAAATGTCAATTCAAGTTCGTATCTAATATCAATACTTTCAGCAACAGCTAGCGTTCTCTGATACTCAAGTACTCTTACATTATGCCTAGTATAGATAAAATTAAAATCCTACTACAAAGACATGCAAGATTCAACTTAGTTTTACCTGACCACAAATGAAAACATTTGTATAATCTTGAATTTCAAATTTGTAGGGCCGTTCATGACTTATAAGATGAAAAATAAAGACCTGGAAAGGGCAGTTGAGATACTGTTTATTGAAAAAATTTAATATTAAAGCATCAGACACCGGTGAATTTAACCTACGTATGCTAAGAACTCAAAGCAATCAGTTGTTGTCTTAAAAGAAATTCAACAAAGTCATCAATCCTAGCACTTCAAAATGAGAGTACAGATTTGTTTCTTTATTTTCCAAGTAGGACCTTGCCTGTACCTGACACTCTAAGCTGAACCGTACCTTGAAATTTAAAAATCCCCTTCCCTTACACTGTCACTGAGAAGTACAGTTGTGTGTATTTAAAGAGGCATTGAAACAGAGTAATTTTTATGGCTCATGAGGACACTACACCAAAATGATTATAACATGACTAAGAGCCCATGAGGTCAAATGCCTCCTGAACCCTGCCATTTTCAGTTAATTCAATTATCTTTAGCAAATTATACATTGTTTAAAAGACAAGTACAAGCTATGAACACAAAAACTGCCTCTATGTAGACTGACATCAGATCAAGTACAGTTTAAAAGATTATGTTCTATACTCAACAGATAATTTTGCTTTCCAGACTACTCTAATTTGAAAAGGGCAGCGTCAGATTTGTACAGTAGGAACACAGTAAGTACTGGGAGAAAGAAGATATACTCATTCTATTCTCAAACGGTGAAGAATAAGGGTCAGGAAGTGTCAACAAGATCCCAGGAACCTCCATGCAGAACTAATGCACCTGAAATGTCATCTTTGCTTCAGAGATGTTAACATAGGCGGTGTGTCATAGAGAGACAATGGAGACCTACCCTCCTTCCAGTTTAGAGCCTTCACAAAATGCATTGTGAAAATCACAGAATAGCTACATTTGGAAGGGACCTCTAGAGGTCATCTAGCCAAACCCCTCTCTTCAAGCATGGTCACCTAGAGCAGGCTGCCCAGGACAGTGTCCAAATGGATTTTCAGTATCTCTAGAGATGGAAACTCCACCACTTCTCTGTACAACCTGTGCCAGTGCTCAGGCCAGTCTTGCTAGTAAAGACTGAGGTAAAGGTGGCATTCAGTACCTCAGTGTTTTCCACGTTCCTGTCATCAGGGCTCCTGTATTGTTCAGCAGCAGGTGTACATTTTCCCTAGTCTTCCTTTTATCACTTACTTAAAAAAGCTCTTCATGTTGCCTTTGTAATCACTCACTAGATTTAATTCCAGCCAGTTGGGCTTTGGCTTTCCTAACAGAGTCTCAGATGGTGTTTTCTGTATTCCTGCCAGGTTACCTGTCCCTGCTTCTACCTTCTGTACGCTTGATAGAACCATTGAACGGTTTGGGTTAGAAGGGACCTTTACAGGTCATCTAATCCAACTCTCCTGCAACAAGCAGGGGCTACTTCAACCAGATGAGGCTGCTCAGAGCCCCGACAAACCTCACCTTTAATGTTTCCAATGAGGGGGCATCTACCACTGCTCTGGAGAACCTGTTCCAGCATCTCACCATCCTCACTGTGAAAAAAGTCTTTCTTAAATTTAGTCTATATCTACACTCTAAGTTTAAAACCATTATCACTTGCCCAACTGCAACAGGCCCTATTAAAAAGTCGATCCACATTGTTCTTGTGAGCCTTCTTTAGGTACAGAAATGCCACAACAAGGTCTCTGCAGGAGCCTTACCCCCTCTAAGACTGAACCACCCCAACTCTCTTTCTTCACAGCTGAGGTGTTCCATCATGCTGATTATTTTTGCTGCCCTCTTTGGACCTGCTCAGGTCCATGTCTTTCCTGTACAATGGACTGAGCACAGTACTCCGGCTGCGGTCAAGAGAGTAGAGTAGATGGGGAGAATCACCTCCCTTGACCTTCTCCAATCAAACTCTACTAAGCAGAACCTTGAAAGAGGCCCAAGTCTGTTCTCCTCAAGCACTATGATCTTGCCTTTTGCTTTCCTTGCTACCCTCAGGACTCTGAACTCTACCATCTTACGGTCGTTACAGACAAGGCTGCCTTTAGACTTCACACCCCCAACAAGTCCCTCCATTGCTGGTATGAGGTCCACCAGAGCACCTAGCCTTACTGGCTCCTCTATCACATGTGACAGAAAGTTGCCACTGATGCTCTGCAGTAAGCACCTAGATTGTTTAAATGCTGTGTTGCTCCTCCAGTAGATATCTGAGTAGATGAAGTACCCCATGAGCGACAAGGCCTGCAGATACGAAACTGTTTCTAGCTGTTTATAGAAGGCCTCATCCGCTTCCTCTTTGTGGCCAGGAGAGCTACAGCAGACACTCACTATAATGTCACCTGTACCAGTCTGCTCTTTAAACCTAACCCATAAGCTCTCAGTTGGCTCATCATCCACTCCTTGGCAGAGCTTCAAGTTCTGGGGTTGAAGGGTTGCCTTCAACACAGAGCGACCTCTCGTCATTGCAGCTTTCTCCCTCCCCTGAAAGTATCTCCAGCCCTCAACTAACTTAAATAACAGAGCATTGACCATATCATTATGTACAGTTTGTATTATTATTTGCAGTTTTGAGTACAAAAAGATTGGGAAAATTAAATTACTAAAACATGCACAGTAAGTAATCATCACTCCAAGCATCAAAATACACAGGACCTACAGAACTGATTGATTCTGGATAAGCCAACAATATGCTCTGAGCAGTTATGCTAAAAAGCTAAATTACTACCACTTATCTCCCTAGCAAATGCTATGAATGGTCATATTACAGAATTTAAAACTATGAAACAGTTATTTTCAAGGAATTTTAAGATAAAGACTACACAGTTGCTGCAAAGATAACATACGAGACAATTCTTTAGTTTGCAACTTTGTGCACGCAATGCAGGTTTTATCTGCATAATCACTGTATAACTCTACCCCAAAATTAAAATCTTTTTACATAAACTGACACAATTCATGCAAGCCATTAATGGCTTTTATAGACGTGAATTTTTAGTATTTGGCAAGCAATAGTGGCTGACAACTTGTCACTTCTACTGCAGAGGATTAAGAAGATACCCACAAAAACAAATCAGTTGCCTAACAAATCGTCTAAAAGGCAAATTATTTATTGAGACTTTAATCCTCTTTACACAATTTCCTCTTGTTTTCACTTTTTAGAGGCCTCAAGGGATTAAAGTCTGCCTCCAAGCAAAGTGCCTTATGTACTAGCTATTCCCACCTGATTTAGTGCAACATGCTATTATCTTTTCATTAGAAAGGCTGTCTATTGGCCTTTGGCATACACAACAATTGTACATCAGGAAGAGCAAGCTACATAAAAAATTAAACCCAATTTTCAACATGAAAGAGGAAGTTACACAGTTCATTCCTGCAATACCAGTAATGGCTCTTTGAAGAAAGGGATAAAACAAAGATGATAAAAAACTAATATACAGCTATATCTAGTGTTAAAAAAAACAGAGACTCAGCAAACTTATGTAAGTATCCAGCTAAGCTTACCACTAGTTCTTATGAAACAAGATGCATAATCATTAAGCAGTCTAACAGAATAGCTTATGTACAACTTCAACTAAAACTCTACCCACCACATCAACACAGACATCAAGCGTTACCATCTGTTACATACCTAATTTTCCCCTGCTCTGTTAAATCACCATCGCTATGTAATATTGTTGTTAGCAACCTCAGAGTAGAAGTTCCTGACTTGCTGTGGTTGTTCTTCATTCCTAGCAACCACCGAACCATCATCTTGATAGCCTGAATCTGCAAAAGAAAGAAAAGTTGATAGGCAGAAGTCAAATCACACAATGAGCTCATTTATTTCAATAATCTTTATCATAATTTAATCACATGGTATTTGCCCAAATGCTTTTTGATGCTACAAACATAAACCTGTCAAGGCTGCAAAACATCATTTGAATACTGAAAGATATACTAGACATACTCTCACTAGACAGCAACATTTTACTGAAAGTCTCACAAACTTATTACAGCAAATAAAAACCGTACAACAGTTAAGGTTTGAACTGTTCATTTTACTAAGCAATCATACATTTTGCCCTATGAAAACCTATTATGCTAATTGAGCTTACATCTATTAAACACTGAGGAACAGGCAAAACAGTCTATACTTACTAAGAAAATGTTACTGGATCAAGAAGCAGAAGGCATTTTCATCTTCCTATATTATTATAATTCCTGTACTTAATCCCTATATGTTCTATATTTATATATGAAATATTTGAGTTTAAGACATGTAAATTAAAAACACTTCAGAGACAACTGACTGTTAGAATATCAAACTGTATTAAGGTAACTTGTTCTAGAAAAGAACTTTTCTTTCATGGCTGTCTAAAGAAAAGCCTCAAAGCACGTTACTTAGGATAACTTGGTTTTTGCCAATGGAAACATCAAATGTTTTGAGGCAAGCTTCTAAAAGTAAGCAGAATCCAGCTGCTATCAAGACACTGAATAATTTCATATTTCTTCAGTGAAAATAGAGCATGAATTTTGAGATTAGTTTGTTTTAGTATTTGAATCACTTTGTCCTTTCATTTTTCTTCTATATGAGAGCAGAGACAATAAAACAGAGAGAGGACTATCCTCCTACAGCAAAATGAAAATGCTAATCACATAGGCAACCTTGGGGAAGAAGAAAAACAAACCAAAACCAAGCCTTTGAAAATCTAAGATATTTTTCGTAAACACTAACTTCAAATTTTCTCCTTTATGGGAAAGGCAGTTCTAATGACTGTTATATAAACATTGACAGTATCACCAAATTAAATTCATCATACAGTTGACAAATTCCATGTAACAAACTGACCACAATGGTCCCTTCAGATCTAAATTCTGTGATTGCCATCTATACCAGAGTATTTTTTTTAGCACCATGGTCCATATACTACACCTCCAGAACTGTAATTCTGTTGGGTAACACCAGCAAGAGGTAGGATATCTGTCACTCCAGATCTCAAAATGCAAACAGCGTTTGTGGAACAGAAATGAAATTGTCTTGCCCTAGCATTCCAACACTCTTCCACTGAAACAACTCTAAGTATCCACCAGAAGATTTTAATAGCAACAAAACCAATGTAATAATAGCAATAAACCCAATGTAGTAATAGTAGTAATAATAACAGCAGCAGCAGATCTTCTCTTAGTTTACCAACTAAAGTTTCCTCATGCCTTAACCAGTACCTGTAGCCATTAGTGCCTCTCATTTGTTGGGAGGATGGGAATACGCCAATTCAATTTGGTTTAGGAGCCTAGAATCTTCCTCTGAGATTAAAAATCATAGAATCATAGAATAGTCAGGGTTGGAAAGGACCTTAAGATCATCTAGTTCCAACCCCCCTGCCATGGGCAGGGACACCTCACACTAAACCATGCCACCCAAGGCCTCATCCAACCTGGCCTCGAACACCGCCAAGGATGGAACATTCACAACCTCCCTGGGCAAACCATTCCAGTGCCTCACCACCATCTCAGTAAAGAACTTCTTACTTATATCCAATCTAAACTTCCCCTGTTTAAGTTTGAACCCGTTACCCCTTGTCCTGTCACTACAGTCCCTAATGAAGAGTCCGTCCCTAGCATCCTTGTAGGCCCCCTTCTGATACTGGAAGGCTGCTATGAGGTCTCCACGCAGCCTTCTCTTCTCCAGGCTGAACAGCCCCAAATTTCTCAGCCTGTCTTCATACGGGAGGTGCTCCAGTCCCCTGATCATCCTCGTGGCCCTCCTCTGGACTTGTTCCAACAGTTCCATGTCCTTTTTATGTTGAGGACACCAGAACTGCACACAATACTCCAAGTGAGGTCTCACAAGAGCAGAGTAGAGGGGCAGGATCACCTCCTTTGCCCTGCTGGTCACGCCCCTCTTGATGCAGCCCAGGATACGGTTGGCTTTCTGGGCTGCGAGTGCACACTGAAGCCAGCTCATGTTCATTTTCTCATCGACCAACACCCGCAATGTAGGGATTGGTACACGGACGGGAGGTTGTCAGGAGGGACAGGAACCAGCTGACCCTGGGGAGGTACTTAGGCAGCAGATATAAGGAATTGTAACTGCGCAATAAATCGTTGATGACCCGCATTCCGTGAATGCTCTATGTCTCAGCCCTAGTTCGGAGGGAACTAGTGCTTCCGTCCCTCACCACACGAGTAGCGAGAAACTACAAGTGGTGACCCCGACGTGATAGCGATGGATGTGAGCCACGTGGTACAGGTACTGGAGGCCCTCGTGCAGCAAGCTGGGCTGCCGAAGGCGATAAACTCGGAGCCAGCGGGCCACTGCATCCAATGGTTGCGAGGCCGGGGGGCGGTGGAGGCCCCTGTGGACGTATTAGATACCTCCCGATGGGGACAGATCCGCCAAGAGCTTTTGGAAGAGGCCTTGGCTGGGGAAAAGAAAGCAGGAGATCTAGGGGAGACGTGGGGTGCCATCGAGAAAGTTGTCTCCAGGACAGGAGCTGCTGGAGCGGCTGAGGGATGTGGAGGCGCTGCGGGTGGAGGAGCCGCGGGTGCAAGCGCGGGAGCTGTGGAGGAAAGTGCCCCAGGAGGTGCGGCCGGAGCCCCCGGGCCGCGCGGCCGAGCGGGCAGTGCCGGGGCTGCAGCGAGACTGCCAGAAACCGAGGCCGCGGCAACAGCAAAAAACCGGGAAGTGGAGTCTTGTGAGCCCTGGCAACACTCCCCTTTGTGCGACAGGGCGAGGGGACAGGGGGGTTCTCCACAACGAGCGACAGCAACCCTCAAAGCCTACCCTGGGGGAATCCTCCCTACTAACGACATTGTCTTTATCCTTGGCTACCAGGCTGGAGTGTTCAGTTTGGTTTTGATTTTCTAGGAAGAAAAAAAAAAAAAAAAAAAAAAAAAAAAAAAGGTACCCTTATAGCCTTTTGAACACGGTGTGTGAGTGCCGTGGTGGGCTGTGGACTTGAAACCCCATATACAACTCATTTGATAGTCTCTCTGTGATCCACATGTACTAGAAGTTGGCAAATATATATCCATGTATATCCATGTTTCTGTTAGCCCTTGGAGAATTTTTATGGATATTGCTGACCACTTCTTCCAATGTAGGCTGGCCACCTGCATCGGAATGAGTGTGCATTTTGGTCAGTGTAAAAGCCCAAGGCTCGTGCGATGTGGGGGGGGGCAGAGCCTCTGCGGGGACGCCTGCTAAAGTTGAGCCTGCCGCCTTACACTGCAGTGATGCTGCTTGGAGCTGATTTTTGATTGTCTTCACAGGGTCCTTATGCTACGTTCTGTATGAGGGACCATATAGTGGGAATAATGATTGTCTAGGTTTTGTGTTTCAAATATTGTAATTGTATGGAGTGTGCTTGTGGGATCCCATGCGTGTGTGCGTGTGTGTGTGCTGAGAGCGGACAGTGCTCTATGTATTTTTTGTTGTTGGGTTTGTGTAAAAGTTTTAATGGGTAGCAGATTAACATTTTGGACAAGAAAGGGTTAATGCAAACTGCCGTTGCTGGCAGGTATTTACTGCTGCTGCTAAGCAGGCAGGCAGCTGTAGCTTCACATTTCTTTCCCATCAGAATGCCTTTGAATCACTTTAACGGGCCTCCTTCTCAGGAGCTGATAGCGTGGGAGAGGGGGTATGTTTGTGTTCTCCTACCTACAGGTCCATGGCAGCTGCCTGCGAAGTTTGCAAAGCCTTGCTATGAGCTGGACAGACAAGTGGAGGAACCCGATGCCTCAGCTACAGGAGCTGACAGTGAATACCCCGAGCAGAATGAGATAGAGGAGAAGAAAAATAAATGATTACAGGACATCACTTGAGGGCAACTGAAAAGTAACAACTTGAATATGTGTGCTTGTAACGTAGCTGTTATTACAGACTGTGATTTTGTGTATAAAACCCACTTGTATTTACTAGCCAGTTGCTAATGAGAAACTATACCTTGTATTGTGTGGATTTGTTACTTGTAAAAGATGTTAGAGCATGCAAATTTGCAGCAGCTGCTAGAAAATGCTAAGACAAAAGCTAGAAAGATTCTAATATGATGGTAGTGTTATAAACCAGGTAATGGAACAAATTAAGAGGGTGGAAGAACTCCACTGGTAAGAAAATTCTTTGGCTAGTTTCTTGCTGCCATCAGCATTTTCAACATGCTGTTGTAACCTGTAATAGTTACTCTGGTAATGTAAATGTGTGTATGCTTTGCCACAGTAGCAACTTGTTACTGGATGAAGCAGGTAAAACTCTGCATTGACAACGAGGTACAAGAACTGAGGTTGACCAAATGCCTGCTGCCACAGTCAAGGGCAAGACTGGGTTGGCCTCTGTGTTTGCCACCAAGAAGAACCTTTAGCTCTGCTGCTGGCTGCAACCCAGCAGGTGTGGAGCGATGGGGACACATGCCATGCCAGACCTTGATGTGAGGGGATGGCCTCCCCTGTTACCAAAGAGACATCCAGGAGAAAAAGGGCAGACCCAGCAGCCTGTGATTGGCTTATGTTGAAGAAATATGGAAACATGCTAAGATCTTACACATGGTGTATGAGGATGGGCAAGCCTTTTGGCTGGACAATTTGTTAGGTGAATGGGGACTGACAGGTTGGCTGGTTGCTCTAGTAAAAGGTGGACTAATGGTGTTTATTGTCATTTTAATGATTTTGATTTTGTTGCTGTGTATTTTTAATGTATCCAACGAATGATTATGAGTGCTACAAAGTGTGTTTGGCTTGTATAGAAAGAAAAAGGCGGAGATGTGGATGACTTTCTGGCAAAGAATGGCCATGTACCCAGATCAGCAAGTGCCTACGTGGAGTCGGACATGAACCAAGGGTCAACAAAAGCTGAAGGAATCACAGCAAGATAAGAAGGAACTGACAAATGCTACTATGCTTGCACTAAGTGGGCTTTTGACTGATGTTGATAGTGTTTGTCATGCCACCTTACAAATAGGGCAGCAATCGACTTTTTATTGTTGGCACAGGGGCATGGTTGTGCTGAATTTGAGGGGATGTGCTGCATGAATTTGTTAGATCATTTGGAATCAATTTGTAAGAGTATACAACAATTGAAAGAGGGGGTTAAATGGCTAACGAAAGATGATGGATGGAGTAGCTATATTATGTGTGTTAGTTTTATTTGTATTAGTAGCAAGTTTTATGTTGCGGTGTGTGATATCTATGGTTAAGAAAAATGTAACATCCGTCTGCTTTGCTCAAAAACAAAAAGAGGGAATTGTGGAGTGGCTGAGGGACAGTGGACATTTCGTGACCAACCGAGAGGTCAGCCTTAGGAGATGGTGGTTATGAAGAAAACAGCTGAACAATGGACATGTGAGCAATCCCAGCTGTTTGGTTTTAGCCAAACTCTGACTTAAGTTGCAAGGTCTGAATTCAAGTTACTCTGGCTGTGAGGCCTAGCCTTAGGTTACTAAAGGACAGTTACGTGCAGTAGAATAAGGAACTTGGCATTTGCTCAAGGCTAACAAGATGTGGGAGCAGGATGGTGAAACTGCAAGTTATGTGAGAAAGGTAGCGAATGGATAATTTTAGCTAGCTTGTTGTCTGCTTCAAAATGTGTGGACTGCACTTCTGAGCCAATCACAATCTATATTGGTTACGTCTAGCCAATAGCAGTTCAATTTCTGGAAGCATATACTGTAGCTACTGTAGCTACTGTGCTACGACAGTGGTCTGTGGACCCCATTGGCCATTGAGACTACGATGCAGTGTGCGCAAGTCCTTTTTCAGGCTTTGTCTCAGCAAGCTGCTGAAATTTGCCCGAAACACTGGTGATAGTCATTCGCACATCCCTGGACTCCTGACTGAAGGTAACAGTAGTGCAGACCGTGTTGCACAAGGTCTGCCAGTTCCTGACTGTTGTGCTCCAGTTTTTATGCGCTATTTACATGTCATGGTTGATACCTGTAGCAGTGGCTTGGCTATGCTTGGCTATGGCACAACGCAAGCAAGACACTAAGGCGGCCATTTTGCATTGGCGCGACGTCATGGCGATTTTGGGAGTCTCTAGCCAGATCACGACCGACAATGGCCCAGCATATTCAAGTCAACTGGTGGCTTTGGTTTTACAACAGTGGGGCATTGAGCATAAGACCAGTTGTCCTTATAACAGCACTGGCCAAGCTATCGTCGAACACGCGCACCGGACTCTGAAAGCTCGCCTTGTGTGTCTTGAGGCGGGGGAGACCGTACCCGGAAGAGCTCCCGCAGTCCATGTGCGCTGACTTTTACTTTCTGCTCTGACTCGTTTAAATCAATTCTCGCATGGATCAAGTGAACAATCCCCTATGAGCTCGCACTTTGCCTCACCTCTAGACAAACCCTCGTATCCACAGGTACGGGTGAAAGATCTGGAAAAGGGCAAGATAGGTCCATTTGCCCTACGTGCTCACGGGTGAGGCTATGCCTGTGTGGAGGGGGAGACTGGGCTAAGCTGAGCACCGGCAAAATGGTTATTACCGTATTTGTAGCTGAGTCCGTAAGTTTGTATTTGAGCTATATTTCACAGGTGGTGATTGGCGCTCGGCTATATCTGGGAGAGAGTGATGGAAAGAGGTGTGAAATGACATCCCTGGCCCTTATGTGTCCAGATGACTTCGCTCACGGATCCAGTCAAGATGTGCCTTACGAACTTTGTAGCCAGCCGTTGAATACGACATCACTCAGGCCGGAAACACCTGCGTCTAGGTTCCTTTAGGCTGACGCTCTGTGTTTATTAGTATTAGGATGTTTGTTTCCTTCTTGTTTGATTATGTAATGCGCACTGTGTTTGAATACTTAGTGGCACAAACCTTTCTTACTTAGTTAATAAGAGTTATAAGTTGCTTATCTGGAATAGCTGTTAAAACCCTGAGTTTTCTAGTCTTGAGGCGGGGGAGATGTAGGGATTGGTACATGGACGGGAGGTTGTCAGGAGGGACAGGAACCAGCTGACCCTGGGGAGGTGCTTAGGCAGCAGATATAAGGAATTGTAACTGCGCAATAAATCGTTGATGACCCGCATTCCGTGAATGCTCTATGTCTCAGCCCTAGTTCGGAGGGAACTAGTGCTTCCGTCCCTCACCACACGAGTAGCGAGAAACTACACCGCAAGTCCTTCTCAGCAGCAGGGCTGCTCTGAATCTCTTCTCTGCCCAACCTGTAGCTGTGCCTGAGATTGCTCCGACCCAGGTGTAGGACCTTGCACTTGGCATGGTTAAACTTCATAAGGTTGGCATCAGCCCACCTCACAAGCGTGTCAAATTCCCTCTGGATGGCATCCCTTCCCTCCGGCGTATCAACCAAACCACACAGCTTCGTGGCATCAGCAAACTTGCTGAGGGCGCACTGAATCCCACTGTCCATGTCACTGACAAAGATGTTGAACAAGACCGGTCCCAACACCGATCCCTGAAGGACACCACTCGTTACTGGTCTCCAGCCGGACACTGAGCCATTGACCACAACTCGTTGTGTGCGGCCATCCAGCCAGTTCTTTATCCACCGAGTAGTCCACCCATCAAATTGATGTCTCTCCAATTTAGAGACAAGGATGTCGTGTGGGACAGTGTTGAAGCCTTTGCACAAATCCAGGTAGATGATGTCAACTGCTCTGCCCCTGTCCATCAGTTCCGTAGCCCCATCATAGAAGGCCACCAAATTGGTCAGGCAGGATTTCCCTTTAGTGAAGCCATGCTGGCTGTCACCAACCACCTTGTTGTTTTATACATGATTATACATGAGATGAAAATACAAAGTCAAAATACTATATGGGTCAGAACCATACGGAGGGCCTGCCACAAAAAACTGCTTTATACTCAGCAGCACAACATGAACAACATGTATTTGAAGTGTAAGCTCAAGCAATAAGAAGTTACCATTTCTTAGTGTCATGGTTTAAGCCCAGGCCGTAAACTAGAACTACGCAGTCTACTTCCCCCACCACCACCTTTCTTCCCCCTGCTCCTGGAGAGATGGAGAGGAGAATTGAGAGGAGAATTGAGAGAATGCAACTCCCACGGGTTGAGGTAAGAACAATTTAGTAACTAAGGTATAACACAAATCACTACTGCTACCACCAATAATAATAATGATAAAGGAAATAACAAGGCAGGAGAATACAACACCTCACCACCTGCCGACCGATAACTCCCCCACCCAGCAGCGAACTAGCCCTTCCGGATCACTCTCAGTTACATCCTGGGCATGACGTGCTGTGGTATGGAATACCTCTTTGGCTAGTTTGGGTCAGGTGCCCTGTCTCTGCTTCCTCCCGGCTTCCCCTCCTCCCTGGCAGAGCATGAGACTCACAAAGTCCTTGGTCAGAGTAAACATTCTGACCAGCAACTGAAAACACCAGTTTTATCAGTATTATTCCCAGGCCGAAAGTCAAAACCACAGCGCTGCACCAGCTACTAAGAAGGAGAAAAAATGACTGCTACTGCTGAACCCAGGACACTTAGAGAATAACATGACAGATCTTTGATTTTTTTATGAGAAAACTGCAACTGACTACTAGCTTTACATAAGCTGTCAGAAGTGAATAAATATTATTTTTAATATTAAAATTAACAATTAAAAATAATCAACAGGTAGTTATAACACTTTGATCTAGAGGCTATCATCATGCTTCCATTGTAAAAGTATAACAGGCTCCCATCCCATGTAGTGATCCTAGAAACACTGTCTCCTTACATCAAATGATGACACAACAATTAGCTCAGGTTTCTACTACTTGAGTTTTCAGAGCCACAAATGCCACAAAAGTTTGTGCGGAAGTGGAAAATGAAATAATGCCCATTTAAAGCACAGTTAGAAAAATAGGATGAGAAACTTATACTGCTGTGTACAATGAAGGAAACAAGAAATATCACTGATTCTACATAAGTCTTAACCCACTGCAGGGTACAGAGTATGCAATACTGGTCACTGTCAGGAGTTTACTGCTTTAGAGCAGACACAAGTGCCAGGTGTAGGAATTCAAGTCTAACTCATACAGTAATTAATCCAATTTAATACTTGTACTGAAACAGTTCTCTACAGACATTTCACTTAAGGTGTAGCACCCAAAACTAAGGGTAGCCTATATCAGTCTACATCTGTTAGGCTGGACAATACTAAAATCTTGTCTTCATCAGTACTTCCCTCTTTCATACTTAAACTTGCTAGTTTTAAGATCCCCATTAGATAAGCAATTACATTACAAAGGGAGATAGAGGCTTTTAAAACCAGAGTGAAGAAAAATAGACCGTCAGAGAGAAATCATCTCCTAATTAATGGTGTGGCCTGCAGTGTTCATTAAATATAGGCCTCTCAGTGGTAATAAATGCCAATTAAATTTGCAAATCAATTTTTACAATAACCTGTTTTCATTTGCCAGTAAATGCTCTGTACAGTTTTCAGGCTTGCCTTCAACTTTGAATTGCCTGAAGATTTTCTACAAACAATTCCCTTTCAAACAGCCAATTGTAAGAAAAGTTTTATCAACATAAAAGAGCATTTTAGAGAGATATAACAGCTTCATGAATCTTTAAAAAAATTAAGAAAAACAATTAATATTTACTGCTTCAAGTTACACATATAATCACTGAAGTGAAATCATGTCTATTTTAAACTAGCAGTTCATGAAATCAAAACAAACATGCATTCTTTCAACACTTCTTGGAGTGTACTGTGTAACTATGGAGTTGCACAAATACAAAAAATATCCTTGCTGTAGTCAAACGAATAAAAAGCTAACAAATAAACTCCAAACACAACTGAGCACTTCCAGTAAGAGTTCTGTACCAAGCTGGAAACAAAAATACTTGTTAAATCAGCAGAGAATAAGGTATGTTATAAAGAGCGCAACTTCACAGAGAAGACAAAGAACTTTTGAATAAAGTTGCTCTGATTATTTGAAAAGGCACTGGAAATTAAATGGCTGCTACACTTAATTTAGAAGCAGCATGCTATGAAGTACATGCATCTCACCAATTCTGAAAGAAAATGCAAAAGCACAATCTATGTCTGTTCTGAAGAAAGGGCATTTAGAATGCAAATACAGGCATAGGATACATTTTCTACAGTGTAAATCTATTTCTCATGGAGTGAAAAATTAAGTGAGAATATCTATTACCAAGTCCAGAAAATGTAGTAATAAACTTATTCCAAAAAACAATAAGCTTGAGGTGACATTTTAAAGTAAAAAAACCCAACAAAATCCCCACCATTTTAAAGCTGTGTTTGTTGGTTTGTGGTTTGTTTTTTTGTTTTGTTTTTTTCCCCTCTCTGCTTAAATCTTGCTGTTTCTCTGGTACACATTGCACACAGAGCAAAGCAATTTAACACATTTCTTCATTTGAAGAAACTGGCAAACCCAAACCCAATTTTTACTTTATTCCAAACAGCACTGAAAGTTTCTTGGAATGTCCTAAAAATTCAAAAGAAAAAGGAAGACTTTAAACAGTCTCCATGGTATTTAACTCCTATGTGAAACAGGAGGGAAGTATATTTGTATGCTAACTGCGATAATACCTGAAATACTGCTGCACACCAAACCTATGCTTATAACAGGCTATAATAAAAATTCAATAAAGCATATATGTAAATTTATTTAGAAAAGCAAAAAAAGTACATGCTCCCAAAAGCAAATTCTTCTGACAATTCAAAATATGTTCTGGTAAGATACTCAATCTAAAAACCGTTACTTCTTTTTTACTTTTAGAAAAGTGACAAGCAGAGAAAAGCAGTTGACAGCTTTAAGAATCCAGAATTCTTTTAAGAATTCTTATTCTGTAACAATACTATTATTACACAATAATAGCAAAATATAGTAAGTGCTACTTACTTTAACAAGTGTTTCAGGAGACACTTCTTCATCTGGGACCCAAAGTTTTGTTGTCTTTTTCCCTGGAAGCTAAAATAAATGTTACATTTTGTTATACTGCCATTACTCTTTAGTGAAACCTGATGTAACTCTCCTCTTTCCTGTTTGCTTCTGAAATCAATACTGCAGCACCCACTGGTTTGCTATATGCCTCTTCTGTCTCTTATAGCAGTAACGATTATGGGAGTGAAATACTGTCCATACCTCACAATTCAAGTATCAGCAAATTTGACAGCAGTAGAGAGGGTTTTATTGTTGTTATCTGAAAACTATTGCTTTTGAGTGTAATAGCCATTGCTTTCAAATTAATTTCCAGTTTCCATATCCAGTAGATTGGAACTTCAAGAGCATAGTTTGACAGTAAATCTTTCCCTAAACAATGGCTGATAATGCACAAGTACTTTTTTTTCACTTTATAACCACTATGGATACAGAAGTAGTAGAAAAATTAAAATTTACAGTCTTCCAATTAGACAGCATATTTCAGTTTCAAACACATTATACTTCCTAAAAAAAAAAATAAATCACAACTTGCTTGCTCAAGACAAGGGACTGAGTGAAGTCATTACCAATTTTCCCCATTTTTAACAAAAGGTGAATCATGAGTGATTAAACGCTGTGCTATATAGCTTGTCACTTTTGTAAGGACTATAAAATTAGTACTACCTCCTTTCCTGTACTGTGGGCTTTCAGTTCAGTCAAACAGTACACATAGACATCTATCACCATATCCAAATGTAGAAATCAACAAGTCAAAAATTTTCACAAGAATTTGCTGAGTATCATACCACAGGAGAAACAAAATCTTAATAAGAGGTTTTAAAAATACTTACCCTATCATTCATTAGCAAATCTTTAACAATAAAAGTGGCAACCAAAGATTTCAAAGGGGCAGCAAACTGATCAGGTGCTAGCATGGCTATGTGGCCAATAGTAACCAACGGTGTGATGAGATGCTCAAAATTGCTTGGATCCAGACTTTTATGTAGTGGCTAGAATAAAGGCAACTGTAATCAGTAATATTCAGTAATCAGTAATATTCAAGTATTACTGATATAATCTGTGTCTTATTGAGCAGAGGGGGGTTAGAGCTCTGCACTAAGTTGTCCATGACTATTTATTTTTCAGAAATACAATTTTTAAAGAACTACTATTTTGATTTAAAGACAGATTTACCAACCCTACAAGTTTCCCACACATCAAAAGAAAAAAAATCACAAAGAAACACAAACTGTTTGTCACATCTGCATAGTTCAGAAAGTGGCAGCTCAAGCAGGGCTGTTTAGTAAAAAAATGTGTATTTTCTTGCTGAAGAAGTGGGCATGCTACATCTTAAGATCACAATTTCAGTAAAGGACTATGATTCAGCCTTCAAGATAAACAGCTGATGGGCACTAATTAAAAAGTGTATTTGCAGTTGTAACTTTAAAATCTATTTAAATACTATCTACCATAATTTTTTCCTTCATTTCTATAACCATTTAAATACTTCGGGTCAGTCCCAACAAGGATAAGGAATGGTGTATGGCTCCTCTTCCCATAAAAAGTTCATGGTTCTAGCAGACAGTTCAACACTTAATTTTACTCTATCATCTCTTAAAATACATAACCCTAAACATGATGGATCATAGGATACAAAACCTCCCTCCATTACCATATTTCAGGCCAAACTGAAGAGAACAAAAGGAAAGGGGAAAAATATCTTTTGTAAATTTGATACAACTTGCCATATAAATTACTACTACCTCCCTTAGTTTACATTTGCTATATAAAAGATTAAGAAAAACTAACTTAAATATTTTAATTTTACCTCAAATATCTGTGCAAACTGTGTTTCTTTGCTGGAAAATATTGCATGGATGCAATGAATAGCATACTTGGCTTGACGAGGGGGTCCCTTTTTAGCTTTATGATGTAACACTGGAAGCAAAGCTCTAATAAAAAAAAAAAAACAAACAAAAAACACACCTTTTCACAAATTGAAAATCTTCAAAATATCAAACCAGCAAAAAAAGTACAGATATAAAGAACATAACACCTCTGCAAAAGTGCTAGTTGTCCTGGTTTTGGCAATTTCTTCAAAGAAAGAAATGTCTTGCAAGTAAAAGCCCCTGGCTTTTGTTGATAAAATATCATGGACTAGAAGAAATATTTTCTCTGCACAAGTTACTAAATGCTCTTTTGGAAATATTCTCGTCTACACATCCTCATTAAGTTGCAAAGAATGGTTTTACGTTGACATATATTTAATTTAGGGGGAAAAAAAAAAGAAACAACACCCCATACGTAACTCTGAAGGGCAATGATAAAAATTATAGTAGTGCCAGTGACATATCAGCTGTTCGCTACTTTGGATACATTCATTTCACTTCCATTGTTCAAAAAGCACCACATTTTAAAGTAATTCAAAATCTTTTTCATGTTTTACCTGAAATTATACTTTCTTCCAAAAGAATGCAGGATAATGCTATAGTATGCAAAGGGAAGAAAGAGAACTTCCAAAAACCCATAAAGAACACCGCTCAAGCAAAGTAAGATGTAAAACTTACGATCGTATGTGAGGAAAATCTTCCTCAATTTTACTTCCTGTGTTTTTGAAAATTTGTAATGCAGCTTCTGCCACCTTTTCATCATCCATTTTCAAGCAAGCCAGGAGAGATTCAAAAGTTTCAGCTGAATGAAATGAGATAGGGTGTGTAAATGAAAGTACCTGCCAAAATAAGATGAAAGCCATGTTAATATTTTTTTTAAAGGTCCACTTATATAGAACATACCATCATGAGTAATTGTCCACTGCCACACTGCAATAGTGGCTACATCTACATTAGCAAGTACTGGCTTACAGCAGAATCAGATCTTAAAAGAAACAACTGATACTAAGGAAGCAATATTCACATTTCAGGGGTTTTACTTCAGAGTATTTTTAGACAGACTTGAACCCACTTTAGCCACTGCAACACAACATGTGCTTCTGAAGCTCATCTCAGTTTTGTTTCTCTAAAAAGAATAAAGCTTATGTGCTCCCAGGCTTCATGCTTGTTTGCCATGTGGAAGAACTGGTTGCACTCTGAATTGAAGTTCCTATCTCCAAAATAGTAATATAGATATACCCAATAGGGTCTCTAGTCCCTCAAGCTTTATACAGCAGCTCATCAGATCCTGTACCTCTCCTTCAGATTCCTGGACTCCGTTTTCAAGTACGACAGTCCTCCCATGTTTAAAAAAAAAATAAAAATCCTCTTTTGATCCTCCTTTAAAGTTTGCCCTCTCTACATCTGTAAATGGCTGTTGATTATTAGCCTCTTTCCATACCATATTCTGACCCATGGCAAAGAAATGATCCTCTCAACCTAGAAACTTCTTCACAATCAGTTTTCCATTTTCCTCCCCACTTCATTGTATGGCATTCCCTTTTCCAGACTCCTACATTTGTCCTTTCAGGTTTTTTCTCATGATGTACAGATCACTTTCCTCAGGGCAATCTTACTCCTTTTCCTTAAATGTGTCATGCCAGTTCATATGAATATTTAAGTACTGACCTGGGAGCCTTCTTTCACATATATAGTCCTTTGTGACATGATTCATTCTTACTCAGATTAATTTTTGTGCTACTGGCTTTTTGTACTTCTATCTAAACATGCACACCTGGTTAGAGAGTCACATGCTCTCAGATGAATCTAGCAGGCCCTTAGCTGATCTAAGATATTCTGAAAACTTAAGTATGGAAGTCTTCTAGATTTTGAGACCTCTGAAGTCAACCCACATCTGGACCACTCTCAACACAAACATGTAACTGAAGTGATACTACAGTTTAAGTACATTTCTGTTCAAGTACAGGCAAATCTGACTACACTGTACCCATAACCTAGTCTTTGAGAGACACTAAGTGAAACAAAAAGCCCTATGTAATGGCATCTTAAGTTTCATGCATATAACAGTATTTGTAAGTAACAGTGATCAGCCCTTTTCTTTCCTCCTAGCAAAGAGGGAGTACAGAATAAGAAATTCTGTACACTGTCCCCAGAAATGCATCTTTATGGGGTTTGCTATGTTAACTGAGTATCCAAGACTATACAGAGTTGAAATAGGTAAGACACAAATTTATGAGGAACTACTAGGAACCACAGTATGATGCTTACAAGTACAGTTCCAAAACTATTATAACTATATTCAAAAGCAACTGAATTCACACTCTAATAATAAAACTTCTAAATTCTTTATAAGATAACTTTACTTATGTGCCATGTAAGATGAGCACAGAGAACAAAACCCAAACCAGTATTCTTTCAGACAGCCACCACATGCTTATGGCTAAAGATACCGCATGCCAATTTAAAGTTTATTTTAACAAAGTTGCTTCAGAAAGTTTTACATGCTCACTGACCACCAGGAGTATACTTGCCTTAAGCAATTCAAGACCTGCCCTGATTGCCTGGTCAGTAGGTACACCCTCATCTTCATCATCAGCCGTTCCATCTATAGACTTGTTTACTTGCTTGATAAGGGCACTGAAGAGGAAAACAAAGTATGGCCTCGTATTTACTGCAATCCACTGTGTATGACAGTTTTCATAAGATATAAGAACCATAAACAAATTACTCCAGAAGGATGACCAAAATAAGAAATCAATTTGAGCACTACAAGCAACAAATTCATGTAAGAATTACGGTGAGGCTACTTAAAAACTGATGGAAAACAACTGTTTACAATGTTTAGTATACAATCCAGAGAAAAAAAATAACCATTAAATAGCTTTACTAAGAGTTGATGAAATATTTAAAAGACCTATTTTCTGCTTATTTAACCTTGACAGTAATGCTTCATTTTCTCCTTACACTGTACCCTAGGAAAGGAAATGATTATTGAAATGATCCTATTAGTGTGTGGTGTAGGCAGCTTCCATATCATAAACTGAACAACATTCAGAGTATTCCTCCAGTACATCCTGTAAATAATATTTATAGCAAAAAAAATAATCCCCAAACCAAACAGCCTCAAATGAAAACAAAAAAGCCCCAGATGAAAATAAATAAGAAAACCTCAACTGGTAGCAAACCAAGGGCAAGGCCTCTTAGCCAGACTTCCCACATTTCACTTTTTTTCCTGCCCTTAATTGGACAAAAATGACCACATAATAAAATCAAAACAGAAACAAAAAACAAACAAACAAACAAACAAAACCCCATCAAAACCTAAACCAAAAATAACCAAAACCCAGTGACTTTCAAAAACAAAGAGGGAGTTTAGTGAAATTTTACAAAGATGCAAGAAAGCCAGTTCTGTGGCGAAACTGAAAATATGTACTTCTTACTACTTTTTTTTCCATTGTATACTGTAAGGCACTCAGTAGACAACTTAGTGCCACATGTGAATCTTACTTAAAATATACATTTTATATTACTTCTGTGCATGTGAAAAATCTGTTTTCAAATTTAAATTAAAAATCCAGCTACATATTGTACTTGATCCAAGATCAGAAACAGATTAAATGAAATCTCAATAGCTCCATTACATTACATACATGACAGGCAGAAAGTGAAAAGCTCAAGTACTTAAGAGCCAAGTACTATAGTTGGAATTAAGAGGTAAGAATTTCCTAGTATTTAGAACTACCTGCCTCTAAATAAGGTACCACATATCTCAAAATACAGCTGTTAAATAATTATTTCAGCAATTACATTTTTCCCCTCCCATAACTTAACTGGCTTACTTTTCTTTAAAGTCTTGATGCCTCATCACCATAACCTGTACTTCCTCAGTTAAATTACTGATTAGATCACACTATGAGCTAATATTCCGTGTGGAAAACCTCAGTAAAGAGCCATGGACAGAAATTTCTTTTAAAATCAGTCAATGAGTCACAAACCAAACTTCACCCATCAGCAACAGATACATTTTTACTGACAGGTTGTCACGGCTGTGCTAAATGACAATTCAATTGTTTCTGCGGCTACATTCTGAACTAGCACACAAAAACCCCTAAGCAAGGGGAAAGAGAAGAAAATACTGCAGGTTACCAGGTCTTAAACTGTACCCTCCAGTCCATTAAAGCTTACGCTTAAAGATGAAATAAGAAGCCTTGATTTCAAACCCTGCAATCTACAGCCAACACGCACACAAAAATACCTGATGGATTCAGTATCAATGTGCACAGGAGCAATTCTCTCAAGAAGAAACTTTATCATTTCCAGGAAAGGATTTGTTGGTTGTTTTGGATTGCCCAGCTTCTTTGTTATCTCCCTCTGCAATATAAGTTTCAATTAAATTTATAATCAATTCAGTTCCAAAAATATTAACATATTTAAAGAGCAATTCTCACCACACATCCTTCAGCCTGTTTGCAAGAACATGTTGGGCTAACAAGCATTTCTAACTGACTTCTTATTTTCTCATCATCTTCTAGAACTTGTGTGAACTTTTTCATGAAATCTTGAGCTTTCCCTGGATCAGGAAGGTTTCCTTTAAATAAGCAAAAGAAAGCACTATTTATTTTAAGAAGTATGAAGTAACAGTATTGTAAATTACACAAGTGCGAAATGTTACACCAAGAAAGTTTCTATGTGTGCTTAAGTTAACAAAAAGAGGTGGAAGAGGCGTAAACAACCAAACACCACAAAATAAACAGAAGACCCAAACCACAAAACACTTTAACTTATGCTGATATATCTATGAGGACACCAATTTCTAAAACCTGGTATACCCACAGATCTCCCCATGCTATTTCCTTTCCTTGGCCTTCACACTCATTTTGCAGCAAGTCTAGTTGTTCTTGTTAATAACAGTAACAGCTGAAGTTGACCTCAGAATGCAAGGTCTGTAACTCTACAGAAAAATATACTCTTTATATAGCTCACCTGATATGACAGGTGTGGAATAACATTAAAAGGGTATTTTTGCTAAATTACTGCTCCACTAAATGTAAGCTGTACAACAGCTTATAATATTTTTCTTAAAAAAAAAAAAAAAAAAGCTTTTAAAATGCATTTCTTAAACTACATACTAACATCAACATTAAGCAAAGTTGGCACAGAAAATAGTATAGGACTACAGGATAGTCAGCTCAAAACAAGTTCTACTAAGTATTTCTTTCCTTTTATTTGTTTTGGGTTTTTTAATGCAAGCCAGAATTGAAAGAATCAGAAAAATTACAAACTGAACAACTTCTATATTGTAAAACAAAAGGAAAAAAGGATTTGGAACATGGCCAGCTAGGCAGTAAGATTCAGTTTTTCCTCCAACTTTTTACAAAAATTTACATAGCCTTAAGCAGTATCAGTTTCTGCCAGAACAGCTGGCTTTTTTTTTTTTTTTTTTTTTTTTTAATATAAAGATTGATTTAAAAACAAAGTTTCAGAACCGGTTTTAACGCAATTGGCATGGTGGTCTAGGGGGAGCAAGATATGTTCCTTTGGGGCTGATGGTTTTTTCTTTGCTGAGAATTCAGGTTGCAAAGAAGTTCTTCAGTTTCCAAAGTGCCTTCCCTGCTACTGAAACCCAAATTTTTTTTGTGCTCTCCCAACAGCACTTACAATGTCAACACCTCAAAGACAGTAGATATTTTAGTAGGTTAGTTAACATCAGTTAATATATATTCTATTATAAATGGTAAAGCAGACACTAACATATTAGGATCTAGATTTTTAATCAGTCCACAACAGATACAGCCAAAATGTCATGTGATAAGCTTCATGAGTGGAAGCTTTTTACAGTAAGGAAGTCATTCTGCTTACCGTTGTCTTAATTTTTTAAAGTATATTGTTACATCATCTTTATCATGATTTGTCATATTTCATATTTTACAGAACTTTTTAATAAGCTTATCTCAAATTATATTTAAAACAAGAACACAATATAGTTAACCTGTAATTTTAAAACTGTAAATATTTTAACTTACTTGTTATAACCATCACTTTTGAAAATATAGCTTTACTGCTGGCATCTGTCTGTAAGTCACAAAAGAAAAATAGATTAAGTAAAAAATTTACATTATATATTTCCATTTGGATACTGAGTGAGCAAAATACCACAATGCATTATCAACAAGTCAGCACCCATTTTGCTAACACATCAGTGTGTTAGAAATCAAAACTACCACTGCAAAGTTAATGCCAGACAGTTACAGGGAGTAAAAGCTAGGTCACATCTACAGTATCATTGTCTCAGATAACCATGTAAAATATTTTTATTACTTTTCAATCTACTATACAGCTTATGAAGAGTACAAATGGGTTATTTCTGTCATTGTTTTCCATCTAATGCCTCCTTGGTTTTTAAATATAAAATGGACAGCAAGCATTAAATTCACTTTGTCTTCTTGTTCAGGTATTGATTCTAAGTAGTCTTGGTAGCAGTCCCCAACTTAATGTAAAGAACAGAGCAAGTCAATAATAAGACACCTTCTACCCCTGTTTAGCTGAACAGGGAAGGCAGTAATTGTGAAAGTAACAATCATAAACCATAACAACAGAACAAATGACAACATAACTGCATTTCAAATATGTGCAATGCTTAGATTTCAGTGAAACTGTTACTGACATGAAGTCATCCAACAGCATCTTACAAGCAAAATTAGTTATGCAGAACAGCTTTTTTATTTAATTTAGTTTCCTTTTGTCAGTAATTCTTCTGCTACAGGATTTCAAATTCTACATGCAAAGTTCACCTTAAAAGTTAGTTCTGGCACTGAAAAAGTGGAAAATGAAAAACCTACTACTGAAGGTAAACAAACTACTTCCCAGGGCGCTCTGTCCCCACTTTTAGCTGTAATCCATAGTATTCTACAGACTATGAAGCTTTACTGAATTGCACTGAAGTTTGAAATATTAAGAAATTATCAGTAAAAATGCCAAAGGGAATCCTTAATTGTAGTCTGAAGATAAACACCCAAATCATCTTCAGAGAAGTGTTCTAAAGTGGACAAAATCATTAAAAAACATTGAAATCTTTCACTGCTGCATAATAAGTGCTGTTCAACAACTGGGAAATCTTCATAACTAAAATGAAAATTGGAACCTGAAAGAAGATTCAAGCTTACAGCAATGTTGCCAAAAGCATACAGACCCATCAGCTTCCAAACCATAAAGGAAGCTGCTCTTTTGCCAACTGACTTGACAGATCAACTTCAGTGATACAACTTATGAAGTCTGCAAAACTCCATAAATGCATGTAAATAGTATCAATTATGGGCTACAACTATCAAATTATATTCTCCTGAGAAAGATTTAAATAGGAAAACTACCACACTATTAGCTTTCACTGAAGAGTAAGACACACAGAAGTGCCCATTTCATAGAATGGTTTGGGTTTGAAGGGACCTTAAAGATCACACAGCTCCAATCCCCTGCCATTGGCACAGTCACCTCCCACCAGACCAGGTCCTTCAACTTTTCATAGTAAATTTCTGTTCTCTAGAATGGAATTCACTAGGTACTATAAAATAAAACAGGATTTTGAGTTCTAACATATTTGCACAGGTTTTTTGTCATTAAGGATATTAATTAGCAAATTTGTGGAAAACATAGCAATGTTTGAGAAGAGAGGCAACTTATCTGAGTATAAAAAAATATGGCATGAGATTAAGACAAGCAATGTTTTTAGTCAACGTTCTTCATCTTGTGACACGGACACTTTGGCACATAATTCTAGCCATTACGTATTTCTGCAGAACTTTCCGTCACTTTTTAGTATTGGAAGAATGCTGCAATTTTCAGGGCTTATGGATGTCACAGCTGAACAGGTACGTTCAGACAAGAAATGAAGGCAAAAATCAAAACAAAAAACCCAAAACCCAGCAAAACAGAAATAAAAACTGGCTTACAGGATTTAAATAATTATGTCAACAGATACAGAATCTCCATACTTGCACCTCTTAAAATTCAAAAGAAAAATACCAAAACTGTACTGCAGAGTTTATTTGTTTCTGACTGGTCTGGCCTTCCAATACAGGCTACCTCTACAAGTACTGGCTAAAGCTTCCATTAAAACAAACCTAAAGTTAAGCAAACTACTAATCATAGAATCATAGAATAGTTAGGGTTGGAAAGGACCTTAAGATCATCTAGTTCCAACCCCCCTGCCATGGGCAGGGACACCTCACACCAAACCATGCCACCCAAGGCCTCATCCAACCTGGCCTTGAACACCTCCAAGGATGGAGCATTCACAACCTCCCTGGGCAACCCATTCCAGTGCCTCACCACCCTCACAGTAAAGAATTTCTTCCTTATATCCAATCTAAACTTGCCCTGTTTAAGTTTGAACCCGTTACCCCTTGTCCTGTCACTACAGTCCCTAATGAAGAGTCCATCCCCAGCATCCCTGTAGGCCCCCTTCAGATACTGGAAGGCTGCTATGAGGTCTCCACGCAGCCTTCTCTTCCCCAGGCTGAACAGCCCCAATGTTCTCAGCCTATCTCCATACAGGAGGTGCTCCAGTCCCCTGATCATCCTCGTGGCCCTCCTCTGGACTTGTTCCAACAGTTCCATGTCCTTTTTATGTTGAGGACACCAGAACTGCACACAATACTCCAAGTGAGGTCTCAAGAGAGCAGAGTAGAGGGGCAGGATCACCTCCTTTGACCTGCTGGTCACGCCCCTCTTGATGCAGCCCAGGATACAGTTGCCTTTCTGGGCTGTGAGTGCACACTGAAGCCAGCTCATGTTCAGTTTTTCATCGACCAACACCCCCAAGTCCTTCTCAGCAGCAGGGCTGCTCTGAATCTCTTCTCTTCCCAACCTGTAGCTGTGCCTGGGATTACTCTGACCCAGGTGTAGGACCTTGCACTGGGCATGGTTAAACTTCATAAGGTTGGCATCAGCCCACCTCACAAGTGTGTCGAGGTCCCTCTGGATGGAATTCCTTCCCTCCGGCGTATCAACTGAACCACACAGCTTGGTGTCATCGGCAAACTTGCTGAGGGCGCACTCAATCCCACTGTCCATGTCACCGACAAAGATGTTGAACAAGACCGGTCCCAACACCGATCCCTGAGGGACACCACTCGTTACTGGTCTCCAGCCGGACACTGAGCCATTGACCACAACTCTTTGCGTGCAGCCGTCCAGCCAGTTCTTTATCCACCGAGTAGTCCACCCATCAAATTGATGTCTCTCCAATTTAGAGACAAGGATGTCGTGTGGGACAGTGGTGAAGGCTTTGCACAAGTCCAGGTAGATGACGTCAACTGCTCTACCCCTGTCCATCAGTTTTGCAGCCCCATCATAGAAGGCCCCCAAATTGGTCAGGCAGGATTTCCCCTTAGTGAAGCCATGCTGGCTGTCACCAAGCACCTCCTTGTTTTTCATGTGCCTTAGCATGCCTTCCAGGAGAATCTGCTCCAAGAGTTTGCCTGGCACAGAGGTGAGACTGACTGGTCTGTAATTCCCCGGGTCATCCATTTTTCTGCTTCTTGAAAACGGGGCTTATATTTCCCTTTTTCCAGTCGTCGGGAACTTCACCTGACTCACATGATTTTTCAGATATGATGGCCAGTGGCTTAGCAACTTCATCCGCCAGCTCCTTCAGGACCCGTGGATAGATTTCGTCAGGTCCCATGGACTTGTGTACGTTTAGGTTTTTAAGATGGTCTCGAACCTTATCCTCTCCTACAGTGGGCCTAGGGTCTTCATTCTCACAGTCCCTGCGTTCGCCTTCCAAGACTTGGGTGCTGCAGTCAGAGACTTTGCCAGTGAAGACTGAGGCAAAGAAGTCACTAAGAACCTCAGCCTTCTCCGAATCCTGGGTAGCCAGTTCTCCAGGTATCTTCCGAAGGGAACCTATGTTGTCCCTAGTCTGTCTTTTACTCGCTACATACCTATAGAATCCCTTCCTATTATCCTTAACATCCCTAGCCAAGTTCAATTCTAACTGGGCCTTAGCCTTCCTCACCTGGTCCCTAGCTTCCCAAGCTACCCCAAATGAAGTAACTTGAATCCAAAGTATTTTTTTAACTTCTAGTAGTATAACTCCACTGAATAATGACAGATTGAAGATCAAGAAACATTTATTTTTAGAAGATCTACTGTGGCACTTTATCTACATTATCTTGCATTCATGATATGGAAGCATCTGCAGCAAATAAAGCTTATACTCCAATACAGATAAACCAGCATTCACCCACTTTTCCTCATCCCTCTTCACCTCTGAGAGCTCTCACAATGCCTACACTTGCCACAGTGACAAGATCTACGGCAGAACAAATCAACAATTAAGCTATAATCAGTAAGTGAAGAAATCAGACTGAAGTGAAATAGCATACACAGCAACACCAAGTCATATTCTAAAAGATTACTAGTCTGTTTCTGTTTTGTTTTCTGAAAGAAACTGTTTCTACAGCTCTGAATGGCTCATAGACGTTATTACTGCCTTGGACTGCACGTCTCTTCAGTTCACGATTATGAAAACACACTCTTACAGTCATTTAATTCTATGAATTAATTATCAATTTGGGGAAAACACACAAAACCAACAAAAACCAAACAAGCCATACGAGGAGCATCACAAGTAAAAGGTTTGTTAAAAATACCTAAGCATCTGCACTGGGTGTAAAGGCAGGGTCTGGGGTAACAAAGGGCTGCTGGGCTGACCCACTAGGGAGGAGGTTAGGGACTGCCCTGTGCCTGCTTAAGCTGCTTCCAGCCAGCTCCACAACCAAGAAACCAAACCAATACAACTCTAATCAGTGAGAGAAGGCTATGGTGCCTCTGAGAAAACATATTTAAGAGAGAAGATGCTGGAGAAAATATAACTCTAAAGGGATTACTGCTAGTGGAAGAATCCCTGATGGAGGAGCAGATAAGAAATGAGGAGCAGCACAAGGAAAGGAACCACCACACCTGATGCCCATCTCCTGTGTTGCCATGACCTCACTGAAGGGACTGAGCATAGTGTGCAATGGGGGGCCTGAATACTGTAAAACAGCTGTTTCTTTTAAGTGTGTGTTTGGTTTTTTTTCTCTCAATACCTGAATAAATAAAAAGTTTGTGTTAATAGACAATAAACTAAGTAAAATTCCCTCACTCAAAACCGTTTTGTTACCCACGACAGCATCCCAGACTCTCTGAAGCCCCCTACATTCTCCAATTGGAGAATTGGGTGTCCCTGCCCATGGCAGGGGGGTTGGAACTAGATGATCTTAAGGTCCTTTCCAACCCTAACTATTCTATATTCTATGATTCAGGCCTGTTACTCAAAAGAATATTATAGTGTAGAGAATTAGCACTTAACAGCAAATGATAGGATGAAAGCCACATGGACAAATGTAAACATGTCAACAGCATAACACTGGTTTGAATAAAATGCTAATACTGGCACTTATCAAAACCTACATGTTTAATTCCACATTATATTTGGTGTAACTGAGAATGAACTTTCATTATATCTCCCTGAAAAAAAATTTCCTACTGCAAGTGCAGTCTAATGGAATATCAGTTAACTTTCAAAATATTTTCTGTGATTAAAAATAAGCTTCAGATTGTGAAACAAATGGAATTAAAAACCTGTAAGCTAAAGATAAATTGAACTTACTTTGGGTTGTTTTATTAGGTCAACCAAATCCTTTACTTGATGTCGTAGAAGATTTTGACATTTCCACATTTCATTCAATGCTCTAAAAAAAAAAAAAAAATTTTTTAAAATTAATTAATTTAAAAAGAGTTGTCAAAATCACAAACTCGGTAAAGAACACAACTGACCAAGAAGAGCCCTTAAATCCTTTTCAACTCCATTCTCAGAAATATGCTTATCACCAGAACTTTTGTTCCTGTGTGAGCAATGCTTAAACGTTTCCTAATGGCATAACATGGTCATATTAGATTGGAACAAAGTGAGATTTTGAAACAAGTTTCATTTCAGATACTTAACTACACAGCCTTTAAAAGAAGTAGGAAGTAACTGATATCTGGCCCATAAAGAGCTCATTTGTACAAGCATGAAATCACTCTTCTAAAAACATTCAAAGAAGCAGGCTAAAGCAGATATTTAAGATTTTTATCATCAAAAGAATGTTTTTCTTGCACACAGAAAACAGCTACTAGATGAATAAATTGAGAAAAGTGGACATGATTAGACTTGTAAGAGATATGTCAGAGATATTTGACAAAATCAAAAATTAGCACATTTTTCAGGAAAAATAAGCCATAGAAATAATAGAGTCATAGATTCACTTAAGCTTTCATGAGCCACAAGAAGTCAGTTCTATGTACCTAACTGAACATACTGTGTCTTTAAAATGAGTACTGCTGCACATGAAAACTGTAGAATTCTGAAGTTATTTGTTGACTGAAATAACAAGTACTGAAAGGGATCCATTCTGCATTTTTTCTTTAGCTTATACTAAAATTTACTAGAACAGTAACTTTTTATTTTTAATATACTATTCCTAATTTTAATTTGTTACAGTTGTAATATCTTTAGACAGGCAATATGAAATGCAGGCGATTCAAAAATCACTTTCTGTAGCATTTGAATGCTGTGAGGTTTTTTTAAGCCATTTTTTCACATACAAAGCTTTTTCTAAGTCTCCCTTATGAGGAAACAAAAAAACAAAACAAAACAAACTATATTTGATTTTCAAGTGACTAAGTACTAGTAAATGAAAAACAAATTTAAAATTACTACATTCAAACTGTGAGCATTACAGCAGCAAAATTAGTCAATTTCATGCATACATACTCATTTTAAGTTGAGGAAGGCGCATAATTTTAAATAAAATGTATATCGAAGGAGAAAAACCAAACAAGTTAAGTCCTTTCCACTCTTAAGTCATCCTGGGTGTTATTGAGAAGCTGTCAGATAAGATCTAGGGCTAGTCAATGCCACTATCTATGCTATCTCTTCTCACACATAAAAGGACTGACATGCACTCAAGCTATTTATGCTTAAAAGATACCACACCTTGTTCGAAAACACCCTATTAGTTTGGGGTTTTGTTTGTGTTTTATTTTGGGGGTTTGGGTTGTTGTTTTTTTTCCTCCACAATACCATCTGAAAAATAGGTATTATTGCTATGTTCTGTTTTCTGACAGTTCATAAACTACTTTTGTCCACAGGCTCAGGCTACTTGTGACAATTTAGAACTAATTTACAATAATGTTTGCATTAAAAAATATTTTGTAAGTAGTTAAAAACAGCACGTACTTCACAGCATTTGAATCCAATGTTGCATAAAGATAATACAAACATTTCATTCGTTCATTGGTTTCCAAGTTGTGAGGGACCATATACTGAGCAAAGATGCGTTCAACAAGTAACCTGAAAGATAGGATTAAGAAATTTAAACTGTAAAGGAAGAAAGCAGTTTGATTTGCAAAACGTTCATTCAGAAGTTCTCAGATCTATCTAGAGGTCAATTGTTGCATATAAAGATGCGGTTATTCAAAAACTTAAAGGTCAAGTTACTTAAATTCCAATATAACTCAGCATAAGCCAAAGAAAACTCTAATATTACATCTACTGTAATGATACTGTTAGCAGTAGGACATTTCAGAGATGACATAATCGAAGTCAGATGTATTATTCTAGACAGGAACCAAAGGATTTTACAGAAGGATGTCTCTGAATAATCAGCCCAAAGAGATGTCATCAATGAATTTCATTACGGCTCAGCATTTAGATGAATTATAAATTGATGTAAATTAATGGGCCTAAAATAAAGAAATATCATGTTGACTATATCATACATTATCATGAAGCCTAGAAGGAGAATTCAGATACTCATCAAAATGAGCTGACTTTCTTCCACCTCTCCCTAGCCCCTTTCCCAAGGGATAAGTTTATCCCATTTCTTATTCTTCCACAATAAAAATGCAGGTACATTCACAAGGGAATTATGAAAATTATGTTTAGGCTAGTGGACAGAAGAAAATTCTTATGCACAGCTGGAGCAGGTGGTCAAAACCCAAACCCAACTACATTAAAAAGATCCTGAAGTTTAAGAAAATCGTAAGACTGAATCTGAAGATCCAGGCAGCTCTGCACACTTCCATACTACCACAAAATAATTTCTTATTTTGAAGATGACAGATGACTTTTTGAGTCTAAAGTTTTCGAAAAGACTCGGATGAGTTTGCAATTACCACTTGTATCCAATCACACTGTGAAGGTCAAAGGCTCATTTCCAGTGCCACCAAGACTGCCTTGATTAGTCAAGAGGGACTAGTTGCCCATACGCATCTATTTTTCAATACAAACAACCATAGATAAGGCTATAGCTGGTATGACAGAAGCACTGCTCTCACCATAAATCCAGGACAAAGCTCTAATTCATGGCAATTATAGCACGGAAAAACGAACCTTCTGCAGAGAGATATGCCTTAACTGTTGTCTCTACATTTATTAGGCTTACTTTTAAATCACATAACAACATGCAAATCTAAAACAAGATTGTTAAAGCAATTTCAATTACTGCATTTTAGCATAAAAATTAGCAAGCTACTTAAATATAAACAAAAATCTCCTTTACTCAGGCAATGAAATACAGCTCTAAGTACTGAAATACCCTGACCTATCTCACCCTTTAGAATATCTTTAGCCCTTTAAGGTAAAAAAGAAAACAACAGAATCACAGAATCACAGAATCCCAAGGGTTGGAAGGGACCTCAAAAGATCATCTAGTCCAACCCCCCTGCAAGAGCAGGGTAACCTAGAGTACATCACACAGGAACTTGTCCAGCCGGGCCTTGAATATCTCCAACGTAGGAGACTCCACAACCCCCCTGGGCAACCTGTTCCAGTGCTCTGTCACTCTCACAGTAAAGAAGACAACATCTGGCTGCAACCATGTAAGATTATGCTACACACTGGATCAAAACATACATTATCAAGTCTCCTTCTTGTCAGCACTTAAGCACAAAGGAAAAACAAATCTGAATAGTAAGTTACACACTTATCAACAGAATCACCTAGCTCATGACTGACTTACCGGTCATCTATACTGTTTTGGTAATATATATGCAGAAGTTTATCTTTGATCCATGATATTTGTTTTGCAGCTTCTTTTCCTGCTTCTGATTGTAATGAATACTTCTTGTATATCTGTGCAAGTCCCATCATAGCTTCCTTCCTCACTCTCCACTTCAGAAAAAGAAATAGTACTCAGTTTAGCAGTTCAAAATTCAGACTGCAGAATTTCCTGGTAGGCATTATCTATTCTACACCAGAATAATCTCATTTATAAATCATTAAACTGAGTTCTAAGTGCAACACTTTCTCAACAAGACATATATTGCATTAAATCTACTATGCTAAACCTTTCAACATCAGTAATTACTGTGCAAGTATCTTGAATTCAGACTGTTACAAATTCAAGCCAATGCCCTTTCTCACAGGCTACACTGAATATTTGTGATTGTATTACCAGTGCAACAGCAGAAAGCATGTCAGCAAATGAAAAAAAAACAAGTGATAATGTTAATTTTAAAGGTTTGCCACCAGCAGCTTTACTGCAAGTAGCAAACCCTCAAAAATTTTATCAAATAACCAAATACAGTTAAATTAAATTTCAAACTACTCAAATTTGAAAGCTAATACACTGATTTGTCAGTCTCACAGTGATCTAATTAAAGGAAGGTAAACTACCTAGCTGTAATGGGGGAACATTTTTCATTAGTGATTTACAATATATTTTGAAACCTGCTTGTGAAATTTGTTAAGAAAAATGTTAGAATGTTTTATAAGGATTTCATTTTATTGAAAAAAAAAAACCAAACAAACCCAACTAGAGCTACACAACTGCAACAGTATTTTTATGCCTTAGCCTATTTTTTTTATAACATACTATCTTTAATAAAAATGCAGCACAATGAAAAATGTGGCATTCAAGTAACGAGCAAAAGATGCCTCATTAAATAGACTGCTTCAAAATTTTTTGCATAATATTGGTTTTAATTCATCATTTTCAAATTTGTTCAGCATTTTTTAGAATTGCTGTTTTTTAAAAAGCTGAATTACAGTCTAGAAATATAACACACATTCATGATTAGGACTACTTATGTCTTACCCGCTTGTCCAGTGTTCGTTCTCTAACAAAATTAAGTAGATGATCATTGACAAGCAAAAGATCTTTTTTAGCAGCAGTAACTATGGAGACTATAACATCATGTCTTATGGCCTCTTCAGGGTCATGTGACCTTACTTTAAGATATTCTGGGGAAAAAAAAAGTAAGTACACAATTTTAGCTACTTTTCTTATGCTAGACAGCACCCAACTGACAGAAGCAGAAATCATGACTTTCTACTGGTTTAAGCACTGACAGTAAGAAACTAATAATTTTCTCTAAGAGAAATACCAGTAAAACCTTATATTAGAATATCAAATTTTTGTATTTCTGGCATCACAGAAATATGAGTTCTAGCATTACATTTTTACTTTAATTTTTATTATTTCTTATAGTAATTAGGCTATGTCTACATTATTGACAGCCAAACAGAATTGGATCTGTAAAGTAGAACAGACAGTGCTGAGAACTTGATAACCACACTGGATACATTTTAAAGTCTTTAGACTAGAGATTACTCTTTTTCTGCATTCTCCATCCCCTTTGGCTACTGAAGCACATTAGCTGCACCTCCTGACCACAACTTCTATGCTATTCACAAGGAATCTAGTTTACATACTCCAGGAACACTCCACCATATGAGCTGTGTAAGCATTGTAAACAGGGACAAATCAAGAGACATACTTAAAAAGCAAGCTCTTTGACCAGCTATAATGCTTACTTAGACATGTTTTAGTTTATTTATCTTAAAACTATTTTTCTAGATTATTTTGGTCCACTGCTACTTATTTGGTAGCATCAATAATCTTATATTATCCACATTTTAAGATTTCTGCTTAAGTGTCAAAAATGTCAGCCATCGTCCTTTCAGAAAGCTCACAAATAAAATGGCAAAATTCATTTATCTTTCTAGAAGTACCTATTTTAGGTTATAGAAGCACAATCAGGTAGGAAAATGCATACAGAAGTTAAGATCACTGTACTCTGCATACATCAGTGAAACACTGAGTACATTAAGAAACATTCGAAATTCAAAGTTTATTCTGCATGCAATAACCAGAGGTTACTGTTCTCTTATTACTGTTCAATGACCAGTGAAAATTTTCAAGTCTTATCTGAAATACTGACCATTAAACATTTCTGGTAATCAGCACAAGTGTCAAAAGTGCACATCAAGAAATAAAGCTTTGCACTCATAGAGGTTATGAAATTTGAAATCCAAATACAACTCTTTTTTTTTAATTATGTGTTCCACAGGGACACATAATAAATTAAAACCAAGTGAAGAATTACATCACTACACAAAACAATTCTGGTCTGAAAGAGCAGTGAGTTAGAGAACTTTTTCAACAATGTGACTTTGACAAGCGCTGTGGGGAGAGAAAGGAGGGGCAAGCAAAATGACATTTCCCAGAGGATACCATTAGAGGGGGCACAAAGTCTTTCAGCAATGTACAAAAAAGAAAAAAAAAAAAATCCATGAAAATACAATTCTGATAATTAAAGAAGAAACACCTCTGCCATTTCCATTCTGGAAAACCCAGAAATTTCTTTCAAGCTGGCTTAACACTACCAATAACTACAGGATGACTCCAGCCTGCCTGTATTTGTGTTTTAACGTGACAAACATTCAGCAAGCAGGAAAGCAGTCCCATGCAATTAACAGCCCTTTAAATTCCCTGCTTAGACCAAATGAACAAAGGTATTACCTCCAAAAATTATAAGAGGTAGGAGTTTATTGATTGGGGGAGATATAGTCTCCATATACACTTTGAGGGGAAAAAAACCAAACCATCCCATTTTCTTTAATTACACTTTTTTCATTACGACATCAGGAACAACAATTACTAAATGTTTTTATCTACACCAGCTCCTTTCTTCAGAGGTCTTGAATTACAGGCTGTATTTCACCTGAAGAAGAAAGAACTAATGGCTGTGATCACAGTTACCAGGACCGTTTGTCATGTTTTAAACCACGACTGCATAATATTTACACATTTTGGCTTTGTGGAACTGAGGTCTCCACTCTGCATCCTAATTAATAAATGCCATGACCATTAGGTTAGCCAGGCTGTCTTTGCCTGACCCCACAGTGCTTACTTTCAACAGCGGTTGGGAATGCAACTGCTCTAAGAGAGAGAGAGTGATCTCTTTGGTTAAGACATCCTTTATGTACAACTCCCTCAGCCCAAGAGGCAGCACTAACTAACTAAGACTGTGACTTAGAATCTGAACCTCAATTACATCCTCCACCACATCTGACGTTACTTAGGATTACAACTAACCTGCTTGACTTTTCCAGGAGACTTAAAATTCTATTTTAACATTATAATAAATCCGGTACCTGTTAAGTCTTTTGCTAGGTCAGGATGGTTCATAAGACAGTGACTTGCAAATTTCACACATTCAAGACGAATAGGTACATGGATATCATTAAACCTATTTAGAAACAAGACAATGAATACAACAACAACAAAAATACCAACGCTTCTACCAAAGCAATTAGTTTATTTCTACAAAATTTTAAATATCTCCAAAAATATTTTTATGCTTCCCATGCACAGTTACACACTACAAAACATCTCTGATTTCCCAGTATTAAGTAGACTGTCTTTAGCTTAAGAAAAGATTTCTGCACTCATTTATTAATTCATGTTCCAAACATGAAGAGAAATATTCTCTCCTAGTACACATGAAAAACTCCCAGGCAGATAACAACTATTTATTACAAAGATGTCTGACATTTTAACTATTTTTTCTGCAATAATCCATATAATTGACCATGAACCATGTATCAGCAGCTAAAATTTCTGTAAGCTTATGATATTTGTCCCCTCTTTAAATTGTATGACAGACATCAAACAGGCATCTAGCCTAGTACAAATTTATTCTGAGATGGATCACTTCAACCTCTGTAGTACTTCCTTTTGAAGGAATGAATTAAGTTTGATGCTTGAAAACCAGTATTTTCTCATATTTAATTTTGATGCAAGTCATTTTATAACAAAATGATTGATGTAAGAGATTTTTGTAACTCTCATTTCGAAAAATTCAATGCATTTTCAAGCTAACCTCAAAATGCTTAGTTTTAAATAAATTCAAAATAAGATTTTAGAACAATATTGCTGTTGAAATGCTTATTTATCAAATAAAGAGATTTTAACAAATAACTGTTTTAGCAAAAAAGCAGTTATGTTTTCAAACTTAACAGATTTTAAGAACAGTTCCTTTAACGACATGGCTATTATAACTCAGTTAAAATCCTGGGGAAAAAGTAAACACATGTATGTGATTTATAACTAGTTGAAAAGAGTAATTATGAACAACATGGCTATTATAACTTAGTTAAAATACTGGGGAAAAAGTAAACACATGTATGCGATTCATAACTAATTGAAAACAGTAATTATGAACAACATAGTCTTCACATTGCTTCTCATCATAATCCAGTGAAGCATTTTCCTTTAGGCCCAGTTAGACCTGTCTTTTTTTTAATGACATGCAATGTTTTCAATAGTTATACACTTTCAAACAAAAGGCCTTCCCTCAATCAAATTTCTGTACTTTCAAAAGCAGCAGTTCTTTGAGGACTCTGGTTTTGATACAATTGAAAGCTAAATTATAAACTATTGCATTTGTAATAATGTATAGAATTTATCCTCATTTACTCAAATCAAAAACATTTTCATCATCGTAGCCCTACTTAAGTTTCTCCTTACTACAACGTCCAGCTGTATTTTCTGGCACAAACCAGCATAATATTTCAAAATCAAGACTAAGTATGTTTGCAGCACAAATTTAAATACTACAAACCTCCTTAAAGGCACTCCTACCATTAAAAAATTGAAACCAGTATACAAATACTGTACATAAAAGCCTCAAAACTAGTTGTAGTATCACCTGATACTGCAAATGTTATTTGATGCTATTTTAGAATTAATCCATTATTGAATAGCTTCACTTGTGAAGAAATAAAATATTCCTTTTGCTTGACAATTGCAATAAAGATAATTGGGGAGGGAAAAAAGAGAACTAGAAAGGAATGATTTGTAATTGTTTCCTCTGCAGAATCACAGATGCAGAAGATTTATGTAAAATAATCGCTTTAGCATTAGCTGTCAGATTTCAGATAAAGCAGCAGGAGGGAACTCACTTTAGCTGTATCACTTAAAAAGTTTAATTATACTTCACTGAATGTTTTTTTCCTCCTAGGGAAGGAAATTAAACCAACACATACCTCCCCAGGTAGCACTGCCAAAGTGGTTTGTTTTGAGAAGCCAACTCTGAATCCTTTGCCCCAAACATTTTTGCTAGCAGTTTTACAACCTGCAGGCGTTCTTCATTGTCATTGCTCTAGAAATTGAACACATTTTTTAAAAAAATTAAAAAGTAAAAATATAAAACCAAACAACACCAAAAAAACGACAAAAAATGCAAAAAAAATCCCAATAAAAACCAAAAGCACACAACCAAAAGCCCCAAATCTCCACACACGGACAAAAAAAATCCAAAACAAACCAAAACAACTCAAACCAACAAAAACTACAACAACAAAAAAGCCCCACCAGAATTCTGGTTTGTACAGTTTTTACACCAATACATTTACACACCTCTAGAAATATCAGAATGCAGATTAATAGACTTTTCTTCTGTAGAAATGTGTATGTCAAGACACAAACCTTTTGCTATTACTGGGAGAAGACAAAACAATAACAGCAGCTGAAAATTAAAAACAATGTAGAGGAAAAAACCTAATGTGGACAAAGGCTGGTGAAAAAATCTGAAAAATACACAGGTGCATACATCTTTTTAACTCTCACTTACAGATTAGTGATTCTGTTAAGAAATTTGGTATGTTCCTGTACAAGCTTACACAAATTCAAGCGCAACACAAAACCTGCAAAACTAACACTACATTTGCCTGCATTCAGAAAACCAATTTATAGAGAAGATCCAATATGCACAGGATCTGGTCCTGTATTTAAGCCTCTAAAAATACTGAGCTACAACAGATATCTCCCTTTCATATTTGAAATTAGCACTAACAGAGATAAAACAAAGCACTTCCCAGTGTATTTTCATTACCACTGGTTTGCATTACACTTGTTCAGTACCACACACCGCATTTGAAGCTTAATACACACTTTGGATATACGTGCTAATGCTTGTGCAATTAGCATGGACTTGCTGCTCACCAATTTTTTTCTTTTGCTTATTAAAAAGAAAGATAACTGGCTGCAACATTTCTTTGAAAAGGGAGTAGCTAAAATTAGTTTGTAATAACTAGATATTAATCACCTCATTATTTCAGTATTTTTCTAGTAATAAAGACGAGGACTGTTTAAAATATTGTTCTTTTCTACTACTTCTGACATTCTTATTAGTTCACCTATTTTTAATGTAAATTAAAAATTTACATCACCTTTTTAATGTAAAAAAGAAATAAGAGCACAATGTAGCTGACAGAGCTCTCTAATACGACATCATAGCCTTGAAGACCAACTATTCCTCCTATCTGGCTCAATACCATAAATGGGCTGAAAAGCTTGCCAGTATGTCCTTTTAGCTCAGCTCCCTAAAAACTGTAAAAGCATTTGTAAAATCTTTAAACATAGCTAGAGAAGTTAAGGATGAAGAAACCTTGAACACTGACATATGGCATTACAAGACTAATTCTTCCGAATACATGCTAGTATTAACAGCACTAATAGTAAATCCATTACTGTTTGACTAATATTTCCAAATAAAATTCAGGTTGACATTACTGAAAGCCATTTTCAAACTCCTTCTCTTAATTTGCAATAAATTATACCTCATTTCCTTGATAAGTTTCAGCTTGTGCCCTTTATACTACAAAGTCTTATTCTGTGCCCTCATGGTTACGAATTTTAATTTTTTTTTGAGCCTATTTTAGTCTCCATTATGCACATCCCATCAACTTCTATTAAACCAACAAAATATTAAACATTAAGCACCTCTGAATTTCCCTAGGTAACCAATACAGATCCAGAGCAAGACACACCAGAAGGTAGGGAAAAAGGGGGGTGGAGGGGTCTGTAGCACACTAAACATTCAACTACTTGATTTCACAGCCAGAAATAGAGGGGGGGGGAAAGACAAAAAGAGGTTAAAAAAAAAACCCAACAAACAAATCCCAACACACAACAAATAAAACCCTACCCAAAACCATACAATATCCTTAATGAACTGGCCATAGAAGAAGCTTTCACCTATTAGGCAACTACAAGACAATCTACCACATTTCTAGTCCCACTTGTAGAAACAATGAATATTTATGACTATGGATGAACAGAATTTGGAACTTTCTAAATTTGTGCCCAAATGTTGGTCTCCTTGAAGCATTCTTATACAAAACTCCTGAAGGTAACAAAAATTAACCTGCCCCTCTTATTAAATTAATACATCATTTCTGCAGCCTCTCAGTAATATTTTCAGTTTCCCATACGTGCTCCCAACACACAGGCAGCTGCTCTTCTGCCTACATATCAGGGTCACTAATAGCAGCTGAAGTTGGTCAGATTGTTATCACTACCAAGTCCAAAAGCACAGGCACCACTGAGGATCTGAGGGAGATTTGAGGGTAGAAGCGGACACATGACCTGAAACTTGCCAGGAATTTTAACTACCATATCCAGAAAGAAAGGCAGCTCTACAATAATAGAAGTCAACATTTTATTGATTTTATTCATTACATTAGTAATAGTCTAAGATGGTAAAATAAAGATGTAAAAGCTGTTACGGTTATTTCCTAAATACTTTATTCATGAGCTTTTAATTCACCTGAATTTAAAATGGTATTCACCCTCAGTAATACAAATTTCTAAAATTCAAGTATGTAACTTGAATAAAGGAATATCAGTTTCCTTTACAAGCTGACCTACACAACAATACATTCTTACCTTTGTTCCCTTCTGCATCAGTAATGCTTCTGTGTCAACACTAGGTCTTTAAACACATCACCTTAAGATGCCAATGTCAGACACAAATGACTGACCCTCACAGAGGAGGTTAAGCTAAATGAACTTCAGTGCACATTCTGCTGCTAAGCCCCAGATTCCTTCCCAAAATTCAGTTAAAAAATAATTACCAGTTAGAAGCAACTGTGATTTGACACAGCTCTCCAAGAGTTACAGTTTAACAATGCTCCTTTTCTGCCACATGAGAACATAGGAGCTTTTTCTTTAGAAAAATCTATAAAGGTGTGGTGGGTTGACCCCAGCCAAAAGTCAAACATCCACCCAGCCTCTCACTCACTCTCCTCTTCTGTAAAAAGAGTGAAAGCGGAGAAAATAGAAGGAAGATTAAAATGTTCATGGATCAAGATAGTAACAGTTTAATAGGTAAAGGAAAAGCTGCATGCACAAGTAAAGCAAAGAGAGGAATTCATCCACTACACCCCACCAGTTCCTAGAAAGCAGGGTCTCAGAGTGTATAGTACTTGCTTGGGAAGACAAACATTATGAGCACAAAACACCCCCGTTCCTCCTCCTTTCCCTGACCTTTTATTGCTGAGCACTTGTCACCTTTCAACCTCCTGCCCTGCCTCAGCCTACTTGTGGTAGGGGAGAAAGCCTTTACCTATGCAAGTACTATTCAGCAACAGCCAAATCATTAGTGTGACAATAACTCCGTTTTAGCCACAGATATGAAGTACAGTGCCATACAGGATGTTACAAAGAAAATTAACTCTATCCCAGCAAGACCCAAAAGGATAACTAGTATGTTCTCTTCTGTTTGTTTGTGACATGGCAGCACACACCTCACTGCATTTCAGTTCTGTCCAAACATACTAAAAAGATTCTTGTGATACAGAAAAAGCACCTAAGGGAATAAAGCACACAAAAGCTGCACATTTCAGAGAACACCAGTGCTGCCAATAACCTTTCATTCTTCAGCCGAGCCAACAAATACAATTCTTACAGCAGTTAAAATCATCTGGCATCCTGATCGAACTGCATGGTGACTGGTTGCACCTAATGGCAAGGTGCTTGAACACTAGGTGGCCACACTGTTTAGATCCAAAACAGTAAATATGTTCAACAGTGTTACTGAGGCACCTATGCTGTCTCACAACCTCATAATAAGTGTTTCTTAATCCCTCCATACATTGTCAAATACTTGGTCACTGACAAGAAAACCCTTGTATTTTTCCCCACACTCAAAACGACAATCTTCCATAAGACCCTGATCCCATAAAGAAAAACCAAGAGGCTTACTGCCACGAAGAGTGCAAGAGAAGTTTAAAGAGATGGAGAGGAAGAAATCTGGATCCTGTCAGGTAATGAGTCACAGACACACAAATGTTTGTTCATGTCGTCAAACTCCTATCAGCCCAATCATTTGGAAGGCTCTGAAGATCACTCACCTAGTTGTTGGAAAAAAACCATCACCACTTCCTCTTCAAAACATGCCACAAAGAGTTTAAAAGCAAAAAAGTACAACATTATGGGGAAATTCTGGTTCACATACAGAATACAACTAGTAGAAAAGTTGCTGATACCAGGAAGAATCAGTTTAGAGCAACAGGATCACTATCAGAGAAATGCCCAGCACTTCACTGTGAGAATGAGTACCCTAAAGTCAGGATGAAATATGAGAACAATCCCTGAAAGAACAAGTCAAGAATACCAAGACCTTTCAGCATCCTCCAAGAACAGGGGAAGGTCCCCAACATCAGAACAATCAAGATCAAGAGCACCTTTTGGCTTTTTTCCCCTCCTCGTCACTTTAACTAGAATTTACGCAAACGAGCATGGCAGCACTTGCAATCACGAAACAGGAGTACATCCAACAGACTTGAGATTTCAGTCTGTTGTCAGACAGAAATCAATTAACTGATGTGAATAGCATTTGGCTTTGGGTAGAAAAAGCATCACCAACAATGCTTCCCTCAGTGTAAACAGACTCATCCCATTCAACAAACAGGATTCATCAGTAATCACACGGATTCATCAGTAACCACATGGCTCCAGGACCAGAACATGTCTCCTTGATGCATCTCAAGTAAAAAGGAAGACAGTAAAAATGAACTAAACTATATTTTTCTTTAAGGGCTCAGTAACAAGCAGCAAAATATATATAGCATTAGAACATACAGATATGAGTATCTCAAGGACAACCCTTTGAAGTCTTATCACATATTATTATCAAATTATTATCATTCTTCCAGGAATTCCCATCTTCTCTTGTTTGGCTACTGACTTCCCATTTTGTTGCCAAATGACAACCCAAAAAAGTGCAGAAATCTTTCTCAGGTTGTCAGTAATGAAGTTCTGTAATATCTGCCTTTGGAAACCCCACATCACATCATTCTTCTCTTATACACAAGAGGCCGAACTGTTATTTCCCAATTTATCTTGAAGTCCTGTGCCCTACAGAGCTGACCTTCATTGCTCTCTACATGACAGGGCCAATAAAAATAAAAAAAAAAAATCATTTAACATCTGTACGAAAGTAACCTCCAAGGCAAAAAGACTTTTCAGAAAATGTCAAAAGAATTTAAAAAGAACAGCTTTTGGATAAAAACGGCTCAAACTACAGCAAACAAAAGAAAAATGCTTTAAGAAATTAATTCATTTCTTTTAAATTAAATTTCACTGAAATGATCAGAAGCACTGAGTTCTGGCCCACAGAACTTGCCAAGTTTGACCTGAACATTGTTGCTTTTTTTTTAAAGCATCCACTTTATATTGAGAGAGAACACTTGGAATCTTGCTTGGATAAGTCTACTATGAGTCTACTTCATCTGGCCAATTTTTTTTTTTATTTACTGCTTTTGAAACCATTATAAAGAACATGCATGCTCCCAGAAAAACAGAGAGCAATTACTCAATTTGCCTTTGAAAAGCCCAGATCGTATGTCCAACTTCCATATGTTCAAAAGCATTCCAGATGAGATCATTTGGATACATCTTCACTCCTCAAAACTGACAACAGTTAAGACAGCCACAGCTTTCCTTTAACATCATCTGCTTTAAGAGCAATACAAACCTCTTTAGCAGCAAAGTAGCAATACGAGATCCTGGAAATCAGTAACTGTCCCACTACCCCATAAGCTTTATTTGAGTATTTGCCCCAAAAAAGTATTTGACTTTTACAATCACACCTTTGTTTGGTACAGCTCTTGAATATAATCTCATAGAAGGCTACAAAGATGATCAGGGGGCTGGAACACCTCTCCTATGAAGACAGGCTGAGAGCTGGGTTTTTTCACCCTGGAGAAGAGAAGGCACCAAGGAGACCTTAGAGCAGCCTTCCAAGACCTAAAGGAAGCCTGCAAGAAAGCTGGAGAGGGGCTTTTTACAAGGGGCATGTAGTGACAGGACAAGTGGGAATGGCTTTAAACTGGAACAGCGTAGACTGAGATTAGACATTAGTAAAAAAATCATTGAGGGTAGTGAGGCACTGGAACAGGTTGCCCCGAGAAGCTGTGGCTGTCTCATCCCTAGAAGTGTCCAAGGCCAGGCTGGACAGGGCTTTGAGCAACTTGGTCTAGTGGAAGGTGTCCCTGCCCATGCAGGGGTGGCTGGAACTAGATGATAGATAAAGGTATTTTCCAACTCAAATCATTCTATGATTCTATGAAATGTTATGTACCAAATCCAGAAAAGCCAAAATCATCTAGTCAATCTCTGAATGATATGCAGAGCTCACCGAAGTTCATGGTTATTGTATCGTTAACTGACTTTATTCAAAAAGACACCTACTCTCTCTGCTATTTCACTTGGACTGCCAAGTGTATTTTTCTCCTTTACCAGGCAACTGATCCAAGGCTTCATCAAAGCTAGCAGGGATACTACTGTCCAGTTTCTTTTCATTTAAAGCAGCAAAACATTAGTTGCCTCCTACCATATGCACTCTCAGTTTCACTGAATTCACACTCCCTTCTTAACATGCTAACATGCAATTTACCTGGATCTGAATTAAAAATGCTTGACACTAGCTACTGCTGTTTAGAATAAAGCCATGACTGTTACTGGAGTGGAAAGTATTTGATCATCACTGGCAGGTTTGCATGAAGAACGAATTTGTGCTGATTTCAGAATAAACATAGGCTGACCATATTTCATTAGTATTTCAGAACATTCATCTTCAAGATACTATTTTAACCACAGAAGGATCTTACAGACCTCTCAACCCATTTAGAACCATAACACAGTTTGGGTTGAAACGGATCTTAAAGATCACCTAGTTCCAACCCCCCTATCACAGTCAGGGACACATTTCACTAGACCATTTGCTCAAAGCCCTGTCCAACACCTTGCCTTTATCACTTCCAAGGATGGGGCATCCACAGCTTCCCTGAGCAGCCTTTTCTAGTATTTCAAGATTTAAACTAGGATTATCCTATTCCAAATGGAGGTGTTTCTTCCCTGCCTCCCCACCCCCACCCCCCCTCACCCCCCCCGTAAAAGATAGGTCAAACTTCATTTGACAGCCAATAGGACAAACCAGACATATATTGTCTTACAACTTAAGGCATCAAAAACACACACCTGAAGCAACAAAATAATTCAAACAGAAGCAACACCATGGTCTTAGAATAGCTACAAACTGTACCCTGTTCAACAAGACATCAACAAAAGATGAGAAAGAGGAATAATAACTATATAATAGTAACTATAAATACATACATATCTATTGGAAACATTGCTTAACTGGATCTTACAATCCTCAAACCTGAACCCTTACCCTCAGGGGTTCAAGACCTCAAGGAGAAAACTAAACTAAGGATCAAGGAGACAAAAGCAACAAAACACATGCTCAAAGAGTATACTAAACAAAGAACAGAAATGCAGAAATAAAGAAATAAAAAAAAAAAAAAATCCACCAAAAAAAAAGGTGTGTAAATTAAACAGATTAAACAGTACAAAGAAAACATGGAAATGCTTAGTGCTGAAATCACCCCACTGAAGGAAGAGACCAGGAGCTGTTGAAAGAAAAAAAGGCTGACAGCATTGGGCTACTAAACTTCCTGATTCCAATGGTAAAATAGGATACAAAAAAAGTTAGAAAGAGTGGAATGCAAGAGTTAATGAAAGAGGAAGAAGACAATTCAAGAACCTTCAGTTTTTAAATGGACCTAAAGATGGAAAGGTTACTGCAATTACGGCTATGAAGAAGGGGGTGGAAATAAAGGATGTCGCAGCAGTTAACATTAAATCTTTTGAATAACAGCTTTGGCTACAGAAGTACTGTTTTTATTGGAGTGAGAATGATAATTGTTCACCATCTGTAAGAACAGAAATTAAAGGCTGCAAAGGTCTACTTTTAAGAGTCAGTCAGAAAGCAGTAAACTGAACCCTTCTTTTGGAAACATGAATGAAAACCATTAATACACAACCAGACCAACAAGTGTATTGCACCTGCCAAGCAACATTAGTGAAAAATAATGGGGGGGGGGGGGGTTGGAACTAAATTATCTTAAGGACCTTAAACAACCCAAACCATTCTATGATTCTATGAACAAGCCGCTATGATAATGAATACTGCACTGAGAACAAACCAAAGGTTCTACAAACCTAAAATCTGTCCTCAATAATAAAAATACATGCAATTTTACAAGTGGTCTACCACACACTAGCCCTCAAGTTTAGTAACAGATCACTTTCAAACTTAGTAATACAAAACTAATCAAATTCCCCGCTTCCACAGAAACCCTGTGGAATGACAAAGAGAATAGAAGTAGTGCAGAATAAAGGAGTATGAACTGTTACATGAATTTCTTCCAAGTGATTGAGACAATCTGAAATGGTAGGAAGTCAAAGAGAAAAATAACTGCTGAAAGAGACAGCTAGCACCAGCTATCCTTCAGACATAAGAAGTAAGCCTGAAAATCATAAAAGTCATTGCAGCAATGACTACAACACACATTTATTGAGTCCAATGCTCTGTTTTCACATTTCACAGGCCTTCTATTTAAACAAAATTATCAGTACATCAGTTTCCACTAACATGGAGCCCATCTTTTCCCTGTTCTGAACAGATGTAGTTTCTCTGTGCAGCTAGCAGCATAAGGTACTTTCAATATATTGAAACACCTTCACAATAAATAGTACAGTAAACCAAGGAACAACACAGGTCAGATTCTCAAGTCATCAAAAAAAAAAAAAAAAAATCAAGTTACTGCTTGAAAGAAGCAAGGCAAAAAAAAAAGAAAAAAAAATCACACCAACCAAAACCCAAACATATGCATACATGCACTGTAGGTTCATACATCTGAAGTTGAATTACTCTTTTTGAGGGCTTTTATGAGTTTTCCTTTAAACAGTACAAAGATATGTTTTACATGTAAGTATTCATTTTATATACCAAATAATTTGATGAACTTTTCAGTAAATAAATAAATAAATAAATAAGAATCATTAACAGTCAAAGCACATGCATTTCAAATATACAGGAAGGATAAGAAGCATTTACTTTAAGTTTGAATTCAAGCTGGGGTAGAACAGAAAGCAGGAGGTGACTGTCAATATTGTACAACTCCAGAATCAAGTCGAATACGTGCTCTGACAGGTCACTAATGGATGTTTTACCAAGCATGAGGACTTGATTGAAGAACTGGAAAATAAAACAGGGCATATACATCAATAACAAGGTGTATATATACTCTTCTAAATTCTATGCTTGCCTACCTATAAATTCACCATGCACAGATCAGGATTCTGTAACAGAAATCTTCAAATATTTTTGTTTCGTATTCAGTATTACATGTAGTGGAAAGTACATTAGAAGTTTGTTAAAACGCTTAATTTACCAGAGCAGGCCTACAATAATGTAAGAAACACAATTTTAGAGGAGTTCCAGTGCATCACATCTTTTTATAATGTGACTATATTTAGAGTTATTTCACTATTGAGAACAATCACTTTAAAAGTATTGTAACATTCAGTCAAAACATGGCTGAAACAACTGGCTAATTACTATATTTCACAGCTGACAGGTTAAGGAGCTGTAAGTAAAAGCACATGAATTAATAACTGGCTGTTCCAGAATTTATATTTACAAGCAGCATAATGCAGCTGTAAAGCCATTATTCTTTCATGATAAACTTGACAGGCATGAGAGAAACTTTATACTTCTCATTAAAGAAAATATTTTCTAAAATCAAATATTATTTCCACACATTTCAACTATATCCTCCCATAATAGATGGGTAAGAAGCAACTAAGGAGGAACTCAGTACTCCTTACTCATAATGGGGAGGACATAATTTGGAAAGTTTTTCTTTTCTTTGGGTTAGGACAATACACAAGCATGGCTAAACAAATGAAACTATTTCCACCTGCCACAAAGGCAACAGAACGCACTTAAATGGCACTTGAGTTTCCAAACCCCAAACTTGGTACAGATGAACATTATGACCCTTTGTATCTGACAAGGTTAATCATATAAGTAAAGAAACTGAAAACATGAAAGCTACCACTTTTTAAGGTTTTAAAGTGAACCCCAACAAGTGATATAATAAAAAAAGTCAACAGTTTCTAGCAATAATTACCAGAAATAACGAGTAAGTGCATTTCATTAGAAGTTAAAGAGTCCACACTTGTCTTGTAGAAAAGTTTTCCTTTTCTGAATACAGTGTTGCCTGGAATTCATATATTCCTGGTTAAGAAACTAATTCTTACTGTGCCTTTAGTATATATTAAGGAAGCAAGCAACTTTCAAAACAAAGACACCACACAGCATAATATTTCCCACTTGTGGAAACCAAGAACAGAAGACTGCATGTACATATTTTCCATAAGAGGAAGATTCTTAGTGTACAGACTTCTTTAAACCCACATAATGTCACCTAGTTTGTAATCTAACCTTGCAGCTGAACAACATTAAAAACACATTCCCATGTAGCAACACCTTCCCAAACAGTAGGTTTAACTAAAAGGGTTGAAGAGTTTTCACAGAAGATTTGTTTTAAATCTTAGAAGGTACCCACTTCGCAAATACAAGTGTTAGAAGTCTGAAAGCAGTAAAATGCATTGAAAATTTTCTATTGTTTTCAAGCTCCTGAGGCTTTGGATAACTGCCACGAGACCTGCTAAATCTTTAACTACTTCTAAAACCTTTAATTACTTCTAAAATTGTGCAACCAAAGTTAGAACATACTCCTGTCTGATCTTTACTCCTGTCTGATCTTTACTTCCTCTCATCCCTCTTGCCATGTCTATGACATCTAGACTCAACTTGGCTACAATCCTCAATCCACTTGTTTGTTTTCTTCCCTAATATCTATTCTTCAATTCTGTTTCCTCTTCTTTTCCTGTGACAACAGCATTAAAATTCTGCTTTATCTTCACTTCTCTTAGCTTCTAAAATAGTCTCATCTCCTCACTAGAAAAATAATTTTGCCATGGGAACAACGTGTTTATGTACTTTTTTTCAAAACAATACCTGTAAGTACCATTGGTCTTCCAGTCACATTAAGGACTGAAGTGCAAGGTCTCCCAAAGCAGCAGAAAGTAAACTAACCACTGCATTTCAGAAATCAAAATTAATACGGGCTTAGTAGTTTCCATATCATGAAAAATTAAACTCAAAGGGATAGGTTACAGTGCTTCATTGATACAATAATTCTCTCAAAGAGCAGCCCTATTTGACTATATGCAATTCATTCACTTTATATTACAGCTCAGTTAGAAATGTATTGATTTCCATATTTGTTTGCAGTCTTCACTTACATTAGTAATGTATGGTTCAATTGCTTGTGCTGTCCTCTTTAGTAAAGCCTTTGCCAAATCATAGGCTTGCTTGTTTAAATTCTGGAAGGGAAAGGAAAAAAAAAAAAGCAACAGAAGTTTTAAGCACATACATTAATCCTAAAATAAATCCAAGAAATTAAAGCTAATGTGTACTCGTAAGTCCATTAAAGGAATAGTTCTTTTTATACTTTCAGTAGTAAAGATAATACAGTAAAAACAAGCCTACTCCAAACAAAGCTTTGTAGCCTCCACTAATATTACTGAGAAAACTCCTGGCAAATTGGGGCTTACTTTTAATTCTCAGTTACTTATCTAAGCCTGAAACTCAGTGAAGTCGGTCCTGCATTTTACTGTTTGTCCTTATCATCATCCCTGAAAAACAGGAAAGCGATATAAAGCAACACCAAGGCATTTACAGGCACCACAGAAACAAGACTCTGAACAGGACTGTGGTAGAAAGTATGATTCTGTCCTTGCACCAAGCAGCCACCTGTGAACCACCATCACAGCTTCTCCATGATATCCTGCAAAGATACTCAGTCTCTTTGACTGAGACAGCAAAGAAAAAGAAATACCCAGAATTTCAGTTCATAAGCAGAAAATACAAACCAACAAAACTAAAACGAAAATAAAAACCCACACCACTTTCCCAGCATTCCCTCCATTCCTATCCCTCCATTTGTCTATTTGGGTTATTGCTCTATCAGTGTTTCCTTCCTTTCCCTGCACACATTCCCCATACTTCAGTTGCTACATCCATTCTATTATTTCTAATCACAATTATTTTTCAAAAATTCAGAAGAAAATGAAAAGCAGGCCTTGTGACACCCACAGCAGACTTGATTAACACATAGAAGAATGAAAGGAAAGTCTTCAATATAAAAAATACATATAGTCTTTTAATAGCTAAAATTCTCTGTAAAAATATAGTTCTCCCAATTTTATTAGTCTTTGCAATTTAAAAAACTCAGCATATTCCATTTATCAGATAACAGTATAAAGTGGCAGTTTGTAGCTGTTTTCAAAACATCTCATACATTCCTTCAGAATAATGAAAAACAAACATAAGATACATTGGACACCCAGGGTACTTCTTTGACTGCATATTCCTGGTTCTTTGTAGCTATCCAAATGGAAAAGACGAGATTTGCAAATAGATGGAGAGTATTGCCTGCAATTTCAAAAACTGTACAGCAACTATAGGCTTCTCAATAGTAGTAGGAACGGATTAACATTTTCTGTTAATTTAAAACAGAAGCCTTTGACTTGCTTACTGATAGAACAAAGTCAGGTAACCCAAGTCAAAAGACTACAAAGATTCATATCTGAAGTACCTATTTTACCCAGAGCCACTACAGAAGGGGAATAAATCCCAATTCTGGAAAGATACTCAAATGCTTACATGAAAACATTAACATCCTGTAATTTCCTCTTCCCTTTATTCAATCAAGATGCAAGGGTCAACATTGGCAGCCTTTTTACAAATTTCTACAGCTGTTCCATGTCCCAGAAAAGACTGAAGCATTTGTTTTCTGTTATTTAGCTAGAATTGTGACTGTTCAGGAAATAAAAAGGCACAAAAATCCCTAACAAGGAACGTATGTCACTTGCAGTTCTTGCTCTGATCCCTCTTGACTTCCACAGCTCACCTCCACCAAAATAAAGAAAATAATTTTTACCTGGGTAAGAGTGAACTCTAGATCATGAGAAAGATCTGATTTACGTATACAACAAATCCAAACAGCAGACCTAGTACAGCAGAGTTCCAAGAGGCAGATCTGTTTTGATTCTCATTAATTACAGTTTCAGCTTGCATCTCTCACACACTTCATTTGAAAACCCTAATGTTTCCCAAGGTAAATGCCAGAAGCATCCACTTGCAACCCAGGCTAACATATTAACATTACACTTCCTTCTATCTAAAGAAGCTGCAAAGGTAAAAAATATACACTTTATCACAGCCTGCTAAGGCAAGCTGGCTTTTTTTTCATGCCTTATGTACTTGATTTACGTGCCAATAGCCAAAGCCCTCAAGTGTCCAGAGGCTGAACTTTCTGACAATAACAATACCAAAGTAGTCTTAAAAGCACACAAGAAAGTTTTCTTCTCCCTTTTCCCATTCCAGGATAAAAGCAGAAACAAGAAAAATTGTCACTGCCTTACTCAAAATTAAGCCAGGAGCAGCCCAGACCATTATCAAATAGGTTCAAAGATCTCATACAAAACATCAAATCTATCTTTCTGACTAATTTAATAGCCACAACTTTAAACTTTGCCTTAAGCAGAAATTTTATAAACAAATCTAACAGATTTCCTCCCTGTGTTTATCTCAATTCTTCTATCATTATCTTCTCTTCAATCTTTCTATACATGTAGGAAAAAAAAAAAATTACATGTATTTCAAGATCTTCTAATGCTTTAAGAAAGCCCTCATGATGGGGACAATAACCTTAATCAGGATGCCTCTAAGAGCCCACAAGCACCCAGCAGGGATAAGCTTTTAAGAGTCCTGAATTCGATAGAAACCAAGCCATAAGCTGGCAACACTGTTTAAAGTAATCATTAGTAATTACTGCATTTTGAAGGTAAAAGCAGAAATAAGTACCAATTGATAAGGACAAATCAAAGAACCACCCATGAAAAGGCAGAACTCAGATCTTCCACAAGAATGTTAATAAACAGGAGAGAACACTACTACTATTAACATTAATTTTTATGCTTAGAAGGCCTCCACAAATAATATCTGAAAACAGACCATCTTTGTCAACCCTCAATTCTCTCCTTTGTCTCAATTTCTACCACAATTTTTGTGTATATATTGTTAGCATTTAAAGCTTTTTACACTTCTGTAAAACATTAAGTTTTGCCAACTCAGTTTTCATACTTGTTCTTCTCCAAAATGTCTGACAAAATGCTGCTGATATTTTTGTGTATCTATAGCGAGTGCTCTCCAGGACAGTTTGCCACAGAGCCAAGTCAGTTGTACTAATACAGAGGGGTTAGCCATGATGGAAATGCATACCCACTGATTCTTTTCAGTTACTTTTCTCCAGTTGCCTCTCAATGCCCAATTTAACACAACTCAAAGAAAATGAGTGAGCCTCATTTCAGTGAGCCTCATTAATTTATTTATTTTAAAAGCCTACTAAGCCTTTTAAAATAAATAAATTAAAAGGTAACAGAAAACAAAAGTATGTCCCTTAAATTTTCCTTCAAAAGAGATAGCTTGCTAGCATCAAGCCAGCCCTTAATTTCATAGATTTAGTAGTAAAATAAAACATTGAGTCTGTATCTAGAGCAAATTTTCTTAAAAAAAAAAACAAAAAAACCACCAAACCAAAACAAAACCAACCAACCACAAACCAAAAAAACCCACCCCAAAGAACAATGTACACTTAACATATTATTTTCTTGACATTTGAAAAGGGTTTTCAATTTGTCTCTTACTATCAATGGCAAAGCACCAGAATTTGTATCCAGGAGCACTTGACAAAACAGTTCTAACAGATTCTCTAGCTCTACTGGGGGAGGGAAACCGGCTTCTAAGGATGGCTGATAAAGGAAAAGCTCAGCTGAAGTGTTGCCAAGACAGATAGCACTAATTATTAAAGCAAGTTCCTGGTAGAGACAGTTGGAATTCAATTGTCGATATCACTTTTTTGAAGAGATAAGCATGTAAAGCATGTGGGACATGCTATGTGGGATTCCTTGGTGTACTCCTGAGGCTGAAAATGGAATACTCTGGGAAACACTCCAGGAAATAAAGTACAATTTGCCTTCTAACACACTGCACAAACAAACTTGTTTACAGATGCTACCATAAAGGGTTAATAATCTAAAAAGAATTAAAAGTGAAAGGAAAGCTATTAATTTCTCTTGCCTTTTCATATTCACTACCTCTCCTTTGCTTTTGGTCTTTTCTGGGGTTAGTTCACTATATATTTATTTCATTCTTTGTTAATATAATCAAATGAATTTCAGTAGAATTCATAAAAAAAGAAAAGAGAAACCACAAACGGGAAAAAGTAATTAAACATCACAAAAATTAAGAGTTGAGCAGATAGTCAACTTAAGTTTACTGTTTTACTGATTTATCTGATACCTGCTATACTACTCAAACAAGCCTGTGCATACTCTACTGTACCTGCACTATTACCATCAGCCACGTTCGTTCAGGTTTACATCAATATGGCTTTTATTCTGGACAAGTGAGATTCATGACAAACTCAAGTGAGCTAGAGCAGCTTAGGCTACTTCAGTGACTAGTAATTATGGGAGACGGAAGTTTGATGGTACGTCACGTCCCCAGTATATGCTCCTTTCACCTGAGTCATTGCAGCTGTTCTGCTAACACCATTGCTTGTGAGACTCACTACTCAGGACTACTCAGTGACCACGTGGCATCCCTCATCAGAAAAATATTGATCTTGGTTTTAAAAGACAACAACTTTGCATTAACCTTCTATAAATTGCTCAACTAGTTACTACAACTCTTAAATATATTCATATAATTTGTGCATCAATCTAATGATGAATTTCAGCTATTAGACTTCAGCATCCAGGATCTAAAACTAGAGAAGCTGTTTGAACCTTCTGTTCCCAATACACACTTATAGACTGCCTCTCTGATAAATTATAGAGATTAAACTCCTCAAGTCTTCCACCCAGTGTTAGCCAATACAGCTCATTATACAACAAGTCATACTAGGCCTATCACTATTCTCTAGAATATAGTCATTCAATTCACAAGGGCACTCCACATTCCTTCAGACACACAGCCTTCATTCGAGCTGCATCAGAAATACACCACTTGCCTGTGCCACTTGCTACAAACAAAGCTATCCTATCTATAGCAATTTCTCAATCTGATCATTTTCAGATCTTAGCTAGTAACAGATCTACGCTTCTTCTACACCATCAAATGTATTCTTTTGGTTCCTGAGGAATCTGGCTAGATAAGGATTCCCTACTCACCATTACAACAGCTCTTGTCATTCTGCCATTTCTGCTGAGCCAGGTTGATTTTAGATTTTCCCTCACATGTACAGCTTAACAGTTAGGTCAGTTAAGACACAGCTCTGCTTTATGTTGGACCTTATCCTTAACTGCCTTGTAGTTTAGTGCTCAATGGACATGAGTGGAAAAATTCTCACTCTGAATTCATTACACTTTTCCAACATGACATTAGTAGCCACAGAAAGTGGTTAGATGACTATGTAAGCTCTGAAATTTTAAATAAACACTATGAGAAGATACTGAGATGAAACAAAACTATCAGAAGCTTCTATTAGTATGAAAACAGTTTAAAAAAATAAAACAAAGGTAAAAGTATGCATCCTGAAGTAACTATTTCAGTTAGAAAGTAAGCTATGAGCTAGCACCCTTAGAGCCAAAGAGCCAGTCTGATTAGGAGAAGAAAATGCAAAACCCCGAACATCTTATTCTGTTAACATGTTCAGTCAGTAACATGAATTAAAAACAGCACAATCAAATCAAGTTGAACACAGATGACATAATGAAACAGCAGATACTTAACAACTGAGAAAATACAAACTGTTTTGTGTAGTCTTGCTTTTGCTTGTTGCATCCTAAATCTTTACTTCATAAATCTGAATTTCAGCAATACAAATCTCATCCTGGTCCTGGCACAAAAGTATTAGAGTCCCTGAAGAACACAGTTAAAAACATTTCTAGAGGAAAAAAACGCTGATCTACACTAAGCATTTAATCTTTCAGTGTCAATAGACAAATAATTTATGTGCTGTTTATTTACTGAAATTGATGGCTAGTGGTAAAGCACACTATGCTGCACTGTTTGCTATAAACTTTTGAGAGCCGGTCACGAAAAATTTATTCAGTTTCTTCAGGTACATTACTGTTAAGAAAAAAAAAAAAAAGGCATTCCAAAGATGCAAAAAAATTTCACACTGAACCTTACTGTAATTTCTAAAAAGTTAGGTTAGCCCTTTCCTGAATGCACTTAAAAAAAAAAAAAAAGCTGTCAGATGACAGCCAGAACTGTCCAAAACCCAGCTAAGTACACATTTCCTAGACAATTTCCAGAATCCTTTTTTTTTTTGTCATACACAACTTATAAGTCTTCTCCTACACCATAGCCCAAAAGATTCCAGTAGGATCCAGCTAGTTTTCTCAATGAGGAAGTCAAATGTTTAAACAGCAAGGAAATGTAAGTGTCACAACATGTGCACAGTTTGAAGTTTTTCCTCAGTTCATCTTTTGGACACCATTTTGGGGGTTTAAGACGACATTATTCATTAAGGAAAGGCAATTATCACTTGGGTCTTCAGGCACCTCCACTTCTGAACTTAGTTCTATGGCTGCATCAAAAACATACCAATGTGTTTTCAGTAACACCAAGTCAGCATTTCTGAAATATAATTGTGCCAACTACAAATCAGCAGTCAAAACTTCTTCCCCTCCCACTTAGGGCAGCACATTAGTTTGAACTGCTGATACAGCACTACAATAATTAAAAACTTTCCAAAGAATATATGTATCTTTTATAAAAAGTTCTGATGATATTGACCATATATAAAAATGCATAAATTCATACGTCATTAAAGCTTTCAGATTACCATGACCACTGATACTTTGGTTTATGGCAAGTGAATCCAAGCAATGAAACTACTGAATTGTTACTATTAAAAATTATTTGTTTGCTAAAAAAGATCCAAGTAATAGGAATACATTTGCTACAGCTATTCTCATAAAGAAATGCAAATATTTGAACACATACATCCAATAAATAACAGTTAAAAAAAAAAATCAAAATTAAGCCACTATTAAGTCTTACCTTATGTGCTGGCACTAGATTAACTAACACTGTATCCAAAAGTTCCTGCGACACAGTATCTCCCTCACAAATGATAGAGCTCATTAGATCAACCATGTGCATGTGTACTTTTTGGTTATGACCATTGCTGAAATTGAAAACAAAATTCTTAGTGTACTGTATACATAAAGTACAATCTCCATGCAGCATACTCCCTGTGGTGACGCCAAACAACAAGGAATATAATAGTCAAATCACAAATTTTCTTAGAGGTCAAAATACTTGGTTTTCAGCTGCATATACCACTCTCCAAAATGTTCTTGAATCTCACACCCTCTTCATTTACTACTGCAGCAAAAGAGTAGGAGGACTGTATCTGTCCGTATGAAAAGAAAGTGTATTGTAACATCCCTCCCCTTTACTCAACATCCCAGAGTAAGTCCAGCTAAGGGCCACAAATATGATTAAAGGACTGAAGCAGCATTCATACAAGGTGAGGCTGAGAGTGCTGACATTTTTTTAGTGTCAACTAGAGATGGCTTAGGGAGGAACTTATCATTATGTTTAAATACCTGATGTTGGGAGTAAAGAAGATGGGGCAAGACTGTTCTCCACTAACAGGACAAGAGGCAATGGGCACAAGGTGAAATACAGGACATATCATTTAAACAGAAAAAAAGAGAAACTTTTTAAATGTGTGGGTGATTGAGCACTAGAAGGTTGCTCAGAAAGGCCATGGAGTAGTATCCGTCCTTGGAGATGCTCATAACACAACTGGCTACAGTCCTGGACAATCAGCTCTAGCTGACCTGGTCTGAGCAAGGGGGGCAGACTGGACAATATTTAGCCATACATTTCAGTGTCCACTATTTACTAACTCAAGTTTCTACAATAATAATAATTTTCTAAATTCCCTGTAATTGCATGTTACCTCATTCAATTTCAAGAACAGAATAAAATAAATGCAGTAAAAGACAATCAAAGTAAGCTTCTTTGGAAAAAAAAAGATGATTTGCAGTGTCTTTTCTAATTGAAACTTGCAAAACTGACAACTTGTCATGTTTATATTTCTACCTTTAGTTAAACTGAATTACAAAACTAAGCTCATTACTGCCACAAGTCACACAATAGACTGAACACCCAGGTTAGAAACATCTGACCTCAACCATGCAGTAATATATTATAATTGGGGGTGACAATACTTACTTTATTACTGAGAACAGTGTTCTGTACAACTGTGTAAAAATCTCATTGCTGTCTTCTAATTCAAAGCATATGTTATAAGATTTGACCCAAGCTATGTTCTGTGTTGAACAGAGAAAAACAAAAGGAGTAAATACACAATTAAGTTGAAAACATTATTTAACAGTTATTATGAAATAACTTATGAAGCTTACCTCAAGCAAATAAAAATACCGATTAAACTGGGGGCTTTTTGTATCTTCTAAACCTTTAAGCTGCCTTGTTATGAACATAAATATATCCTGAAAAGAAAAAGGTTACAGTTATTTAATCAATTGCAATAAAACTTTCAAAATTAAAATAATTATCTTTTTAAATTTCTAGCATTATTCATTACTACAAAATATGCAGCAACAACAGACACTATTTCACAGCCCAAAAGAAGATGATCTACAAAAACATCTTGGAGAATGTCAAGGAGTAATTTCAAAATGCTTCATGTTTCTTTAAAGGGTTGAGAAAGTATTCTTTTTCTGAAGGAAGCAAAAGCTTTTCTTTTCCAAACAAAATCACACAACTTGACAAAAAGAGAGCTGCAACTGGCTGACATGCTGTGGAAGCCCAAAGATTATTCAGAAGGACAACGAATTTTACACTTGTACTTTATACTGCAATAGGTTTCAGCAGAAGGGGAAGAAAGCAGTAGGCAACTTCAGCTTTCTTAAAGAGTATTATTATATTTTTACATGGTACTGCTTGTGCATTTCTCAGCCATCTGCTACTGACAAAGATCACATCTTTTGCAAAAACCAATAATAAACAAAGGAGGAGCAATTTGGTTTAACTTTCAGCACCAGAAGACTTCTTAAGAACAAGTTTCACACAGAATAAATTCAAGCAGGTTATAAGGAACAAGTAGTCAATTATGAACAGAATGGAACCACACAGGAAGTTGTCTTTTTAAAATGCTTTTTATATTCAAATAATCAACAGCTGGAAATTCCTAAGTACTACATTGAATCAAAAGATTCAGAAGCACATACCACCAGAAACAGTGTTTACAACCTCAAGTGAATCTGTAATATTTCAATCTAACAATCAAGGCCTATCTTTTGGAATTTATCTGATTTATAAAGTTGTCATAATAAACACAAGAAAGCTTTACAGTTAACCCTGAAAAAAAAACCCTATCCTAGAAATAGTCTAGAAAGCTTTTCTATAACATTTTCCAAGGACCATTTCCCCTCACTCTCACAAGAATGACATGGACAGAAGATGAGAATGAGGTTCCTTTTTTTACTTTTTTTTAAACACTACAACTACAGAAGTAATCCTTAATAATTAAGCTGAGCATTCAATATGGGTCTAGGTTAAAAAAAAAAAAAAAAAAGAAAAAAAAAAGATTACACACAACATGATCTCTTAGCAAAAAAGCACAGCAAGCAAACTGTTCATAGATACAGATAAACTGGTGTTTGAATTTGGATCAAGACTGTGCCTTTGAAGTTTAAATAAGGATGATCAGAAGAATCACTGTTTAGTTCACATTTCAGTTACAGAGTACACCAACTAAACCAAAAGACACAGTTCAAAGGATGCATCTATTAGACTCCAACCACTAGAGAGCATTCAGTCCACAGGAAAAAAGTCAGTCTGGAGAATCCCACCCCCCCTAAAACACCGTGCCTCAACCATTACCAGGCCACCAGCCCTTCCAAAAACGAGTTCCATCATCTGGAAAACTGGCACACCAGAACGTGCTATGAATTCAACAAGACATACAAACTGAGTGAAGGATAAGATTCAAATACAGAAGAAAGGGAGCATCTAAGAGACTATTCCATGCCAAATATAACACCTACTTCATCTTAAAATTCATGCCCTAGGTATAATTATTGTTAAACTTTACTTGTACAGATGAGTACTAATCAGTTCATTTAACAAAGTATCTTTACCTTTTATCCTGCAGCTCAATATACAACACCTTTTACTGAACACAATTCAAAGACCCTAGAGACCAAACTAATTTTCCTTTTATAAAGTACTCATCACTATATTGTATATCAATACATATATTAAGGAATAGCCTACATGTACAATGTCTAGCAACTCAATGCTTCACAAATAATAATGCATCATTTAAAAAAGTAATAATTTACTCATAATTTTTTTTATTTTCCTATTCCTCTTTTAAAGGAAGTAAGACAGACTGAACTCACTAATTTTTAGTATCTAGTGTAATACAACCCAAAGTTTTTCCCCTTTTTTGAAAGGAATATACTATTTGAACGTGCATTTATAAATGCAAAACATGGGATAAAGTAAACTTAGAGTGCAGCTAAGAAATTGCAACACTTTAACAAAGTGGACAATATGATTTCACATCAGACTCCATAAAGCAAGTCCACATTAGAACCCAGACTCTAAAAACAAAAGTGCTTATACTTCAACTTTATGAATAACCCTGAATGGAGTTTGTGTACTGTTGTCTTTATACAAATTAACCACATAATGGTTTCAGTAAGCATCAGAGCTATGGCTTTCACTCAGATAGTTAAAGTTCTGCTACTATATACACCCTTATACACCTCCATTTCAGCTGAGTCAGGCAGACAGTCCATTTGTCCAAGTCGTTTTCTTCGATACATACCCATGAGTGGAGTATCTTCCCCTCCCCATCCCCCCAAAAATTAGATTTGGGCTCTAGGCTTTCCCTAGACTGAGAAAGACTTGAATGTTTCCATATCCCAGAAGAGCAATCCTGCTCCAATTCTGCTTTTAGCCTACTTGTGGCATTTTCCATCCCTGTTATCAAAGGTCTTACAACACTCAGCAGGGAATGTAAGATTTATACTGAGGATACTCCTAAGAGGGATATCTGAAAATCTGATCCCTTCTCTCAGCATCTCACTCACACAATGCGCAAGTTACAAAGAGATACAGAGTCTGAAGCAAGGGCAAAAACCTAAGTTTTCTTCTCTCAAGAAATTATCTTTTCTAGCACTTAATTTGCCATCTTTAACTTTGGTGCTAAACATACTAGAAGAGACTTCATAGCTGCAGTATTGATAAAATATTAAATACTGGGTTAAAATAGTGCCAAGACATAACCCAAGAGGAAGTATTCTTCCTCTTACCTCTTTGTCATAAAGTGAAGGGAACTCTTAGACATTTGTATCAGAGCTTGTCCTGCAACCACAAAAGCTGTATTCAGAGGAAACAGGTTTGCAAAAACCTACCTCGGTAGCCCCAGGCAAAGGTCTCGATTGCTTGTCCTTTCTTTATTTCTCAAAATAGGTTAAGAAATTCCAGTCAAGAAACTGAATTCTGAAATCTGTACAGATTACAGAACTGAATGTTGAAAGTGAAAGTTCCTAGTCTGTTCAGAGCTCTGGCCAAGTAGTAGTATGCTTACACTGCAAGTTTGAGATCAGTAGTGTAAACCTTCCAATATGATATACTGCACAATTTGAAACTTAGTAGCATTTGATAGATGAAATTCAGTATGGAGGAATATTATAATGTTAGCCCAACACAGAAAGAGAGGAAAAACACATCAACAAACTCTAAGCCTAACAAGCAAAGGAAAATATACACTCAAAACTGAAGTAGAAATTAGGATGCCTCAAAACCAGATTTAGAATATAGCACAGCAGAGAAAGTTAATGTTTGTCTCCAGCTGAAGATGGTGTAATCAATAGGTAAGATAACCGTGTAATCAGAGGTGCAACAATTCAAAATAAAACATCTAACAAATCCCTGGGTATCTCTCCAGTATGTCTGGTACTAATGCACTTACTACAGTTGAAACCATACTGTTTGCCCTACATATGACACCCTTCTGGTGCAATCACAAGATCAGAAATTGATTGATTTCTTCTTGAGTGATAACAGATATGCCTTCCACCACAACCATCTTTTTATCCTACTGTGGAAAAAACAAAAACCAAAACAAAACAGAGTAGTACATATTTTTTAGTGTTATTTTTTTTGTCTGCAAGATTTTTTCTAAGATTTGGTTCATCACTTTAGAGTCAGACTGTGTAAGAGAAGTGTTTCAATTTTGAGAGTTTGAAAGAAAGTTAAGATTTCTATTTTAAAAAGTAAAAAGAAAACAAAACCACCTAATTTTATTTTTTTTCTGGAATAAATGGGGCAGATCTGTAGTGCCTTTTCAAACCTGGCATTTCTCTATCAATCATCTCCATCTAGTGGGATCAGTGATGTTTGTAATTGCAGAATTTTCCAATTCACATGAGAAATCATCATCCTCTGTACAAAAATACGTTTTTCTTGTTTCAACAGAGCCTTTAAGAATACAGTAATCATCTTTTCACAGTTTAATTGTAAACAGCAGAGGCATATTTCCAATTGAAGGAATCAGCTATCTTGCAAGATATTATGATAAAATATATAGGTGTATCAATACTTCTGAAGTAATAAACTGCTATCTGCAAATCCCCATGGCAGTTCAATAAAATATTTCTTTTCAGTATAAATCCGAAACTCTACAAGTTATTGAAAGAGGTACTATATATCACTTTATCCAATGAACATCTGATCTGACCAAACACCCCTATCTCAGAATGAAGTTAAAACTTTGAACTGTTCAGTTCAAACTGTTGATTATAACTTATAAAGAGTTATAATCAATCATACCAATCATTCAAATCTGGAGTGAAAAGAGCGATTAATTCAATTTACCTTTAGTTTATCTGGTGAAGTGTATGGAGCTTCAGGAGCATAAATTCTGAATATATCAGCAAGACAACATGCTACCAACAAACGTACATCCTTATCAGGATGCTTGAGGAAAAAATCTGAAGCAAGATGTAAAGCAAGATTTAGGTAGAGGTCCTTTTCTTCTTCAGAGTCCTGGTCCATATCCATGAAAGTTTTCACAACCATCTAAAAGGGACAGACAGACATCAGTATATAACATTAAATACTCTGTGTAACAGGGTCCTCACTGAAAGTTCCTTTTCTGGTTTTGTGCAACTTCTAATCAGAAACATTATTAGCAATGCAGTAGTACTTACCTGAGCAACCAGTGTCTTATTTTTCAAGATAAAGGACCTAGTCAGGTCCTCTATCAATTGTCTCAACACACAGTCTCAGAGTTACTGAAAAAGCCTACCTATAGTACTTCACATACCTTTCTGAGAAACCATATAATCAAAATCCAAGAACATACAACAGCATTCACTGTTGTAGCAATTCCCTGAAAAACTCTGAACACAGCAAAACTAAGGGAGAAATAAGTATTTTGAATAGAACTATTCAGGGTTACAATTTATTTTTCTTCTATTCTCTTTCAATTTCAGGTTTTTCTCTTCTAATGCTGAGAACAAGTTTCCTCCCCAGAAGCAGAGCATGCACTTTCAGCAGAACTATATATCATTCCAAGGCAGCTCAGCAGCATGCATGTTCTAAAATGCCTATGAGTATTTATTAGGATCCAGTAGAATAAAGTTATGGAAGAAAAAGAAAAGAAAAGTCTGGGACACCAAGTACTTAACACCCTAAACAGAACAAAAGCAAGAAAAGCCACAATTAGCAACTGCTATTCAATCATAATTTTTCTATTCAAAAAACTGTTTGGAGGAGAAAAACCAATTGACAAAATAAACTATGTCTTTCTCCAATTTCTTATTTGGATCACAAAGGCAGAATTACTTTCAGGAGTTCAACTCTTGTTAAAATTAACAAAATAAAGACAATTACAAAATCCTGAGAATTAAAGTCAAAACTCACATCTATTTCACATTGCAGGGACAGACATTTTTCAAGGATAATGATGTCAGTGAAGTTCCTCAAAAACAAAATAAAACAAACCAAAACCCATCCTACAAACTCTTTCATTTTCCTATAGTTTATTTAAAAAATAATCCCCCCCTCCCCCCCCCCATTCACTATGATCAGTGAGGTAGCAACAAATCCTACTTTAAAAAAGAAAGAACTTCTGCACAATTAGGATCACAGCAGCTGTAAGACTTTCAAGCATACAAAAATCTTTTACTGAAAGACATAAAAGGCGAGTAGCTTGCACACACATAGAATATCCACTATGAGGAAAAAAAAAAGTTTTCTCCAGTCAGACACAAGATGAACCATTTGAAGTGCACAGGTGCCCTTACACACTTAAAGTGATTTAGCAACCAAAATTGTTTTCACTTTTATGGAAAGGAGCTAGATTTATGTAACTAGAAAGGAAATGAAAAAACATTCAGGCATCACAAGAGTTCATGCAACAAATATGGTTTTTGTCTACTCTAGAAATGAACTTCCATACTGGTCAGGACAAGTAGTATCAGTCATCTTGCATCCAGAGCAATCTGTCACAGTGTTGAAGGAAAAACAAAGAAATCCAAGCTAGTTTTCCTAGCATTCCTTCATAGCTTCCCACAAAACAACAGGTTAGAGGATTCCTGAGCCTGAAATCACAGCTAGGCCACCATGATTAATACTCCTGGAGCTTCATCTTCCAGATGTGGCCTGTATTTCTTAACCCATTCAATTTTTCCTACCTTTTTCTACAGTAATAAGCTTCAGAATTTAGTCATACAACTTATGAAAGAGTATATTATCAGACTGCTGGTGTAGAATGAATGTATTTCATTAATTATGCCTTTCTTCTTGCATATAAGAGAAACTTTGGGATAATGTTTTTTTCACACTATCATTTTCAAGTGTTTTATTACCTTCTTTCTGACTTCAGTGCTAGTTCATAACTCCAACCATTTAGTTTCTCTCTCTTTTCCACATCTATTACAACTTGGAGACACCATGGATCAGAAATGTACAATATTTGAGGGAAATTATACTAACACAGAAATCTATTATGCATATTTTCCATTTTATTCTAGAGATTTCTCTATATAATTTGTATTTACATAAATAGATTGTCATAACAAACAGCAGACTCTCTGCTTCTATAAATCAAAATAAACTCTACAGAAAAGTGCTTCTCCCCTAATAATTAGCTGAATTTGGCAGTCAGGGAAATGAAGAGGCTAATAGTTTACTTATTTATCAACTACCGTTCTTTAACATCTGAAACTGTATTTATACTCTAGATCTATACACTTGTGGTGTAGCCTAGATCATCCAATCCTTTATAAAAGAAATACCTTCTCTCTGCCTGTGTACCAATGAATGAACAGCCAGAATAAACCACTGACAAGAAATACAGGACATCCCACAAAGAACACTTCGCCTGCCAAGACAGATCAAAATGACAGAGCAGAAGGGACTAGACATTCAAGGCCAAAAATGAAACAAAACCATAGGAAAAAAAAGTATCAGTAAGAACTGTGTACATATTAATAAACTAGAAAAAAAAAAAAAGTTACACAAGCGCTAACAAGTAATTTCTTCTGTTACGAGTCATCCATACGGTTGGTTATAAATGTCATCTTCTACTCAACATCATAGACTTTAGTCAGTATACTGCAGTCTATCAGCCTAACTCCCAAAGCACAGACAGGTTGCTGAGGGGAAGGGGAGAAAGACTCCCGTGTGTTTTGGGGTTTTATGTCTTTTTGTTCATTTACCAGTAGTTCTAACTAACTTAAACCCACTTCTTAAGAAAGCAAACGCCAAATTAAGCTCTTCCAGCTGTAAGAATACTTAAGGTTCCTCTCCCACATCTGCTCCCTCCTGTTTCACAGGGCAAGCCCAAGCTGCAGGCATTCCTTCTGCACAATACTAACGGGCCTGTCTTTTTGTGAGAGTACATGTATAGATAAAGAACTGTGGTAACATAATTATCCCCCAAATCTCTCCACCTTCCCATAGAGTTTAGCCAAATAAAGTGATCAAGAAATTGAGGAGACAGAAATACATACCATAATCAAAGACAACCTTCATTATGATACAGGCTAAAATAACAAGAATAAAGAGTTTTGTAATCAACCCAAAAAGCACAAAAATATAAATTCTGAGGTATCCATATTATTTCCAAAATCATGACTGGCTTTTCATGTTTTCCAGTATCTTCTTCTCTAAAAGTACCAACTTACTGTAGGAGTTAAAATAAAATTTAGGAAGTATTTGAAACTAATATAGTTTATTTCCATTTGTGATTTTTTAACTCATTTAAACATTTTTAAACAAGTCACTTCAAGAAAGTGGTAGTAGGCACAACAGGCAACAATTTTTTCCTACTGAGTACAGAAAAGGTAAAGCCCGAAGGAAAAAAATAAGTAAATAAACCTTGTAGACATAAAAATGGAGTAATAGGATCACTGATGCTATACACAGGAAACTTGAATCTGCAAACAGTTACTTGCATACTAACCTTTAGCCTTCGTACCATCTCTTCTTTAGATATTTTATCAGAGATTTCTTTGACTCCAGGAGGATATGTGATTTTTCCATCGTTGGCTCTCGTCTTTGAATGAGCCATGATTTCACAATTTTAAAACTGTGGAAAGAAATTAAGAAGTCAATGTTGTTTACTGGTTTACCTTATCTGCCTCATTTTCACAAACAAAATCCAATTAGAAATAGACCAAAAAAAACCATACAAAGAAAAAAATAGACAAGAGATTTCAACTGTTTTCAGTAATATATATTCTGGTAGACAGCAATGGTTTTGGTATTCAGGTAGATTGCCTTATACTACAATAAAACTTGAAAAGCACACAGCAGAAAAAAGCTGAAACTCCTCATTCCTGAATGTATTTGATCTTCACGCTTAAAGAAGCAACCAAGAATCTTCTTATCTTATTGTATGAACTGTTTCTATCACTTGATAATAATAAATCCTAGCCAAGCTTGGATTTTTAGATTGAGAACAGACATCTGAAGTGGACTTTGTGTTTTCCAAACAAATAGAGCACAATTTTCCCCAAAGCCCAAACAGCAATGCTGGAGAAGGGTTACACATAAGTAATTTTAATTTGCCAATACTGACAGACAAGCAGCAGACAGAATACAGCAGTGACAGGAACAGAGCAGACCAAATGGAAGTCTTTCCTCTATGCCACAAAGACAAGTTTTTAAGCAAGACTGCAGATAAGCAAAGGTATATTCTTCCTAAATTCCAAGTATAAAAACAACTCTACTTCATTTCTCAGTCCCTTTAAACTGATGGAAATGCAGACTGCCACCTTAATCCATGCTAAGTTATGGAAAGTTCCACTGCTGCAGAAAAGGAAGCTGAACTGAAAGCTTTACTTGCATAAAAGCAATCAATACAAAAGACACTGAAAAACTAGATGGCATGTGCTGGCATAAATTATGATTTTAGGAAAAGACTCTACCAGGACAGCTACAAGTCAAAAATGTACCAAAGGGAAATAAAATTTCTTTGCCATTGCCTTCATATTTTTATTTTAAAGTTTGAGTAACTTCCTCGCAGTCATCACTTTCCTGGACCATGAATTCCAAGTCAGTTATTTTCTGACCTCCAATACAAGGAGTATCTATGTACACTTTGAACTTCTCAGAACTGTAACATAAGAAATAAAAATCAACCAGAATCCACAAGAGATGGGTCAGAAGCGTGTTACATAACAGGACAGTGTAACCTGCCATTCTGGCCCAAGCCATGTTATACAACGTACTTCAGTAGCTACACAAAGTCAACTCAGTTTCTGCCATCCCCTCTGTACCTACATGACAGCTGAACCAAGCGGTACGCACATGAGGTAAAGACCATGAGAAAACTGTGATGGAACAACTCACTGAAGTAACTACTTCTAATACTCCCAGTAAAATACGCTGCCACCTTTATTCCCACTGCATTTCTTAACACATTCTCATGACGTTAAGTCTAGGACTCCTCAAAGACAAACATAAGATTTAATCAAGTTCACTCTTGTTGCTGTTTGACACAGATAATTCCAATCCAACTCTCAGATGTTTGATGTCATAGCTAAATTAATTTTAACAGCTCATGACAGCAGAAGGGAGTCTTGCATCCCTTAATCCGATAATATATAAAAGCATCAAATACTTTGCTGGACCAACCAAACTTGCCAACTCAGAAAAACAAGCCTAATTCTTTTTGAAAAGCATGTGACAAGCATCAACACTAACTCAAGGGAAAGAACAGGAACTAAGGGAACTGGGGAAACAAAACTTCCTTTTCCAGTGGTGGGTAGCTGTCAGATCAGATCAACCACAGTGCAAACTTGATTAGCAGATGATGATGCAGTCCTATTTGGAGCACATTTTGAAATAATTCAAAGACTGAACCTCCTATTATGGTCAAGTTGAACTGTCCAGCTGATACGTCCAACTGACATGCAACCAAGCTTTTAAGCTTGTGTGACATACAAGGTCTGGGTTTGAAATTGAACATCTGTATTGTATTTACATAAGAAGGTTTTATTAGCATCCCTTGGTTAGGGCCCACGTTACAGCAGCGGGAAAAGTACAAGGACAGAGTGGAAAGATGAAGGGTTACAAACTGTCCGCAACCACTCTTCCTTATCTCCCCTGCACTGCATGATGTGAAAACGTGAGTGTAAAAGAGTCAGAAAAGGAGCAATGTTGAGCATGGAAAGAAGGGGGGTTGGGGAGAAAGTGTTTTTAGTGTTGTCTTTGTTTCTCTCCATCCTGCTCTACTTTTAATTGGCAATAACTTTCCCCAAATCAAGTCTGCTTTGCCAGTGACTGCTACTGGTAAGCTATCTCCCTGTATTTATCTTGACCCATAAACTTTTTCGTCTTATTTCCTTCCCATTTTATTGAGCAGGGGGAGTGAGAGAGCAGATGCGTGGGTGCCCAGCCGCCAGCTAAAGTTATAGAACAGGGCACATAACTTATCCCTCTCAGAAGTATAGAAATCACTATATAGAAACTAATTTTCTATAGAATTAACACATCTAATCTTATAGGACCAAAAATAAATTTTTAAAGGTTCAATTAAAAAGGCTACTACTTGACCACAACAGGCAAAGAATCATAAATAGTTTAAACTTTTTATGCACTATAAATTTGCAGATCACTCCTGAAAACTTCTTAGGATGGCTTTAAACTGAAAGAGAGTAGATTTAGATTAGATACTAGGAAGAAGTTCTTCACAATGAGGGTCATGAAGGACTGCAACAGGCTGCACAGAGAAGTTGTGGATGCCCCATCCCTGGAAGTGCTCAAAGCCAGGTTGGATGGAGCTTTGAACAACCTGGTCTAGTGAAAGGGGGGTTGGAACTAGGTGATCTTTAAGGTCCCAAACCACTATTCTATGAAATACTACATACCAAATCCAGAGAAGGGCAATTCTTTATAAGTTTCTTTGAGATTCAACAAGAAAATCAGCTGATGGGTTGGTTCGGGGTTTTTTTTGGGGGGTGTTTTTTCTGTTTTGTTTGTTGTTTTTCTTTTTAAACTGAAACTTCAGTTCTTCACAACATTTTCAGAAATCCAGTATTATTTCATATGCACAATTGGAAGACAAAGAAACAGGAAATGCTCACATGGATACCTTTCTTCAGCAAGAAAACACTCCGGATACTAAGATGCTTTGCACCAGCCTGAATGTAAGCCTGTTACCTAATCAGTAATATGTGCACTGTTTCTGCTCTTATATGAGGACAAAAATTGAGATAATTCAACAAATACATAACAAATACAAACATATTCATAAGAAACAAATGCTAATCCTAACACATAGGAATAAAAATCATGATTCAATCAGCTTTTAGTTGTATTAAGCAGGACAAGCTAAGTCTTTGAAAACTACAAAGAAAATAAACATATCTTAGAATCATAGAATTATAGAATAGTTAGGGTTGGAAAGGACCTTAAGATCATCAAGTTCCAACCCCCCTGCCATGGGCAGGGACACCTCACACTAAACCATGTCACCCAAGGCTCTGTTCAACCTGGCCTTGAACACCACCAGGGATGGAGCATTCACAACTTCCATGGGCAACCCATTCTGGTGCCTCACCACCCCAACAGTAAAGAATTTCTTCCTTATATCCAGTCTAAACTTCCCCTGTTTAACTTCTAATCCGCTACCCCTTGTCCTATCACTACAGTCCCTAATGAGGAGTCCCTCCCCAGCATCCTTGTAGGCCCCCTTCAGATACTGGAAGGCTCCTATGAGGTCTCCAAGCAGCCTTCTCTTCTCCAGGCTGAACAGCCCCAACTTTCTCAGCCTATCTCCATACGGGAGGTGCTCCAGTCCCCTGATCATCCTCGTGGCCCTCCTCTGGACTTGTTCCAACAGTTCCATGTCCTTTTTATGTTGAGGACACCAGAACTGCACACAATACTCCTAGTGAGGTCTCACGAGAGCAGAGTAGAGGGGCACGATCACCTCCTTCGACCTGCTGGTCACGCTCCTCTTGATGCAGCCCAGGCTTTCTGGGCTGCGAGCGCACACTGAAGCCGGCTCATGTTCATTTTCTCATCAACCAACACCCCCAAGTCCTTCTCAGCAGCAGGGCTGTTCCGAATCTCTTCTCTGCCCAACCTGTAGCTGTGCCTGGGACTGCTCCCACCCAGGTGTAGGACCTTGCACTGGGCATGGTTAAACTTCATAAGGTTGGCATCAGCCCACCTCACAAGCGTGTCAAGGTCCCTCTGGATGCCATTCCTCCCTTCCAGTGTATCAACCAAACCACACAGGTTGGTGTCATCGGCAAACTTGCTGAGGGCGCACTCAATCCCACTGTCCCTGTCCCTGACAAAGATGTTGAACCAGACCAGTCCCAACACCGATCCCTGAGGGACACCACTCGTTACTGGTCTCCAGCTGGAGATCGAGCCATTAATCACAACTCTTTGCATGCGGCCATCCAGCCAGTTCTTTATCCACCAAGTGGGCCATCTATCAAATTGATGTCTCTCCAATTTAGAGACAAGGATATCATGTGGAATACCTTAAGCTAATTTAGCATTTAAAATATTTTTTCCACTCCGTGTGCAGAAGCAGATGACAGAGTAGGACTTAAGATATCCAGGCACTGCTGCTTTCATCACAGAAGCACCAGAAGCGCTGTTGCGACTTTAATCATAGAATCACAGAACAGTTATGTGAAAGGCTTGAAATCAGGAACCAGGAGCAAGTCTGCAGGAAAAATGTATGCCTAAAAAAGCTTGACAAATTAAAAACTAAATTATATGGCGGGGGGGGGGGGGTGGGAGGGAAAGGGGAGAAGAGGATCCAAGAAAGCAGTACAAGAAAAGAAATGGAGGGAAAATAAAAAAAATAAGAAGACAAAATATACACACTTCATACAACGCTAACAGGAAAATTAAAGCATGGAAAAAGCAACAAAAATGAAAGTTGCACTTATTGGACATTAAAATAGGATAGATTGAATTCATCTACCTCCTGTGACAAAAGTTAAATAGACAGATAATATTTCATGAGAAATTATGATTATCAGCCAGCCACGAGGAACAATTCATTATTCTAAACAGAGTTAATTATTAACAAGTATAATTGCCAAAATTTGGTCAAACTCAAAATGAGTAGTTTTGTACATAATTAGCAGGACCCAGCAGCTATTCAATCCCAGTTAAGTCTACTGGCTGTAAGACTGAATATTAAAAGATTCAATATTAGGATGGTTTCTGTATAGTACAAAATTGTGAGTAATTTAATTACACACACTCTACTTGCTCAACAGTATAAAATACAGATTACAAACATGCAAATAAACCATGGATTGAGATCTTGCATATTAAGTACCTATGCAGTATATTTAATGGTCAAGAAATATCATTAGAAGATGTTAAGTCAATGATCTGAAAGAGGCCTTAAAATACAATTAAATGGAGTGTGGTCTGTTTGGATGACTGTTCACATTGCCTATGGTGACTTAATTAACTGTGCTAATCATTAAACAAACTATGCCTTAACATACATGAAGTCGTGTCAACAGTACTTTTTCAAAGACCCTACATGTGTTAAAAGCAAGCTTTAGCAAATCAATTCCTGTATTCCTTGCAAATCTGTCTCCTACCTTACTATTTAAAATCCAGACTCCAAACACGAGGACACAGAACTTTCACTGAACTATACATCATTATTTATGTAGCTGTATCTAGAGATCACTATTTTTTAATTAGGTATACAAAATTTAAGACCTATAAATTTGACCTATGCAAATATTTGTACTTTTAAATCTATGTTTGCAAGACATTTTACAATGAGCTGCTGGGAAGCACACTTTCTTCATATTCACAAGGCTATTGGAAGCCTAAATGAATTTAACAAATTGCTGGCACAGAACAAAGTTATAATGTGTAGAGACTTAAACATACATGCATATGTAGAAACTTAAACATACAGTTCGTATCACTCCAACAACACGGAAGTGTAGCCAAGAAAAAGGATTTGCAAATATTCATCAACCTGTTCTCCACAATAAAGCAGGACGACCAGTGGCCTCTCACTGTCACAAGCTATTCTATTCAGAATACAAAGATGGTTTAGAAGAACCAAGAACATTTTCCCTAAATTGTCTCAAGGGAGTATTGCAAAGAACTCAAATCTTTTTCATTTTGTAAGCCACAATACAGAGTTCACTCCAAGGCTCTGTTATTCTGTCAACATGCTGTTTGTCATGTCTCTTTCTTATTTATATCCATTTTTTTTTATTTTTGCATCCTCAGTAGGAAACATCCTTGTACAAATACATATTAAACCATTACAAATACTCCGAGAGCACTAATCTTGCTTCAACAATATAGCGTGTATGAAGAAACTAGTTAAGCTGTAATTTCCACAAAAGATGCCAGAAGGTATTCTGAAGAGATTACTTAGTGATTTACAGAAGTGAAAGAGGCAGGCATCTTTCTACTTCTGCAGGATTATTAATAAATCACAAATAATTTAATGATTTAAGCCATTTACAGAAAAATCTTGCATCCTGGTAAATTCCTGTTGTGTATAGCTGATTGATAACAATTGATCAGAGAAGTTACTTTGGATTTAAAGACTTTCATTATATAAATGTCACTAAATTAAATCTATTTCTATAATATATCTACTGCTAAGGAGTTATAACTTGGCTATTAAAAAAAAAAAAAAAAAAAAAAAAAAACCAACAAAAAAACTCCAAGCTGAAACTTGGCAGTTAATTTTCTGCTGTTGAGTAAAATAGAAAACTTCAGTGTGATGGACCAAGTGTGTTCATGAAATCAAAGTAATTTTTCATACAGATTCAGATAAAATGTCTAGACGAAGGCTTTCCATTCTCTTTTAGGAATGTTTTATTATGCTATTCTGTTTACTTAACTACCATTAAGCATTATTCATAGTATCAAGAAAATGTTAGCTTCTTATTTCTGTAAGGCAGCACTATACATAGTTAAGGACTGATACAGGAAGAATTTACAGAAATTGCTAATTAAAGGTCTCCTGGAATTAAAAAAAAAACATATTATAAGGGAAAAGTAACACTTTCAGCCTGGCAAGTTACATGAAAACTACTGAGGTTTGCTACAGAAGTCTCATTAATGGAAATCCTGTGACAGTCAATATGTAAGTAATAATGCCTGTTTAAACTAGGAAATGCTATTTTTTTCAACCTTTCATTAGAAAATACAGCAAAGCACATTAAGTTTGTTTATTAATATATTCAGCAAACACTGTGGAAAATGAAAAGATGTGCAGGTCATAATTGTGCAAGAGGAGATATTTTCATTACGTACGCAGGATATGAAGGATTCAGGAAAAGAACACAGAAGAAGAAAGAACAAAACATTAAGACAAGCTACTATACAAAAGTCAGCATATGTCTGATAAAAATCCTAAAGCAGCTTACATGGAGTATAGTACTCTTAGTACTCCTCCTTGCAACCAGTTAGGAAGTGATCCCAAACAAGTGCCCATTTCTGCTGATAAGATTTTTTTCAAACTTCACTATAGAAAACCTCCCAAAGATTACCCAAGTGGGCAGTATTCAGTACCAACTTATCTCAGCATACAGCTCTCACCAGTGGTTTTCCAGACACTTGCAGCTTCCATAAGATACAACTGACCCAACTTGTAAATTTCATCATTTTTGAGATGTGGTTAAAAGCAAAAATAACAATAAAACTGCCTCTTTTTTTTTTTTTTTTTTTTTTTGCCATTTATAAAACAGCATTTCCATTGAAATAAAACCAGATTAAAAAAGAAAAGATGTGAAACTACATATCAGAATTCACTACTAAACCAATCAACAACCTAAGAAAACCAAAACTGCTCTGTTATTATGGGATCTCAGCTTTCAGACTTTTGCCCAAGACAAAGTAAAATGGACTGTAGACATTACAATTATAATTTCCTATTTCTGTGCATGGCTGCAGGAAAAGAAATGACAAGATAAAAATTGGAAGACTATAGCAGAAGATTCTGACAGAGAAAGAAAAAGGCAAAACCACAACTAACCAAAGAACTACTGGTTAAGACTTTTTAAAGTGTAATTGTTTTATAAAGTGGAAAAGAGTGTAGGCTGACAAAATATGATGGTAGTTGAACAGACATCTGCAATATATTTGTCAGTTAGCCAAATACTAGGGAAAACATCCCACTTCATTGCTTGCTAGGTGGTCATATTATGCAAGCATGCTACATAAAAGCTTAAAAAAGGGAAGCACATAAACACTGAGGTCTGGCCATAGTCTGCTTAACACTGAATGCAAAGGATGTGAAATAACAGAATTTGAAATATTGCAAAAAAAAGTACAGTAAGTCTTTCAAAGTAGCTTGCACTTAAGTTCGGTTGGACAGGAGCATGGCAGTTTTCATCTAATTCACTTACTAAACATTTCCAGTCCTGTACCAAGTAATTTATTTTGCTCTAGAAAAATACAATTCCTTAAAGAAATGGAAAAAGAATGCATGGAAGGAGCTGCAGATAGGCAGGATGTCATTATACTCACAAAATCAGAACTGAAGCATTGTATGTACTGCTTGGATGTGGAGGATTTTGTGAAAAGGTAACACCTTTCCAGTCAGGAGGAGAAGCAGGGAGAAAGGCAGGTGTAGAGAACACACATAAGTTTCATTAAGTCTGAGAAAAAGCCATTAAATTTTTTATAATGACCTCACATATTGAAGGTCAATATCAAACACGATGAAATTCAGCTACATTAGAGAAGCTGCAAATACATCTTGGTAAGTTTTCTTGTTAGACTTCATTTAAAAACAAACAAACAAAAGCTTTGAAAAACTTCAGATACTTCTATATCCTATGTAAAGGACCTACAGTTGAGTGTTATTAATTCAGTCACATCCAAGGATAAAACCAAGTAAACTTAATGTATCACAAATTGGATAGAGCTGTCTAAAAAGATGCTAGTTTCCCTGTTCTCTAGAACACAAAATATTAAGTTAGGAAAAGAGTACTCTCTAGTGTAAAAGTGTAATAGCATAGGTTTTGCCCCAAAGAAAATTTTACCAAAGCTTCTGAAAAGCCTCATGGTATACATACTCTCAACACCCTTTGATTTTAATAGTAAAGCCTACAAAAACTGTCTTTATTATGTCTATGCCTTGACAGCCCGTACTTCAGAATGATTTCAATAGGATTTGGGAAAGAATGCGGTCACCAAAAAAAATAAAATCAAGAGTCTACAATAACGGCATGGTCTAAGCAAGACTAAAATTAAAGGGCACATATTGACCTAACTCAGGAAATTAGACCTCTCCCATCCTTCTTGCTAATGTTGTGACTGCAATAAAACAAAAAAGTTAACTCAGTTGCTCACACAGAAGACTCAAACTAACCAGTACTAAACTGAAATGCAGGTATTTTGTGTGAAGGCACACTACTTCGAAATAATACTGAAAAGACTTGAGAATAAAGCATGGTAATTATTAAAAATTACACTCATGGAGAATTATGCAAAACTATAAAGCTCACAAATGCCCATTTACCAATGATGGACTTAATGAAGATTCATTTCATGCATTACTTCACCTTGACATATTCACCTGTCTTCTTTAGAGGATGCCTTTGAGATGCTCTGCCTTTCTGGTGCTGATGGGAAATGTGACATACTGCAAGGGATACACTTGCAATTTGTCTATATCTCCAGAAAAACAAAGAGTGTAACTCAGTGAAGTATCAGTTGAGATCGTAAGCATAAATGTTCTGGACATCCTTCAGCATTTCACAGACCAAAACCAACGAACCAACAGGACATGGACCAGTGGTAGGATAATTCTGCTTCCAGTCCACCACATGAAACTGTCACACACCAATGTTATCCATGCAGGTGGCTTTCAGAAGGGTAAGATATGTTCACAACATTCTATCTGTACATTTGAGCTATACGATACTGAGGAGGAGAAGTGAAATTTGTCCCCATGGACCTCCTCATTAACTATTATTGCACCTGGGAATACTGCTCTCACTGGTAAATTTGGAATAAAAAACCCTTCTTCTATCAAGAAAGCCACATGCACATACTTGGAAGACCAAAACTACTCCCTAAGTCATACCCAGTCAGGATCCTCCAGCCTACACACACATGACAAACTTCAAGTTTCACAAACAACATTGCATAAGTTCGTAACCCTACAGGTTCCGATTTTGCCAATATTCAAAGACAATGAATGTTTATATTACATTGACACAAGCAGTGCACAAATAAAGTCTCTGTTTTGAAAGGCACAAATTGAAAGCAGAAATGATTTGGAGTTGTATACAATTCCAGCATGGTGATCACAGGCAACGTCCATGCCAAAGGAACAAAACTGAGCTTTAAGCTGTTTGTCCCTTCGACTGGCATGCAAGGAAAGTTTCGATAGTACTAAGTGAATTCAAATGACCCCTTAGGAAAAGTCGTAAGTAGCAATCAAAGCCCTCAAGACAGGAAAGTTGTACCAAAAAGACAGAATTGAAGCCAAACGGCCACTGTAAACAAATTTAAAAAGAGAAAAAAATTGCACTTCAATAGCTAAAACCAAGAGAGAAGGGTTTGGGAGTGTCAGAAGGGAAGGAAGTACTGCTACATAATAATGATTAGGCATCAAAAAAATACTGCAATACACTAAAAAGTCAGCTGAATATCCATTTTCAAAGAAATGGCAGGTAAATGTAATTCCTGCAGCAACTGCTAACAGGTACATTCAATCAGAAGTTACAGTGCCTATATTTATGAGCTTCCCATTTTCAAATCAAAGCAACTGCACAAATACTATCTCAGAATTCAGGAACCAGTATGGTATGCAAAGCTTTTTAAAGGTATCTAAAAACTAAAGCATAATACATTTCAATTTGAAAAATTTAAATCAATTTTAAAAATTAAAGTGCAGTACAAGAAAATAAAGGCACTGCTGACACTAATTATGCAGAGCAAAAAAGTAATACTGCCACTACAGCTGCACTATGAGTTTAGAAAGAGTTTAGAAGAGTCTAAGAGTTTAGAAAAAAACCTGTGTGCTAAAGTAAAAATTTTAAATACTGGCATAAATGTAACTTCAAAGGTTATCATACTACCCTGGGACGATTTATGTTTGATCAGACTGTGATAAAACAATCTGCAGTTTTCTTGCACCAAAAAGCATTTATTATGTAAGCAATTAATTGGAAATCTTGGATGGATGCAGAGAGAGATCAGATTGTCATCCAGTAAAACACTGAAATAAAAGATTAGATAAATGTTTCTGTATAAAGACTGCATTTGAACGCCCAAACAAGAATATATGCTGCAAGTCTGAAAGAAAATCAACTGTTAAGAAGAATGAAAAACAGGGGGCTGAAGGCAGGTCCCATGCCTGGGTCCAGGCATAGAAAAATCACCACACTGGGGCTATGTAACATTAATTCTAGACAAGGTACTTCAAAAAAAAAAAAAAAAAACAACACACACCATCAAATGACACCTCACAAAGCCAAAAATCTCAATATCTAACACAGATTTTAAAGTACTGGCAAGAACTTCCTTAGAATACTAAGTACAGCTACCAGCACCTATCATCAACATAATTTAAATTGGAAAAAGCACTCCTGAAGTCTACTACATCAAAAGGACACATCTACAGAGGTGACAAGAGCCAGTCAGAAGGGTAAGTGAAGAGAGGCAGAAATCACTATAAACACCAGAAATACTGGAAGATCCTACCCAAAGAAAACAAGCCACCATAAGACATAAGCTCATAGATAAACAGAATCATATAATGGTTTGTGTTGGAAGAAACCTTTAAAATCATCTAGTTCCAACCTCCCTGCTCAGAAAAAGCAAACGTGACATTTAGAGGAAGACTTCTGGTTTTTAAAATAAAGTTTTTTTAACAAGTTTCTGAAGCAAAATATCCAAATAGAATATGGCACAACTCAGTCAGTATACAAGAGATCAGTACCTTGTTGTTGTAGGCTACATGAATAGTTATGTGAAAAAGCAGACCTTTAACTCTACAAAATACTTTTTATCAGAATCACTAGAAAACAACAGATCTTTTTAACAGTACCAGTCTAAGAAGAACTAACAACAGCCTAGGTATAAATTTTAACAATATCACTCACCTACAGCCTTAATTTGGGCATAGTCCTCTTTTAGCAGGAAAGCTACTTTAAGATTTAGTAGAGCAAAAATTGTTTCCTTCCTCCAGCAGTTCAAAAGGAATGGGAAGAAGGAGGCAGAAATCATTATTTTCCATTACAATAACTATTTTCAAAAAGCATAACAAAGTTCTTAGAAGTCCAGATATTTTGCATTACTAATTTTAGAAGGCTAACATCTGTAGTATTTATCCATGCACAAGAAGAAAACATGCAAGACTAGCATGGAAGCCATGGGGAAAATAAGGAGAACATGACAAACTAGAAGACAACTACAATGGATAGGCATTAGGTACAAACCAAGTTTAATCACTATATTGTCCCTTGGGAGAAAACAACACTCATTATTTCAGTATACACCTCTGCAAAAAATGCCTTATCGAGCCTTAATGCGAAAGCTCATTGAGTTTTGGTTTAGTTTGATTTGGTGAGGAAGGGGAGAGGTTTCTTGTAAGAATTAAAACAAAAGAACTCCAAACATGAAGAATATGAGCATGCTACCACAGAAGCAAATGAGTATTTTGTAAAACTTCACAGATGGACAACCAATACAAAGTTGCTTTAGAAAGAAGGCAGAATTTGTACACATAAGTGAACTGCCCTTCTATTTGTAACTTCATGTATAATGTTAAAAATCACAAAATTAAATGTCTTGCACCCTACTGCAAATGATCCAATACAGAATTACTAAAGATCAAAACATAACACATTTAGGTCTTACAATTGAATCCATCCCCCTAAAGAAAGCATGGGTATTGCCCTGCAAAGTCAGCTGTTGTGGTAAGCAACACTGCATCCACTCCTAATAAATATGATCTATAAACAAACATTCCTCTTATGACTGCATACAGAAATCTTAGTACCAAAACCACATTCTGTTGGGTGTTTTACAAATAGAAGTTGGCTACCCAGATGGCTTGTATTGGGGTAGCTTTTTTCCCCCATCTAACTAGAACGTTTTTATTCGCTTTTCTCAGAACTCTAAGTGACAGAAAACCATAGACTGTGAAAATGATTGTGTCCCTGGAGACAAAGGAAGAACTCATAATTGTGATTACAAAGCACAGATTAAATAAAAACTTACTACAAGGTGACCTAGGTGCATTTGTGGTAGGTTTTTAAGACCACAGGACTAGAAGAAACTTCAAGCGACAGAGCATAGTCATCTGCTAACATACATACTGAAGCTGAAGACTCTTTTCATGTTTCAGTCTACAAAGTCTTACCTTTGACAAGTATCTCTACACACAACCAACATGGAAGCTCTCTTTGCCAATAAACTATTCACTCCTGTAACAACTTCTAATACAGTTACTCATCCCTTATAATTATCTTAGCCTTGCGGGGTTGTGTTTTCACAGAATGGCTGAGGAGAACCTCTGGACATCACTTGGTCTAACCCACTTGCTCGCAAAGGGCTGCCTAAAGCTGGTCGCTGAGGACTCCATCTAGATGGCTTTTGAGCATCTCCAGGATGGAAACTCTGCAACTTCCCAGGGCAACTTGTATCAGTGCTTGGTCATCATCACATTGAAAATGTGTTGCCTGATGTTCAGAGGGAACCTCCTTTTTTAGTTTGTGCCTATGGCCTCTGGTCCTGTCACTGAGCACCACTGAAGAGAGACAGACTCCATCTTCTTTGTGCCCTCCTTTCAGAAACTTGCTTATGTTGAGACATTTTAATCCTGGCTTGGTTACAAACAGGAGTGTTCATACTATTACATCTAAACCAACTTTCCGGATAAGAAATTTTCAAACTCTGTGGTTTGTTTTCACTTTGGAAATTAATGCTTTATATGTAGTTATCCTTCAGTTGCAGCTTATCACTTATATTAGGACACACAGAGATGAAATGAAGCTGCAGAGAAAGTTCAGACTAGATATTAGGAAAAGGATCTTCACTGAGAGGGTGCTCACTCACTGGAACAGGCTCCCCAGAGAGCCAGGGATCCCCAGGGATCATAGCACCAAGTTGTCAGAATTCAAAGAACAAGAATGACATCTTAGCCATATGGTTTAGTTTTAGGTAGTCCTGTGAGAAGCAGGGAGTTGGACTCTATGATCCTTATGGGTCCCCCCCAACTTGGGATATTCTATGACATACTCGTTGTACAGTGGCAGACAAACTGTGTGCATTGGTATATAGGTTACACTTTTGCTAAAGGCTCAGATCTGTGCTGATACGTATTAAGGACATACACCTCATTTACGACATACGCCGCATTCCTTACAATAACCCAATACTACCCCATCCCCCAAGGAGGACAAAAATCTACCCAGGAGAAAAATCTAAAGCACATCAGCATTAACAAAAAAAAAAAAAAAAAAAAAACCAGATCAAAACAACAACAAAAAACCCTACACATTCCCCACAGGATTATGTTCCATAAATAGAAACAGTTAGGACATAAGTAACACCTATAGAAGATAACAGTAAAAACACTCAGTAGAAGCTAATCTTTCCTCATTGATAACAGGACAGATTTTGCAACTGAAAGGTTCAAGCATTAAAGCATTAACAGACACAGCTGCTTGTACTTGTACACTCTAAGTATACCATCAAGACACAACAGTTCAGAGAGCTTCCACATATTACTTAATCTGCATATGATCAGCTCTTGTAACTTACAGGTTGCCCTCTCTTGATTCCCGTGAAGTTAGGAGGTTAGCATAGCCAAACCTGACCAATGAACACCTCTGGTAAATCCTGCTGACAACTGAATCCACCATTAATCCACCTGTCTGCTCAGAGCCAGATGTTGCCGCTTCTTTAGCAGAAAAAGCTGGAATTGTCCACACCTCAGCTAGATTCTCAGCTCAAGAGAAGTCTGTCTTAATTAAGTCTTTAAGACAAAAAGCTCAACTTAGCACAGAAACAGCTGAGGTATGGACACACTTCTAACTCCACTGCAGAGACTAACAAGTTGTATCAGACAAATGAAGTAGAAAGTTTAGGGGTTATGGGAAAGCCAGTCAACCAAAAAGCAAAGTTGAAGGTGTGAACAAACCACAAACTCCACACACAACAGTTAGGAACCTCAAGGAAGTAGAATTTACTCGGACAATGACGGATTGGAATCAGAAGCCTGAAAAGGTATGAGGATTAACTAGACAGTGAAGTCACTCTCTAGAGAAAGAGACAGAGAACGACCAGAACAGCAAGATCAGCTGCCGGTGGCAGTAGGGTCATGAACATCCTGCAGAACTCATTCCTTCCCAGGCTTGCAGTGCAACATGCAACCATCATGTTACACAGATCTTCTACCAGTAACAAGCATTTACAATAATTCACTGAAAAGCTCTTGTATCTCGTCGCACTTACTGCTGGTTAAAAGAGAAAAACTTACAGCTACTAATAGCATTTCATTAATTTAATTAGTAGTAGCTACACAGAGCTAAAGGTTATAACCTAATGACCCACAGGAGCACATCCATACAGTCAATTTGTGTACTAAGTTTGCTTAAAAACAAAGAGCAAAAGTATAGAAATAGTTGCAAAATCAGTTAGTATAAGTTAGGAAGCATCAGAATTAAGATTCCTTATACAATACTAAAGAGAATATGCACAAAGGAGATTATTTGCCTGATCCCTCACTACCTTTTTCCATGCCACAGGACTTCCTCATTCAAAGCAAAGAAGCTACTCAACTTTTCTCCTTGTAATTTAACGTGTCTCCCTTATTACACCCTATTTAAACCATGCTCAAGAGACTTAATTTTCTACTGGGCTTCTCTACAGGACTCACCATTGTAATATGCTAGTGTGCCATAAAAATCAACTTGTTTCACACAGTCACAAAAGTTTTCATAAAACCAGCTATTTTTCTCATATTACAGATGAGTAACCTGAATTACAGAATGAAATTTAAGAACTACCCACTAATTTTGTCTGCACAGTTGAGGAAATTTAGGGCACAACTTTAAAAGTACACCATGTTATCCAGTGCTGTATCCAAAACTAAAACTTCTACTGACCCATGCAGAAATAGTCATGGTCTACAGTCTGTCTCCCAGGACATAAATGCACTACTAAAAAGTTCTTGTGGAAAGTTTGATTGAAACAGACTTATCTAGGATCACAAAAAACTGACAGAAAAGAACTGCAGTATTCCAAAGTGATGTTCAATCATTCAAATCACTAGATATGTTTCCCCTTCCCACAGTTCCCTGTCAATTCATTTCGCATTTCCCAGCTTTTGGAAAATATGTCAGCCAACTTTGATACACAGCTCTAATTCCTAAATACAGCCAGTTGAAAATAATTATATATAAATCATAACTAAAGACTATCATAACATGTATTTATGAGGACAGAAATTAACTAAAGCAGTTTCCTATTTTTAAGAAGAAATTACATTTTGAATATTGTTTATGACATTTTTGTATATTATAGAGAAGATTAAGGGGGCAATGACCCATTAAGAAATAAAAAGCTACTCTAAACATGCTCATATATAACACTGTACAAACAACCTAATGGAGAGATTACCACCAGAAACATTTGTTACTTGGGAAGCCTTTCAAAATACTTCAAGTTCTCAAAGTACATATATAACACTCTTTAAAAATTAGCACAGAGTATTTCTTTCCAAAAACTACACATGCATGAAAATCTCTGTTCTTAATTCCTTCAGTTACAGAAATGCTTCCAAGAACTACAGACTGCATAATCTAAGCTGGGCAAATGGAAGATAAATGCTCCCTCAAAAATCTTCAAAAGAGTTTATCACTGGGCTTATCCGTTCTTTCTTCCATTTCCAAAAACCAGGAAAGCAAAACGTTACAGCCTTATTCTAAGTAGTTCATACTTTCAAGAAGGAAAAAACCCAATGCAAACATTATTATATACCATGAATTGTGGTTGCAGTTTGTCTCCTTTAACTTTTGAAAAGCATTGGGTGTGATGTGGAATGCCCACAGACACTGTGCCACATAAAAGCTTTCACAAACTAATGGCACAAAAAGCTATAGCTTCTGCCATATATTTTATTTCCATGTACAGGAAATCGTAATGAAGTACACACAATGCTTCATACTGACAGTATCACACCTAACAGTGAACTGCTCACCACCTCTGTACACTTCCCTGAAGAAAACACCTTCAAATTTTAAGTAGGTAGATGCAAAGGCAGGAAGGAAATCTCAAAAAACTCGAAAAGGTTTCCATGAAGTAACTTCTGCTCGTTACTTATAAATGACAACAACCCATCTCAATTATTTTTTGTTACGAACAGAAACCCAACACATGCACAAAGATTTCCTGGAAATCTGATTGTCTTCATTGAAACTCTACATCCAGGTAAAGAAGCAGCACTAACAGAAGTGAACAGTCAGACTCAAGTTGGGGGGAAAGATTACATACAAAAAGTTTTGATGTACTTTTTTAAGACTTCCTTGTGAGCAGTATGTTCACACTCAGGGTGGGTAACTAGATGTTTTAATTTCATTTTTTTTAAAAAAAAACAGGGATTTTTTCCCCCCATCCTCTCCTTTCTAAGACTTTCAGAATTCTGATTCTTGATCTTGAACTACAATGTGGATACACTGGGGATGTCTCAGAGAGAACCAGAGGCTGCTTTGATAGAAGTCGTGGACAACTAATGGCTCTATGTGCACAAAAGGTGGAAAGCCTCACTCAGCAGTTATTTTCTAAGTGATTAACAATTAAGTTTTAGCTCAATCTAGTCCTGTTTAGAAGAGCTAGGAAATGTAGTTTAGGTGAATATACAACAGAAGCAATTAAGACAATAACATTTTGACTGCTAACTTCATGTCTTTTTTGACCATTAAAATGAATGCAAGTGAAGCATCTCATGTCAGCAGCAGAAGCATCCACCAGGGTTTCTAATTAAGTCAGAGAAAAAGTACACACAGTTAGTATTGTCTGAAATCAACCTTTAAAGAACAGGGTCTAAATTAGAAAACCCCAGATGGGGTCCTGATCCCTGGTTACAGTACTACCATATAAATGGTGACAGACACAAGATGATTAGTACAAACACGCCCATCTGTTCCCAATGAGGTACGGCGCTTCTCTCAATTATTATTTCTTGAAGCACATTAATACCAAAGTTGTCATGAGCTGAAATAACAGAGCTAAGATCAGGCAGTATAACCCAAGCAGAATAATGCAGAATGTTTTCTGAATGCGTAGGATGGAATGTGAAAGAGTAAACCCCACAGATGGGGACAAAGTACTGGAAGTCTTAATCCTCAGAACCTACTCCAAGAACCTCCTCACACTTTAGGAAAGTTGAAAGGCAGTACACACAGCGACAAACAGTAATAACCTCTAAAAAGAGTGGAGGCGTTAACATTTTGATTCTTAGAAACAAAGTTAAAATATTAGTTGTATTTCATGGAATTGTTTCAAGTTACATGTGTTACAGTAAATATTCATATTAACAGCATTTTTATTGTGGAATCCAAAGTGTTCCAAAGACTTTTTGAAATAAACCACTAACTTACTGAAATAATAGTTTATTTTCAGCCATACACTGCACTTCTCATGTAATTAAACATCTGAATTAAGCAGGTGGGGGAAAAAAAAAAAAAAAGATTTAAGTTTTCTACAAGGCTATACTCAACTGAGGAGGCCACCAATGGAAGAGCAGTATGTATGTCATATGCACAGTCTTAACTTTGAGGCGTTCAACCTCTAAGAGCAAGATATTATTATTGTTTTTAAAGCATGTATTTTGCAATTCTTTAAAAGCCTGCACACGATTTCTTCCAGGGTCTGTCAATGCTGTTCAAATAGTCCAAAGGGTCTACAAATCTGATAAATCAACACAACACTTTACCACTAAAGATTATCACACTAACATATTCTTTTAAAAAAGTTTCCTCAGTTTTCCACTACCAGCTAGTTTCAAAACTGACTGAAAGCCTCTGATATTCTCTCAGTCTTTCCAAGGATTATTTCAGGTTGAAGTATTCATGTTTCATGCTATGAGTAAAAACACCATTACTGCAGATACTTGTTAAAAGGAGTATGATACTGACAAGGGGTACCACATACCAAAACTACTTTTTGGTTCTTGCCTGGAGGACTTGGAACTTGCCTGAAGGCAAGGGTGAAGACTACGTCAAGAAAGAGGAAGGTATTTGGGCTAAGTAATATTAAGGGAAAGAGATGTTAAAATGAAACTGGTAGGGAAAAATGATGAGTTGTAGTATCACATTTTCCTCCATTTCTTCCTTCGCATACTTTTAGCGTTCTGCTTCACATTTTCTTATTCATTGCTCCCATGAAAATTCTCCTTGCGCAACAAGTAGCCTTTATCACCTTCCAAACTCAGGCTTAAAGAAAAGACATTTACTCGAAAAAACTTTAAATGAAAAATCCCATACTAAAAGACTCCTACACATACCCATAAAACCTCTTACTCTTCTGTATGATATGAACTCTGTGACTGAAGAAAGAGAGGGAAAAAAGCATAACCTGATACCCTGGTAGAGAGCAATATACCCCAAAAGAAAATGCATCTCTTTTGATCTACAGGAGGGAACAGAGTCTCCTCTTTTACAACCAAAAATGGATAATGCCTGAGGTCATGTGATATTTCATTACTATGCTTTTCCAAATGCTAGCAATGACTGTTTGTTTTTATATTTTTAATTACAACTTAATACTGACTTAGCTGACTTGCTCAATTCAAGTCCACAAGTACACTTGGTAGGTACAGTCAATACCAACATTCACATGGCACATGAGAAAAAAAAAAAAAATAGCATACAAGCATTATACACATTATGATTGTCCATTCTCATTTGATTTATTTAGCTGTTTCATCAAAAACTGAACTACAGCATATCCAGTCTGTATAGTAACTAGCAAAGGGAATGCAAGAGGCACAGAAGCAAGTACTACTGTGTAAGAATTTTAAAACAAAATAAACCCAAACAAAACACCACACACAACTGCACACCCCCCACACCTCACAGCAATTAAGTACTACCTTGCCTCAAACAGACTCAAGACGTCATGCAAGTACCGAAGTACTAAATACTTTCCCCAGTAGCGCATGCTTTCAAATGCCTGTCATGAACAGAGACACATGCCTCTGTTAAACTATCTTACCTGATTGTCTGTCACTACCAGTTTTCTTTTAGGGTGGTCTGAGCACAGCATACATGCAGATGTTTCACATCTTTTTGAGGCATTACTTGACACAAGTAAATATAATACTGAAATACATACAAGACACACCAAGCAAAATTTCTATCATATGAAAACTGGACAACTCTACTAGCTTGGAAGGGGAAAAAACCTGAAGGAATGCATGTCATCTTACCCCTTCCCAAAATGTGATTTGACACCCACTTTCAGCTATAAAGCCACTCAAATTTTCAACGCTCCTATTCCATTCCCAGCAAAGAGAAATCAATCAGTTACAGCTAAAGCACCTACCCTGCAAGCACAAAACAAAGACCAACACGAGAATACTTTAGCAGTTGTGTAAATGGGAAAACAGAACGCCTAAAAAAATAACCACCACTCTCGGCAAGCGACCGTGCAGAGAGCAAACATTAAAGTCAGAGTAAGACTTGCACGACAAAACCCAGCTCTGCCGGAGCTGCTCTGCTGCAGTTTAACGTTCCGGGATTGTTCACCGTCATTAATTGTTGATTTGTTTTGAAGAGCAGATAGTGATTTATTTGCCGCGGGATGAAGTTACAGACCTAGATTCCCGACCAGAGTCTCCCCACGTAAACAATACATAACCTATAAATTAACCATTCTCCATCTGGCAATTCAGATGTAAAATTCATAGTTTTTCATATACCAGGCGGCAGCTAACACCCCCCAGCTTCCTTTCCGAGCGCTAACAGAGCCTGATGCAAAGTGGGAAGGAAAAAAGAAAGGAGAGAGGAAAAAAAAAAAAAGCCAGCATGAAAGGAACGGGCTCACACAAGTAGGGACCTACCGAACCGAGGTCCTCAGCGGCCGCCAGCTTCCCCCCGCTGAAGATCGCTGCTAAGTGCAGGGCGGAGAGACCGAACTGGGCAGTATTGGGGGGGTCCCCTCGGCGATCCCCGGCGAAGCCCGCGCGGGGAACAGGCCGGGTACAGCGGAGTGTGGGGGGGTACCGGCGGGAGCCGCGATCGCTCACCACAACGGACAAGCACCCTCCCCCCCCCGCCCCGCCGCGAGGAGCCACCGCCGCTGAGCGCGCGACACCGCCCGGCGGGCCACCTGGAGGGGGGGGAACAGGGGGTGACCCCCAGGCCCCCGCGGCGCACCCCAGCCAAGGTCACCCCCCCGCGGGGCCCCGCCGGGTGGGGTGCAAAGAGGGGGAGCGGCAAATTTAATTTGTGACGCCGGCCACGGGGAAGGGGGGAGGGGAGCAGCGCCGAGAGGAGATGGGGAGGGAAGGGGGTGCTCCGCAACGGGCCAAGGGGAGGTCTGCCTCCTCCCTGTCCTCCTCGATCGCCGGCCGCGGAGCTCGGTCCGAATGGGCGCCTCCGCCCCAGAGAAAGGAAAATGGAGAGGGGCCAGGGTGGGGGTAACGGCGACTAAGGTGCCGGGTTCCTTACCCCGCCGCAACCGCCTCTCCTCGCTGGTCCCAGGCGGGTCCGCTCCGCGCTGCCGCTGCTCCGGCTCGGAGAGGAGCTGCCGCCGTAGCCGCAGCCAATCGCCTCTAACCCCCTCCCCTTCCGCAGCTCGCCCCGGTCCCCCTGTCGGCTTCAAAATGGCGCCAACTTGTCTCTGGCTGCTCCAATGGAACCGCCGGGGGAAGCGAGCGAGGCCAGAGTGGGGCAGCAGCGCCCCCTACCGGCCCTCGCAGCCGCCACTGCGCGGGCACTGGCCGAAGTTAGCGGTCACAGGGCCCGCGGCCACCGCTGCCCTCAACGGCGGACCCCCGCGCCCTGGCCAGCCGGACAGCCCGGTCCTCTGGGCAGCCACTACGGGAGCTGCAGAGCGCCGCTACTGGGCGATGCAGCGGTAAGGGAAGAGGGTATAAAAGTTACGACCCCTCCCTAAGCGTGCTTGCGCTCTGGGTCCCGATCCAGCTCTCGCCTGCTAGCCTGAGGCTACGGCTATGCCTGCCACCCCGAAAGACTGCCGGTTGCTGCACAACACCGTACAGATCCTTGCCAAAAGCCAGGACCCGGGTTGAGGACCTCTACTGCAGGGTTTGCAGGCCGGCAGAGCACCTCTCCTCACGCACAGCCCGCGGCCCGGTCCGAAGGAGGGGCCCAGCATCCCCTCGGCCGATGAGCTGCGGTCCGTTACCCGCCTACGTGCACGGTGCAAAGCAGAGAAACAAGTATTTCTCAAAACCAACACGAATTATTAACGGATTATTGTAAAATGGTGAGGAATAAAGTTGCTTAAATGCAGAGAAACAGCAGAAAGAGTAGCAGAAATCGCTCTTCAACCCCTTTGGTTTTGCTTCAGAGCACGCAAGAGTTTCAGGGGCGCCCTGACAGGGAAGTGCAGGCAGTGAAGTGATGTAACTTTTTCTCAGGGCTGCAGATGAAATGCTGCATTTATGAATGACGCATCAGGAGAGCGTGGAAGTGCTTAGAGTATTATGCTTCAGAAAAAACCCAAACATAAATAGTACTTGGCAGTTCTGCTGAAACACATTCAGGGCTTTGCTTAGTGTGAGGAACATACTTCAACTGCATGTTAGCCAAGACATTGTATCTAGTGCTTTCAATCTTTAAGTGAGTTTTGTCACTAACACATTGTAACCATCTTGTCTTATTTTTCATTCACCTTCTAAACTAACTTATATAGCCTCATCTTCTAATAAAGACTACATCACTCCTAGGGATAGATTGCCAGAAATTTTATAGAAATCTTTGTTTTTAAGGCCCCAAAACTCCCCTCGTTTGGATTTTCAGGTGAATTATGTTTGTCCTGCACTTCCTGAAAACAAAAGTACTACTGCACGGGCAGGAAAGAGAGGAATACTATATCTGACAGTCTTCTATTACTTGCAGTCAAGGATATACTTTTTTTTGACGCAGGTTGGACAATTTCCCCTCGACACCCCTCACTGTCAGCTGGGCTTACCGAGACACCACATCTTGCGCTGGGGAGCGCACCTGCTTCCTACGGAGCACTAGCACCTGTGTGCGGGGATACTTACCAACCAGGAGGAAAGTTAAACATAGCTACCGCAATTGCAAACCCAGGTCCATAGCTGTCAAAGTAACTAGTGTGCTGACATGTTGCGGACGTGACTGTTCTGCCCCGTTCTGCCGAGGGAGTAGGTCACCGCAACGCTCCCGGCTCCCTCGGTGAACGCCTCGGGGAGCGGGGAACGGCGCTGTATAACGGAGGCCTCCCCTCAGATACGCTCTGCCCTTCATCTCCTGCCTATACCAAGACTCCTTAATACTTCACGGATATTCGAAGGTGACTCTTTACTCCTCCGTTTTCAACCCATCCCGGTCTCCTCCACCGCGCGGTGCTCGCTACGGGTGCCGCGTTACAAGACAGGCGCTCGGCTTGCCGCAGTAGCGTGCGCGTACCTCAGGAGGGAGCCCGTCGGACACCGCGGCTCCCGCCGGACGCTCGCTAACGTTCACCCGGCGGCCGGTTCCCGCCAAGGGAGGCGGGAGGGACGCGGCCTGCGGCGCCCCGGCCCCGCCTCAGCGAGAGCTGCGGGCAGCCGTTGAGCGGCCGTGCCGTAAGGAAGTGCCGTCAGGCCGGGCCCGGCGCGGGGCTGTGGGCGGTAGGAGGCAGCATGGAGCTGTCGTTCCTCGGTGAAATGTGCCGGCCGGCCGGCCAGCCTCTGAAGAGCTACTTGTATGCTCGTTTGGAGGCGTCGCTGACCGTGCTGCGCAGGAGTCCCCTCAGAAAATAACTTGTAAGTGTTAAGAACTCGACCTACAGAAGGGAGTAGCAAGTACCCGGCTCCTTTTCGGCGTCCTAAAAGAAAAAAGCCGCACCGTGCAATCTGTGCAAGTGCTGGCTGTGCTCCCGAGGGCAGGCTCCGGCTCTCCACAAGAAATGTCACATCCCCACAGGGCACTGATAACTGTAAGCAGACTCGTTTTACTACATCTGCCACCTCCTGAAAGCCAGGAGTAAACATAAATGTATGTTACAGAAACTGTGTGCTTAAGAAAGATTCAACATGTTTTCACGAAATTTTGCTTACATTATAACATACAGAGAAAGCCAGTGCCACAGAACTTCAAAGACTTATTTGCCTTTAGAATCCATTTGTGGACCTGTTGTCCACTAACTTGTCTAATCCCTTTTTGAACCTGCTGCCACTGCATATATTCTAGCCTACTTAAGCAGCAGATTATAGAAGCCAACTACCCACTGTGTCAAGAACCCTATTTCTTCACCTTAAACAGGTGGTTTGTAAAATATGATCATATGCTCTTCAGCCTTGTCTTTTCACAACCAGAATCCAAACCCTTTTAGTCCCTACTTTGCTAGACTGCTGATCTTTTCCCTTGGGTCATTTTAGGTGTCTTTCTCAACACCTTCTCTAAATTTGTGTCCTTGCAGACCAGGACTACACACAGTAAGCAAGATAGGAATACGCTGAGACTTCCCACAGATCAGCAAAATGCTTTCTGTGTTGCTCTCGGTACTCTTCCTGATGATATATCTCTGTGGTTCAGTGAGGCTTTTTTGGTTACTGCTACAGTTTGGGCCAACGATTTCCGAGAGCTGAAAGCAGTGATTTCCAGACTGTGAATTTAAACTTCCATTACTGACAGATAATCCTATAATTTACCTTACACTGATCTAATTCAAGACTATCTGCCTTCTTTTTACCCATTCACTTTGTGAGACCTGGAGTTCTTTCCACCAGCACAGCATTTGATTACCCAAAAGAGTTTGGCACCACCCAAGTATCACAGTGTGCAGCTCCTTTCCCAGGTCATTGATGAAGATCAAGGATATTTCAAACCAGAACAAACCAATATCCTAACTTTAGCAATCATAGCTCTATTTAAACAAGAGCTCTAAGATATACTTCACAAGACTGAACAGGCAGGGACCTCGGGAAGAAAGCTGGCAGGTGAGGACATAAACTTTCAAACAACCCCAGCATCCCACTGAGGGGTGAAGAAAGGTCCTAAGGAAGCTAGGTCCTAGAATGACTCTGTGCTGTAGCAATCCCTACTGATTCACTACACTGAAATATAAAAATTGCCTAAAAATATCCTACAGTCCCTGGCAGAACAAGGGAAGGAATAGTTTGGAGAGAGCAAAACTTTCTTTTCATTCCCAGGATAAGAAGATATTTCAGCTTAACCATATTGTAAATCTCTGCCCTGGCTAGCAAGCTCAGTCCACTCACAGAAGTGTGAATTAACACAAGGAAGAAAGAAGAGACTATACACCAGCGAACAAGAACGCCTGCTTTTGATAGCAGTAAGTTGTGAATTGTTCTACTGATTTCCCTACCCATAGATTAACATTATGTGAATTAAGAGTCACTGTTGAGCAAATATTTCCATACAGTCATCACCAGAGTGATAAAGGGCCAGCACAAATGAAGTATTTTAATGGATGCCAACTGACAGGGGGTTTTATTTGAATGCAAACTGCAAGTTACATTTCTAACATTACATGAGTTACCCAGGAGAAATAAGAAACTACTTAACTGATTCCTAAACTAGCTTTTGTTTCCTTTTATAGATGGTTTGGGAAAAATAAAGGCAGAGCAGCAAAGTAAACATTGAAAAAGTTTGAGAAATAGAAGGGTGTAATATTTTTTCCATCACGCTTATCTTCACTTGCTTAATATAGCAGGTCTATGAAAAAAAATACTTTTGTTTCCAGCATAGGTATAAGCACCTTTCCCTTCTGTTTGTTTCTCTTATGACTCTTGAACAATTGCATCAAAAATATTTTATAAACATAGAATGGTTGGGTGGGAAGAGACCTTAAAAATCACCTAGTTTCAATCCCTCTGCCACAGGCAGGGACACTTTCCACTAGACCTGGTTTGCTCAGAGCCACATCCAACCTGGCCTTGAACACTTCCAAGGGTGGGGAAGCCACAACTTCTCTGGGCCACCTGTTTCAGTGACTCACCACCCTCATAGTAAAGAATTTCTTCCTAATACCTAATCTAAATCTCTGCTCTATCAGTTTAAAGCCATCCTCCCTCTTGTCACTACATGCCCTTATAAAAAGTCCCTCTCCAGCTTCCTTGCAGGCCACCTTTAGGTACTGGAAACCATCTCTAAGGTCTTCTTTTCTCTAGGCTGAAGAAGCCCAGCTTCCTCAGTCTGTCTTCATAGGAGAGGTGCTCCAGCCTTCTTACTCGAAAAACAGTTCAAATAAAATACACATCATTTATATAGTGAGTTCTTCATACCAAATGGGTTTTTGACCTGTAGGAGGGAGAGTTAGTGCCTATATACACCTTTGACTTGCAGGTGTAGTGATTTGTCTCAGAGAAAGAAAAAAATACTTCATTTATTTGTGTTGGCTCTTCAGGTAAATGGCTGATATTATTATGAACATGAGTTAACTTTTCAACTAATTTTAGTATCTTACATGTCTCTTAAATAATTTGCAAGGAAGCCACACGGAAACAGTAACTTAAGATGACTGGAATTTTTAGACTCTTACTGTCTCTGTCAGTGCTGTTCCCAACACCATCTCCTTGTAAACAAAAATCAAACAGCTGACAGCAGTGATGCTCAGAAGCTACTAGCTTTAAACACATTTGCGGTATTTATTCTGAAGTTTAATAAGTACTGCTTTAATCTTTGTGCTAAGAAGACTTTACCAAAAATACCTATCAGCTTGTGGTTGTTTTCTAACAAAAAGACAAGAGTCATTAAATACTATATATTTCACCAAAAATAAATTCCCCAAACCCCCAATAAACTGAAGATTATATTATGTTACTTTTCAGGGTGAGGACTGTAGGAAGCCTTCATGAAATAGTTCTCTTCATGAAATAGTTAACAGCTACAGTGGGACACTAGTAAGATTAAATGACCTACTAAAGTAAGTCTTTCTATTAGAACACAAACTATTACCCCCTCCCAAAATTTGCCATCTCAAGTCAGTTGTAGATGTATCTTCATCCCTGACTTCTCTTCTTCAGATAGGACCTTAAAGAGGTCAGTGCCTTTTTGGAGTCATATATAAGAAGAGAGCAATAAAATGTTTCATGTTACAGAGACAGCAGTAAAATGTTTCATGTTACAGTAGCCACAGGAGCAAAAAACTTCATTCAGATTGTTAAATTCCTGAATCAGAATCTGTCTCTTTCCTACAGTCAGGAAGTGATGTTCATTTCGCTATCAACTAGTGCATGCTTTATACACTAAACAAATCTAACCATCTTGCTGTCTGATATGAGTAAGCTAGAGACCATTAATATACAAACTTTTAAGGCTGCTAATACCAGTTTGTGGTTGGTTGTTTTGCTTTGTGTGGTTCATTGTTTTTTTCCCTTCTAGTGTGGGTTAATAGTTGCTTTGTTGCTAAATGTCATGGAATCTTCTTGCTGACCACTCCAGCACAGTGGAGTACACAGTGTATTCCTACAGCTTAATACTAAAGTACCCTACCTATGGCAGCCATCATCTAAAAAGCCACAGTAGTCAGTGTTCTTCTCTTGGTGCCTTTCTGACAGGTACAACAGTAGTGAATTAATATTTGGGGAGTCTGTACCAGCAGTCTTTCTTTCCCTGTCGAATAGCTCAGTTTGTCAGTGAATTAAATTAGTGTCTCCTCTGAGTTACCTTTAATTGATTTAAATGCTCTCCATCCTTAATTGAGATGTAGGACATGAGGTGGGAGAAGTGAGTACAATAACCTAAATATTCTTAAGCAGTGCTGTTAGTTTAACAAAATCGGAAAAATATTTAAGAACTTCTTACCATAAGTTGTACCTCAAAGGCGAGCATCTTAGTTGTTAACCTTCAAATATTCAAATAAAAGTAATTTCAAGTAACAACTGAGTAGTTAAAATTACAAATATTCCACAAAGAGTAGGGTTGTCAACACTGCCACAACTAAGCATGTTGCACTGAACTTTTGTAATACATATTATCTCTCTTTCCGTCTCACTTAAACAGTAATTAGTATATTTAGTATATTAAACATTAAATACTTAAACATATTGTGCTGTATAAAATGCTGAGCATTTTTAAGTTGCTTTATCTGATGCTCTTTTTCTCCTCCTCAACACTTTGTTTTTACCATTCCACTGTCTGTTCTCTATCTAAAGCTAGTTATTTTAACATCCCATTGAATGTTCTATTGACGCTTTACACTCAGTCTACTCCATTTTTATGTAAATGTGAGCTGCTATTTAGATAGTCTTGCTGACTAAGCAGTGCCTGGACACTGTGTACACTATCTGGTTCCCCCAGTGATGTTTCTGATGGAACTTCCTTTATCATCTAGTGCAGCCTGAGGATTCTGGGGGAACTGTTTGTAGATTTGTCTCTAGTAAGTACAACATCTTCTCATATGGCATCTGTATCAGCTGTAGTAGTACCACCAGGGAAAGTGTATTTGATTACCCTCAGTGAGGTTAAAAAGAATGACATTAGGGTATTGTCAGCTGTAACATGTGGCTTATTTAATTACCTGGGAGAATTCCCAAAATGAAATGCATCTGAGACAATTACTGGTTACACAACATGAAGCACTTGAGAGCTTTGATCTCCCAATACTACCTTCAAAAAGTCCACATGTAGCACACTCTTACTCACTCCAAATGGTTATCTTCAGTGTTTCTTGATTTATCATGTGTAGGGAAACACGTAATTATTATTTCAGATGGAAAATATTTTTTTCCTTAGGATTAAATATTCAATAGTATTACTATTGGAAAAGAATTCTCCAAGAAGTCAGGAATTGTGGTTGAAGAATAATTTTAATATTAAAATTAAGGACTAGCCTTATTATCTTTAGATAATCTCATGAAAAATGGTAGAAGAAAAAGCAGTGTAGCCCTTTGTATTTCAGAAAATACTTGTGTTAGAAATATTCCACCAACCTGCAATAATAGTCTCTTTTGTGTATTTTGTGCCTCTGTGTTTTTCTTAGTAGCAATGGTCAGGTTTTATGCCATTTCCTATTTTCCTTCCTCACAGCAGAAATGATCTGTTCCTTCTGAATTTTATTTTACTTCAAAATAGCTTTAGAATTTTACTGTGGATTCCACAGTATGGTACAAAATGCAGGCCCCAAAGCTGCAGCAAGGCCGTATCTGAACACAAGGCTGCTCCTATCTTCCAGAATTCACACACAGTTTTGCCAGCCTGTAACAAAGGTACAAGGTTATGCCACCCTTATTCCTTCAGAAGCTGCACACTGATTCCCCAGATCTGGTTGTGACGCAGGCAATGTCCTCATAACTTCCACAGCACCATTATGTCCAAATCAATACAGAAAAGTATTTGACTATTTGATGCTACAATTGTGGCATTCATACACTGCGCATTTCAGTAGCTTTTACACTGGAATAGCGCTAATCTTAACAAAGCAGAGTAAATGGGAAGAATCAGGAGATTCACGTCCAAAGCTCACTTCTGATCTAAATTAAATTGCTACTAAAGGTGCATACCTTCTAGCGGAGCAAAGCTATCACCCAGCACAGGAAAGGAGGCTCCTTTGGTCACAGAGGTAATTGGAAGGAATGCCAGGCATGGATTTTAACAATCACTGTGTTCGTTTTGCCACTTATGGCAAATAAACAATATTCAGAGATTTTATAAATTATATAGACTCTCAAATATTCATAATTTATTCAGGTTATCTGAAAGCATCAATGTTGCAGGTATTTAGAATGGGCACATCACTTACAGAAGTTGTTGTGTGTACTGTTACAAGACTGTTTCTTAGGAAAAATGTGGTTTGCTTTGCATAATGTCGTAAGATTTGAAAAAAGAATGCAGCCACATAATGGAAAAAAAATATACCCTATTTCTGCTGCAAGGAAAAATTGCAAGTTCATCTAAGTATAACACACATGCAGGAAACCTTGGCAGTGTTTACACTGGGGGCAGTCCTCATTGAAACTCCATAATGTTACTAAAATCTTTGTTGCTCTTAGACAAAAATCAGTATATCACTTTAAGCAAAATAAACGTTCTGATCCCTAAAACTCTGTAGAGGTATTTTCTCCTCAACATAGTGGTCAGAGTAAGTTAATCTAGTACACAGACATACATAACCTATAACAGTAAGTGTTCTCCGTTGAGGCTATAGCCAAAAGAACATGTTTTATTCAAAGTAACGTGGACTGGCCTAACGTCTGGGCAAAATACGCCTGTGAGGTTTATTTCATTAATTACAACCAACCATCAGACAGTTTTAGAAAGGCAGGCGATACCATAGACACCAGCATCAAAACGTGGTGGGGGCACAGCACTGGGCCCCGGCAGGAGAACCGATAGGTACAGCAGGGCAATGGCTGCTGCCCGGCGCTTCTGCCCCATGTCTTCAGCGGCCGAGACTCTATCTTTCCTCAAGATCTATCCTTCCTCAAGCATCCTCCAGATGCTCCAGCACGAAGCTGAGAAATCAAGCTTCACTGATCAGTGTAGCGCAGCGAAAGACAAACAGCTGCTCCCGTCGCTGCGAAATGACAGAGGCGGCCCCTGCCCCACAAAGGCTGCACGCTGAGAGAACCGCTCCCGAAATAGCTTGAAACAGCCCAAACCCCACTGCTCCAATCGGCGAACGCGGGACCTGCGGAAGACTAAACCGCCCCGGTAGGGGATGCCGGTACTTGCAGTCCGCCGCCAGCCCAGCCGGGCGGAACTACAAGCCCCATAACAGCCAAGGGCTGCGGGGTGAAGGGGCGCAGGAGGTGGTGCCATCTTGAGGGCAAGGTTCGGCCGGCGCTCCTCTCCCCGGCTTGCCGGGAGTGCGTAGCTCGCCTGAGCGGCGGAAGACGGGCGGGTGGCTTGGCTTTGAGGTTGGTCTCCTCACTCGCATGGGGCTGCGGCCTCTGTTCAGCGGGGCCGGGAAGGGGCTTTTCCCCGCCTTTACTACCACTGCTGGGTGGCAAAGAGAGACCGTGGACGAGCGGGGAAGCGGGCAGTGAGAATACGGCTGCTCAGGCTGTGGGACGTAGGCTGAGCAAAATGTGTGTGAAGCGGGGAGGTGGGTGCCTTACACTGCTGGGAGGAAGGGTGGGAGAGCGGCTGACACACCTACCGAGAGCTGGGACCTGCGGCCTCGGCCCCCCACACACACCGCCGTCAGCCTGCGACGGGTGGCCTGCCCTATGGGGGGCTCTGGCCTACATGCTTTGTCACTCCCGTGTCCGCAAAGATGTCATGCAAGCAAAGCCAATCGGTTCCCCCCATCAGTAAGTGCTTTGTTTTACATATGGATATTTAGTGTACAGGTGGAGCTTGAGGCCTTTACCGACTTGGTTGAGTCTTCTGTATGTTTGTCAGGTTAATTAAAGTAGTAATTTGGTGTTGCTGGTGAACCACCAGCTCAGGTGCAATGCTTACAAATAGTTCTTTACAGAAATGTGACAGACTATCAGCATTCAAGAGGCAAGGCTGTCATGTAGATTGGACTTTTCTGGTACATATTTGGTCGGTCCTCCTCAGCAATACAGGTGGAGATGCTTTCACATGCAATTTCACTGTCCCAAAGGGTAGTCAGAGAAAGTCTTTTCAAGATTGTCAAGAAAGGATGTTCCTGTGCGGGACAGTCAGAGCAGCATCTTCCCTCGTTAGAAATACTGTCATGTGGCAGGTGTTCACATGCTCTGTTTTCATTCCACATCAGGATATGAGATTTGCACAGACACCATTCCAGAAGACAGATGAGGCCATAGAAGCTAATAAAGCAACATTTCTTCCTCCCCCTCCCCCCCCCCCACTTACTAGGTAGAGTAACCCCTTTTTTTCATAGATGTAGAATAGAGTTCATGATTCATATAGTGTCATACTCTCTAATTTTCAAAAAGGAGGAACTGAGAAACTAGAGGTATGCATGAAATATATGTATCCTGAGAAGAGGGGAGACCATGCACACAACTCTCTAATTTTCAAAAAGGAGGAACTGATAAACTAGAGGTATGCATGAAATATATGTATCCTGAGAAGAGGGGAGACCATGCACACAACATTGTTCCACCAGCTCTGAGGAAGAGGGATAGTTGCATGGCCATGTTTTTCCCCCTTCTGACATTAATACTGTCTTCCAAGTAGTGAGATCAAATGCAAACAGTAAAATCTCCTTGGTCTAGACATATTGAGACTGAGGATGGCAAGATTCTCTTTCTTTGCATAGTAGGTTAGTAGGTGAGAATGTGTCTAGAGTAACATCAGTTTTGCAAGTAAGCATGAGGTAATAAATGTTACTTAGGACTCTTTCCTTAATACTACATATAGGTCCTTTTCAGATAAAGAGAAAAAAAAAAACTTCAAAAAACCTTCATTTCTTGGTCAGAATGAAAGGCATGAGCTGCTTTTTTTTTTTTTTTTTTTTTTTTAATATTTTACTCCTAGAAAGTTGGAATGTTCACAGAAAGTAGAATAAACCCTCTAATAGGAAAAATACTTTCTTGTTAGGTGCTGCATTTGTATGGGGGAAGTGTAATTTGCTAAATAAAATACTTGGCACTTGATTCATAATAAAATGACTTGGGGTTTATTGCATTCTGTCTAGGCCTCTTGAATACAAAGGAAAATCCAAGTAATTCTAATAGATGGCTAATAGCATGATCTCATGTCACAGTGGTCAGTGCCATCTTGCTTTATTTTTAATTGCTGTTGTCTCTGAATCTTTCTGGAACTTCTTGAATCATTCTCAGAATGCAGTCTGTTTGGGGCAGGGATTGGTTTTTTGTGTTTATTTTTAGAAAATGTGCAACAAGTGTCTTGGTCCCTAGCAAACGTCTTTAGTTGTTCTAAACCCAGAAACATTATAACAGACTGCAGATGTAATTTTAAGTCTTACTTAACTAGTACCAAATTATAAATGCCATCCAATATCTGAGTGGTGTTAAATGAATTAATTGAGTTCAGTTCGTTCAGTCAGGAAATAATCCTTGTAACGGAAGTATTTTCATTGTCGTTGGTCATATTAGCAGTGATGTCAGGTATCAGTTTGTGCATTGGAAATTGGCACATGTTTATCTTATAAAAGAGATTTAGAACACTTGATGGGTTAACATAGGTCGGTCAAGAACAAAGGTTGTTGATGTAATTAATTTTTCAAATATTCACATTTGGAAGTTTTTTGTAAATTATTTAAGGTATATTATAAAACATGAATGCTGGACTGGTACAGCACTAATGTAGTTATTTACTAAAGATGTTCAATAATGTGGCAGTTTTGCTTAAACAATGCTCCCTGTTGGTGCTTTCTGCTTTTCTTCTAGTTGAATACATTTTAGTTGTGACCATGGAGTGTCTGAGGATGCCTGTCGTAGGCCTGAATAACTTCTGCTTTTTTTATACATTACTTTTAGAATGTACATGCTGATTATATGTTATTTGTTTTCTAAGATGCTTCATGCTGAAAGCAGAGTACCTCTCTTGAAGTGTCAGGATGAAATCATTGAACCATGTTCTAAAAAAATGAAATCAACAGAAGAGGCCTATGAGAACCTCTCTGCTGGTGATAACCAAGCTATTGAGGATGAAGTGGATACTGAAGCAACATCAGATGACTTGATACCAGTGTGTGCTTCAGATGACCAAGGGCAACATGAAATGCAGAAGCAAGAGAAAATACCTACGGGTGTCCTGAGAACACTGAATAAAGTGCTCCTTGAAAATAACCTAGTTCGTTCGGAAGCTGTGCAGAATGTAAATCCTCAGCTTGCTTCAATAAATGACACTAAAGCTGAAGAAAAAGGCCCTTTTATTACAAATAATGTTGGTAAAGATATTAAAAATAGCATTACATCATTCTCAGTAAATAGAAATGCATCAGATGAAGATTTTTTTACAAGCACAGAATTTATCGGACCGATTTACAAGCCTGTCAAAAGTAACAAACAGGACAAATCTGGCAGTTGCAATGAAAGCAGTGAGGGAGACCGGAATGGATTGCATGAAAACAGAGCTAAAAGAAAGGAGGCAAAGAAGACACAGACTGTTACTTCTGCTGTACCAGAAATAGATGATGAACTGGACCAGTTCTATAAAGAAATTTACCAGCTGGAAAGTGAAAATTTAGATACCAATTTTCAGGAACAAGAAACTGAAACTTCTCAGGAACAATGCGCTCCATATGACTGTAGTCAGCTGTCACAAGAGGATTGTCAGCGCATGTTGTTGGGCAGCCCACAACCATATTACGAGAATGAACAGTGTTTCTTTGAAGAACAAAGCAGTGAGAAAACAAGCAATGAGCAGCAGTTTGTCATGGAAACAAGTGGCTGGAAAACTGAAAATACCTTTGATAGAGAAGAGGATTCTAAATATTGGGACTACTCAGTGCCAGAATTCAGACCTGCTTGGCAGTCAACAGAGTCCTTCATAATACCTCAGGGACCTTTTCCTCCTAGATTCAACCATCAGTCGCATTTTCAGGTACTTCATTCCCCATCACAAAAAACTGATGTTCTCCCTTCTCAGAATGGTAACCTTTCTTACAAAAATTATTATAGTTACCATGGAAATAGTGATAATAACAGTCATGGTTCATTGATTGATCAAAGTATCAACGATACAGGTCATGCTGATACCCGTACTACTCAGGTCTTCAGAAATGTAAATAATGACCAGAATGGACTCCAAAATAATGGTTTCTGTGAAACCAGAGGAGAGTGTTGGAAGGATCCAAAAGCTGCCAATACAGGAGGAATACACAGTTTTTCTTCTTTGCAGTTAACTGAAGAAAGATCTAGCTGTTCACAGAAATTGCTCCTCATCTTAAGAGGCCTACCTGGTTCAGGGAAAACAACACTTTCTCAGTAAGTACAGACTTAAATCTTGAGAAGCTTATTCACGTAAAAAATTTTAAGAACTAAAAAAATAAATATCCGGAAGCACTTGGCAAACTTTGGTATTTGTAGAGTTGGCTATTAAAATGCAGTAATTTTTGCTTAATTTTGAATGAAAAATATCCATAAGCATTAACAGTATTTGCTTGGGATTTGGTTTTCTTTAAAGTTTTGATGAACAGGAGCTGGTTTGTGTTGAATTTAAAATGTTCTGTACCCATTAAATTGCATAATCTTTTATTCTGAAGCTTTCAGGTGTACTAGTATGTGATGTCTGCTGCTTTTTTTTTCCTTATTCTTAAATTCCTTCATATAAAGAGGTCTTCCATCAAATGTAACAGCATTAATTTCACTGAACCAGAATTACTTTTTTTTTTTTTTTGCTCATTCAAAAATCTTCAGAGACCATTAGAAGAATTCTGCTACTCTGGAAATACTTAATTCGTTTTCAGTGTGTTGATGAAACTGATCATAATCTCATTGCCTTTCTTTTTCATACTGTGGTCTATCAGCTTCTCTGGTTATTTGTGAACAACAGACATGCAAGGTATTTTTTTCCCTTAAAAATACACTGTTGAAGTCTGACTGGGTTAAAAGCAGGTACCGCTTCCAACTTGGATTTTCACTTTTTTTTTTTTTTTATAGTTTAAAAAACATTTAAGGTCCCATAGATTACAGACAGTGAATGCTATATGATATCATACTTACTGGTAGAGCTTCATCTAGAAAGGGTACATCACAAATGGGACGTATTCTGTGATTGTCTTCTATTGTATGGTGAGAATCTGTGAAATAGATACAGTGGTCATGTTCTTCCTTGTTTTTTTATGAAGGAGTAGCCTTGCTGTTTGTGGGTTTGTTTTTTTTTCTGGTATTTGGGACATCATGGTCTCCATAACATAGAAAAACACCTATTAGAGATTTCTAGCTTACATGGTTGTGTAATTTTAACTATAGTATCGTCTAGTTACTGGTTGCTCTGTTTTGCAAAGGTACATTTTTAAAGCTATCTCCCTTGTAAGTATTATTGATCATGAGATGGTCAAGTTCGAGATCCTCAGGACAATGAGAAGAGCGTGTGGCAACTTTCGCCTCTTCAGGAACCTGCTTAGTAAGGTTCCATGGGAATGCCCTAGAGGGCAGGGGAGCCCAAGACTGTTGGATGATATTCAAGGATCACCTACTGCAAGCTCAGGAGTGTTGCATCCCAACTAGAAGGAAGTGCAGCAGAAGGGCCAGGAGACATCCTTGGATGGATAAAGAGCTGCTAAGGAAACTTTGAAGGGAAAAAAAGGCTTATAAAAGGTGGAAGCAAGGACAGGGAGCCTGGGAAGAATGTAGGGATGTTGTCTGGGAAGCTAGGGACCAGGTTAGGAAAGCTAAGGCCCAGTTAGAATTAAAATTGGCTAGGGATGTTAAGGATAACAGGAAGGGATTCTGTAGGTACGTAGTGAATAAAACACAGACTAGGGACAATGTAGGCCCCCACCAGAAGCTATTAGGAGAACTGGCTACCCTGGATTTGGAGAAGGCTGAGGTTCTTAATGACTTCTTTACCTCAGTCTTCACTGGCAAAGGCTCTGACCACACCACCCAAGTCTTGGAAGGCAGACACAGGGACTGTGAGAATGAAGACCCTAGGCCCCGCTGTAGGAGAGGATCAGGTTCGAGACCATCTTAAGAACCTGAACATACACAAGTCTATGGGACCTGATGAAGTCTGTCCATGGGTCCTGAAGGAGCTGGCAAATGAAGTTGCTAAGCCACTGGCCATCATATTTGAAAAATCATGGCAGTCAGGTGAAGTTCTCAATGACTGGAAAAAGGGAAATATAACCCCGATTTTCAAGAAGCGGAAAATGGATGACCCAGGGAATTACAGACCAGTCAGTCTCACCTCTGTGCCAGGCAAAATCTTGGAGCAGATTCTCCTGGAAAGCATGCTAAGGCACATGAAAAACAATAAGGTGCTTGGTGACAGCCACCATGGCTTCACTAAGGGGAAATCCTGCCTGACCAATTTGGGGGCCTTCTATGATGGGGCTACGGAACTGATGGACAGGGTAGAGCAGTTGACGTCATCTACCTGGACCTGTGCAAAGTGTTTGACACTGTCCCACACAACATCCTTGTCTCTAAATTGGACAGACATCAATTTGACGGGTGGACCACTCGGTGGATAAAGAACTGGCTGGATGGCCACATGCAAAGAGTTGTGGTCAATGGCTCAATGTCTGGCTGGAGACCAGTGACGAGTGGTGTCCCTCAGGGATTGGTGTTGGGACCGGTCTTGTTCAATATCTTTGTCGGTGACATGGACAGTGGGATTGAGTGCGCCCTCAGCAAGTTTGCCAATGACACCAAGCTGTGTGGTTCAGTTGATATGTTAGAGGGAAGGAATGCCATCCAGAGGGACTTAGACACACTTGTGAGGTGGGCTGATGCCAACCTTATGAAGTTTAACCATGCCAAGTGCAAGGTCCTACACCTGGGTCGGAGCAATCCCAGGCACAGCTACAGGTTGGGCAGAGAAGAGATTCAGAGCAGCCCTGCAGAGAAGGACTTGGGGGTGTTGGTCGATGAGAAACTGAACATGAGCTGGCAGTGTGCGCTCGCAGCCCAGAAAGCCAACTGTATCCTGGGCCGCATCAAAAGGAGCATGACCAGCAGGTCGAAGGAGGTGATCGTGCGCCTCTACTCTGCTCTCTTGAAACCTCACTTGGAGTATTGTGTGCAGTTCTGGTGTCCTCAACATAAAAAGGACATGGAACTGTTGGAACAAGTCCAGAGGAGGGCCACGGGGATGATCAGGGGATTGGAGCACCTCTCGTATGAAGACAGGCTGAGAAAGTTGGGGCTGTTCAGCCTGGAGAAGAGAAGGCTGCATGGAGACCTCATAGGAGCCTTCCAGTATCTGAAGGGGGCCTATAAGGATGCTGTGGAGGGACTCTTCGTTAGGGACTATAGTGATAGGACAAGGGGTAACGGGTTAAATGTTAAACAGGGGAAGTTTAGATTGGATATAAGGAGGAAGTTCTTCACTGTGAGGGTGGTGAGGCACTGGAATGGGTTGCCCAGGGGGGTTGTGAATGCTCCATCCCTGGTGGTGTTCAAGGCCAGGCTGGACAGAGCCTTGGGTGACATGGTTTAGAGTGAGGTGTCCCTTCCTATTGCAGGGGGGTTGGAACTAGATAATCTTAAGGTCCTTTCCAACCCTAACTATTCTATGATTCTATTGCAGTAACTCCTTTAATACATGAGAGCAATATAGAAAATTAAAAATACCAACCATGATCCTGTGGAAAACATGCTTCCTCGTTCAGTGCAGAAATTTTGATACTTAATGTAAAGATATAAAATAATCTGTTTTCCATGTTTGGTGTGCTGAATTCTCTCTGAATCTTTCTCCAAATATATTACTCGTATTCTCTAACAGATTCTAAATATCTTCAGATTTTTAAGAACACATATTAATGCTTTTTTCATCTCTTGCTAGTGAGATAAATTGCTAATTTTATTTAACAGATGGGAAAGTGGGAACTGTGAGATCAAGGTCAAGAATAGTCACCAAATTTAGATGTGGAATTCGAACTCCCTGGGACTTGATTTTCAATGTATTCAATTATATGCAGTTTTGTTTGTTCAACGCTTGGCTGCGATTGTTAATTCCAATGAAGTCATGTCTCAGCATCTTAGTTACCTTTTTTGGGGTAACTAAGAATTAATGGCTTTCTACTGGAAAAATGTAAGTATTATTAAGTCTTGTTCTGAATAACGTTGAAGATGTTTTTCTGTTTAAAATCACAGAACTCTGCAGTGTAGAGTAGGACAACAAATAGTCTTCTAAAGTTATGTTAGTACGCAAGGTATCTTGGCCGGCTTGGCATCTTTAGTACCTGCAGACAAACTTCTAGTGCTTATGCTACCATAGCTGTTAAAGAAAAGCAGAAAATTGACATAATTTGTGTGGATCAGTACTAGAAGGGAATAAGATGCATCTTGCAAGCAGGTTTCCCAAGTATGAAATGACAACAGAGTGGTAGTAGGACCCAGGAGTCTTGAATTCCTGTCTGCATGTGGTGCAAAGTAAGGGCTTGTCCTCCTGCTCCAAAACTTGAGCCATGTCTGTCCTGAATCTTCCACTAAAGAACAGTGTTTTGTTTCAACTCTTCCATCCCAGCTGCTTGGAATCACAGGCATGTTTTTTGGAAGAGTCTTGTGGAATTCAGCTGGTCCTTTGTTCTGCTTGGAGCACGTCTGTCACCATCACTGGAAAAGATCAGCTGTGTTTTTGTCTAGCCTGATCTTGGAAAACCTGCAAGTATGGAGACACCACAGTCTCTGCAAACTTTTCTGGTGCAATACTGTCCTCCTACTAAGGAAGTTCTTCCTAATCTCCAAACTGAAGTTCTCAAGCCATAATTTGTGTGTGTTCTCCTGTGTTATAACATGTGCTGTTACCTGGTAGAATCTGGCTCCTCATCTTTGAAGCTTTCCTTCAGGTGCAGGTATGGACTTATTTACTGTAATAGGCCAATTATCAGATGGTCTTTTACTGTCTTCACTGCCAGACTAAACAAGCCCAGATGATATTAACTTCTCCGTAAGGTTGTATGCCCATAACCTTCTTGACAGGCATCTGTTCAGTCCTTTCGTAGTTTTCAGCATGTCTTTTGAACTGGGAAGCCCCAGACTGGATGCAGTATTTTGGAACTGACCACACACGAGCCAGGTAGAGTGTGGATGATACCTTCCATTCATCTACTGGCCACATTTTCTCTAATAAAACCCAGTGTGTAGTTTGCTGTTTAGATAAAGAGCACGCCAATCGCTCATCTCCAGTTTGATGTCCACTGTAATACACAAATCCTTTTCAGCAGGGCTGCTCAACCAGTGACTTTCCCTCCTGTACCAATGCTTAGGTTTCTTTTTCACCAGTTTCAGACCTTCGCTCCTTTCCTTGTTGAGCTTCATGATGTTTTGCTTAGTACTCAAGTTTCTCAGTGGCCTTCTGGATGGAAGTGCTACTGTTAGGTATGTAGGACATCACTACAAATTTGATGTCATCTGCGAGTTCTTTGCCTCATCATCCAGGTTAATGATGAAGATAATGAAAAAGTTAGTCCTGCTGTCATCCCTTGCTGTACTCTGCTTGTTACTGAATGGGAGATGATAAGAAGCCTTGATAATTTCAAACTGTGTTATATTCATCACTGTTCTCATCTACAAAGGCAGTTGTTTATCAGAGAGTGCATTTCAGTCAATAAAGAATGATTTGTCTGTTGCAAAACCCACATTGGCTCTTCCTGATTACCTTAATTTCCTTCACATGTTTGGAAATAGATTCAGAAAGGATGCAGTCCATTGACTTTCCAGAACTGACATTAGGTGAGGCCTTTAGTTCCTTGGGTCCTTGTCTTTACTTACCCTAAGTATGATCATAACATTAGTGGTTTTCTGGTCACTGGAGAGTTCCTCTCATCAACATGACTTATTTCCTGTATTCACCTGATCTAGATAGTCACAGCTCATTTGAGTTCCTCTCTATCCATCAGCTTCCAGTTTTGTTTCCCTGTTCCTATCCAACCATGGCTTTTGATCTGTGCTTACTAGCTCCACATCTGCTCCTAAATTCTAAGCTGATTTCTCAGTTCCTTCTCCATCCCCTTTCTTCGCAGATTCATCTTGTCCCTGTTTCAACAGCTGATGGGATCTCATTCTCATCTTTGTTGTACCATTTTCTTCCCTTCACTTTATGCTTTGCAGTGTCCCTATTTGTTAGCTCTGGTGCCAGCACCAAGTTGCTAGTTCCAGTATTTATGCCACTATGCTTCCCATGTCCTTTCTATTTCAGGCCAATTTTGTTACTTCTCTTGCCATTCTTAAGATTGTGTTGGGGAAAAAAAATGTGTTCTTAGAATGGTGGCAGTATTGGTGCTGAATCAGCTTCCTGCTGCTGCCAGAATGCGCTGTTTGGGAATGGGTTTACTGCAGTGAGAACCTTTCTGTTTTCTGTTTTACTTTGTACAAAAATGGGTGCTTTATTTTCTATGCACGTGACATTTCAAAGTTCTACAGCTTGGGCAGATTTACAAAAAAAATCTTGCAGGAAAAGCAAACACATGTACTTTGCCAGAGTTCACTTCCTCAATCCAAAACTTCTCAGAGAAAAGCTTGGAATAATGACACGTGATAAAAATGCTGTATTTCTCCTTCGATTTTAGAAGTAATTGACTATTATCTAAAACAATTTGGCCAGACAGATACCCAGCAGTGATATCTTTAGCCCAAGTGACAAAAGTCTGCTACAATTAGAAGTAGATGATAATATGATCTTCAACGCTGGAAAAAGTTACAAGAAAACAGACTTGGGATTTTTAGGGTATTTTGCTACTGAACTTGGCAGCAATTTTAATTTTCCATTCTTCCATAAATATCTGAACATGAATTTGAATAAAAAGCTTAATGAAGTTGAAAGAACAAATATTGGTGTCATTTAAGAAGTACATTTTTAATTAAATTCATTGTCAGGAATATATCAAGAGTCATCTGTATCTGAGACCATTTTCCTGAGAGCTCTGTCTTCTGAACAGAAAAGTTGAAAAGTTGGTATTTATAGCTGAACATAGAAACAACTGTGTGATGTATTTCTATGAACAGTGTTACAAGTCATGTTTTTAAATTAGCATTTACATAGCTTAGTAATGCTACAAATTTTAGAATATTTAGTTACTGGCTTTTTCTTCTGTCATCTGTGATATTTAGCTATTTTAAATAGGAGAATTATTAGATTGAGAGATCTTCATTATCAAATAATCTGTCAAAGTAGGCTAACTAGGATGCAGGTTGGGAGACCATTTTAGTTTTGAAATAAAATTGAGACAGGATTTGTGTGCGTGTGCACATGTGTGCACTGGAAAAAATGTCAGGTTGCTGACTATTAAATAGAATTTGGTTTCAAGTTGAGTTCTGTATGTTGGGCTAATATGTTCTATTAGATCAGAAAGCATGTCTGGAAAAGGTAGGTGGGATGCTCTAATTTTCCTATCTGCTTTTATTTCACTGTTCTACTATGTTCAAAGGTAGATGTTCAATTGCAGGGAATATTTAGGGTGAAGAAGCTGGACTGCAGCAGTTGGATAATTCTGCTGCTCATTTCAGGCATGTGCACATATTGATGCTGACTAATCTGGAATGTGACTCTCATTAGAAATGTACGTATGTTCTTTTCTTCACTGCTCAAAAGTGGAATGTCATCTTTTTGTGGGTTTAAGTAGTAATGATGCTTTCTTTGCATAGATGTGCTTCCTGTTGTTTCTGTTTCCTAGTTAATGAGCCTTGGATAAATTTTATTTCCAAATACATGTTAGATGTGTGTGAATTATTCCAAATGATGTTGACAAGTGTGTGTTTTAAATTTTGCAAGTTTAATTACTATGAATTCTGAAAGGGATAACTGTCAGGCTTTTAAAATGTTATGTTTTATGATTTCACAATTTAGATACAGGCTATGATCATTGCTGTAATACTTGAAGCTCCAGTTCATAAAATCATTACTTTGTGATAGCTTGTATGTTGTGTATAGGGTAAGGATTCTGTTACTCTGGCTTCTTTGGTAATCACTTTGCCTTCACAAATTCTGTAGTTTTAGGATTATTCTTACAAACGTAGTTTACTGTATTAAATCTGTTACATCAGTAATATAGGTTCATAAATAAATTGTGGTGTATTCTGAACTTTGGGGAATAATAACAAAATATCTCAAGAATGAACTCTGTTGATGGTTTACAGGATTCCCTAACTCTTATCATTGTGTTTCTTTATTGCTGCTAATGATGTTTGGAAGATAGAATAGATCTGAGTAAGTGAATTATTCTTCAGAAGACTGAGCAAACAGAGTCAGTTCCTAAAAATAAAAATTAATGCCCTATTAGTCCCATTAGTTTTGATTCATCAGTTCATATATATATTCCTGCGGAAGCCTGATGATTGGCTTCTCAGGAGCTGCAGGGCTGTGTCTGTCTACTCAGCTAGGAGAAGAATCCTAGTTACTATTTGCTATCTCTTTTATTAAGGCAGATGGTCCTTACTATTCCAGATGTGTATACACAAAAAGTGAATGTAGAAGATGGATCCAGTTTTTGTAGCATTATTCATTGCAAATGTAGCATATTTTAAATAAGAAAATTGGACCATGTGTGAAATCATGGCCAAGTAACTTAATGAACATGAATTCCTGTTAAATACTTCATACCAGAGAGGAATAGATATGAAAAAATGCTGCTGTATGTGGTATATGCTTTACTGCTGCCTTTTTATCTACTTGGAACAAAATTAGCCTTTGAATCCTTCTGTGCTCTCATAAACCAATGTAATACACCATTAATAAAGACATAGGCTCTAACAGAAGTAATTATTGTTCAATGTCCAAAAGAAGTGGGCATATTTTGGTGTATCATGCTCTGCTTTCTGAAATAGCATTACTGTTTGCCCTAAGGTAACCTTAATACTCAGGAAAAGGGAGAAGGAGCACGAAGTCAAAACCAGCTTATATGCAGCCTTGATCATGTTACTTGACAATTGCATCATTAGTAGTTTCTTCTAGTCCTCAGTAATCTGAATTTTGTTGTTACAGATTTCTGTATTTTAAAAGCAAAAATAACCAACAACATAGTCATGGGACAATAAATGTGTTGGAATGTAAGTTAATATGCAGTACAGTATCGTAGTCATTAAACTGTGATCCATAACAGATCTGTTAGTGGCAGGTGGCAGAAAACAGAAAATTCCTTGTGTAGGAATCAAACTTATGTAGGTCTCTTGAAGATACATTAAGAAAGCTTGGTAGCTTCAAACTAACATATATTTTTCCCCTGACATTATTTCGGATTTGGCCAGGGTTCTTTTCTGTTCCTGCCACCTAAGCAATTATGCAATCCCATATACTTCTGGTACAATTTGGGGCTTGTAGCCTTTGGGTATATTGCCCATTTCTGAGCTGAAATAGTTGCCTGAATTTCCACAGGACAGTGATACATGGCTGTAGCAATGGGCTACAAATACTCTGTGGTGCTAACTGACTGCTTTGTATTTTCAAATTTAAATTTACTATCAAAACCAAAAAATAATCACGGAGGTTTTGTAATCACACTTAATTCAGACTTATTATGTAGGTCAGACTTGAAACAAAATTGTAGTTTTGTCTCAGTTTTACAAGGTTTTCCCTTAACCCCTAATTTCCAAGGATTTTCTGAAAATAAAAGTTTACATTTGGCAGGATGGGGGTTGTTTATTGGGATTGATTAATGTGGATTTGATTGTCGTGTGTCCCCTCAACCCTAAAAATTAAGTGGCTTTGAGAAAATATTCTGTGAGGTTTTCTTGACATGGGTCTATTTTCATCTATCTGAAAAAATTGAAGTTAAAATATTTTTGTGTTTTCCTTTGTTTAACAGTGTTCTGCTTGGTCAAAGTCGTGATGGTATTGTGTTCAGTACCGATGATTATTTTCATCAACAAGATGGATATACATATAATGCTGCTCAGCTTGGTGATGCCCATAACTGGAACCAGAAGAGAGGTTTGAATGCATAGAAGGAATCCTATTAAATTATGCTTATATGTAGAAGATAGAAGTGTAGCATAATGTGCATGTGTGTTAACAGTCTGTATGAAAAGGATATACGTGTATATATATTAGTATAGGGTATATAGATGTATATATTTAAAGTATTCCTTATATTTTAATTAATGTGTGTATATATACATGTACATTAAATTTTGAACTTACAGAAGGCTCACAGTTAAAATTAGAAAATCTCTTTTCATTCTGCTATGACCTGCTGATTTGTTACATTTGATACTAGTATCTTGATGGCAGAATTGAACCTTTTAAATTCTGCCAACAGCAGAGTATCCTTTTTTTTTTTTCCCAGTATCTTTCCTAATCTGAGCTTCATCCAAAGTTTATGGAAGAATTTTTCTGGGGAAGATTTTAGTTCAGTTGTGTAGATTAACAGTTTTAATACTCATTTTTCTTAATACCTAGCAGTGTCCAAATGTTGGGTTTAATTGGTAAGGAAGTAAATAATTAGGGTAGGAAAGGTAGCAGACAGATTCTTGCCCGTTGTGTAGCAGTTCTCCAAGAATCTCATAATCTGTTTGGTCTGCTTCAAGGAGTGGACAAACTGAACAACTCCATTGTCTGTGCATGCAGATTACTGTCTGTGCTGCAGTCGCTCAAGCAGAAGCTTCCTTTCTATCTAAAGGACTACTTCTTTGCATCAGAAGATATGGAGGGCCAAGGGAAAAAAATATTTTCCCCTTTCCTCCTCTTCTAATCCTAATGCAAAATTGATGATACATCAGGGAACATTTCTGTATGAAAGGTGAAGGAAATCTTTAGAGCAGTCATTAGAATATCAGTTATAAAGAGCACTTCTGAGGATGTAGTGCAGCAATAGTAAATACTTTGAAGTTCCCAGTAGGAGCCTAAGGAGCAAAAGAGTCGATAAGGTGGCAGTTTACAGGCGAGAGGGCTCAACAATTATAAGACTACTGGACAGTTCTCACTTGATAATGGTTTCTGGCTGTTTCTGGCTTGATGTTAAGACTTCTCTATTTCTGTACCAGTTAGTTACACAGTGGTTTTGATAACCAGAACAGTGTATAATTTAGTTATTCAATGATTTTGATAGCAAGAACAAGAACAGCTGTGCCGTGCTGTTTAGAACACCCCCCCTTGAAACGTTTGCCAGGATAACTTTGGGTTGAAGTTACAGTCAATTCCTGCCTTCTGCTTTGACTAGGTAGAGCTCTCTGACTTGAAGTACTTGAGAAGGTCTTGGTTTCATTTATGTGTGGATTTTTGAAATACATGAAATGTGAACTGCTGGGGAATGGTAATCCTGATAGTTTGGATTCTGAAGAGTAGGTCTAGGTTAAAGTTCTATAAAGATTATATCAGCTACATGAAATACACATGTGTATATATATTTCTTTTTCAATTCACGTGACAACATATTTAGCTAGAGCTTCAGAATCATGTCAGAATTATGGAAAAAGCAAAAATTTGCTTTCTTTACAAATGAGAAAATTGTTCTGATAACTTTATCTTCTCCCTCACGCCCCACTTTTGGGGAGAGAATGATATATTACTGTGATATAGTAAGTAGGAGGGAAAAAAAATAGTTACAAGTCAGACCCATTAGGAAAAGAAAAATATTTTAGGTTAACAGAATTTCAAACTCTCAAATATTAATAAGGTAGTGAATTACATACCCTTAACACTTAAAACATACACATTTAATGTGAAGGTTGTAAGGTTAATGCACAAACATTAGGTAATCTTTGTGGCTAATTTGCCACTGTGATTTCAATCAGTGTCACTCTTTCAGGGGTTTAGGCCCTTTACATTCACTTTTGTGGCTTTTCTAATTGTTTCCAATTTTAGTTCATCCTGCTGCTTCTACTGGAACTTTTGGCTGTCTTTGGTATGTTTTTAACATTGTTGAGTTGATGGGTCAAGTTGGGTTTATCTGCTTTTTTAACTCTTTTGATTTGGTTTGGACAGTGGTAGTAAAATTAATTAATAGCTTTTTACTTTTAAACAAAGCTTTATGTAAGGTGCTACGTCAGCACACTTAGCACTTAGATCCAGAGTTAAAACAAAATGGTAGAATGTGTGAGTGGGCTATAGCTGTAATATAATCTTGCTTCACGGGCTTTTCCAGATTAATGATGGTCCCAATATCTTCATTGCAGAATTGGCTATTTTCTTGCTATCTTTATGAATCTTTCTGAAATGCATATTTCAGGATTTTCCCCTTGTTTATGTCAGCCTACCAGCTTTCTTTTGTAGATTCGGGTTTCAGAAATACCATTTGTGCCATGTTAATATATTTTTCCTTTTTTAAGAGCTTTTTCCATCAAATCTTAGTGCTCTCTTGGGCATACTTTATCTTTGCTTTTTTCCTTCCTTCCATCTACAAAGCTGCTTTCCAGCCTGTTCATTTAACTTAATTTCTTCCCATTGTATGGATTGATTTCCATCAAGATAAATCCCTACTTCTCTCCAATAACTCAGGGTTTTTATTCCTTCAGATCCCTGCTTCATTCAGTGAACAGATTGAGCAGTGTTCACTAAATGGGCAGGTATCCAACATACGTGTTTTTTTAATCTTCCTACTCATTGTGGATCTTGCTTTTCATTTAATGCATACTATTTTAACTTTGTTTAATGGAACATTATTCATTCTCCTGGAAACTTTTTTTGTATGAGTGTTATTTTAGTACTTTGAGTTTCAAATATTTCAATTCTTTCATCTAGTTCATCAACTTTCCTGTGAACACTAGTGGTATTACATTCTGAATTTTTTATTAGCAAGCTACGGCACAGTTGCTAAAAGCATCTTCCTGTTTAAGATACAAGATTTAGCAATTCGGATATTTCCTTCATGGTATCTAGTAATAATTAAATGTCATATTCAGAATGTATTTTCACTGTCTTCCTATTCATACGAATTAAGATCACTTCTGTAAATGATACGTGGAACTTTTTTAATTGGGCAGCAAGAAAATGAAGATCATGCAACGTATTGGCACTTGGAGAGAGCTGGATGGTGTTCAGAAACATTCACCAAATTATGATCTTTCTCTGTTGGTAGTCATCCTGACTTACTCATTTATTGCACAATTATTAAAAGAAAAAAGAATCGTAGAGGAATGTTTGGGTCATGCTGTTGTTCTGATGCATACCCCACATTCAACTACAGAACAAGTCCATCGTGCTGAAAGAGCTTGGAGTACCCGAGAGGAAATAGTGCCCCAAATGAGTATTTAAGGACAGTATGGTGGTATGTATGCCCTATAATTACTACACATCCAACCTTAATTCAAGTAATTTCCCGAGGTTCAGAGTCTTGAGTTTTGGTTTGCAACCATAATGTAAGGACTGAATCCTTGTTCTTTTTCTGCAAAAATTTTGAAATGTGAAATTCTCGCTGTGTTTGTGGCTCACATTGGTAGTACTGCTTAGAACTAAGCTGGGTTTTGGTGGTTTTTTGGATTTTTTTGGGTTTTTTTTCCTTGACTTCAATGTGTAGCATCAGAGCAGTTGGGTTTTTTAATTTTTTTTATGGAATTCGTCTTCATAATTCTTCTGTGAAATAGATAAGGAATTATAGTTATGGGTTTGCTGATTAACTGAGGCACAAAGAAGCTGAGGAATAGACTTTATAAAAGCCCGACTTCTGAATAGTTGTAGGTGGAGTTGAGGAATCTTCTTCGTAAGTTTGATACCCAAATACAAGTTGGATATCTGCTTCTCCATCTGGCTTAGTTTCAGGCTGCAAAAAGAACCTAATTTACTGATCCATGCACAGAGTAGTTCTTTTCTAAAGATGTAGAAGTTGTGTCCCTTTTTACAAGTAATGGCAGAGGTCTTGCTTTCAGAATACAAAGGTGAAGGAAGTAAAACTATAAAAATTGAAGTAGTCCATTTGTCCCAAAAGTGGGATACTCAAGTATTGTCTCTTGAGAGGTACTCTCCTCTGTAGGCGTTCCTCTAAACTTCTGGTAAGAAGAGCTAAACTGCTGTCCCGGTTTGTATAAAATGGAGGTGGATATCAAGCTGATAAGGGTATAGAACTTGAGTTTTTCACTTTTTTGGACAAGTCTCCTGTGAAGCATTATGTAGAAGCTGAATGTCATCATCATGCTCTCTAGATGTGCCCAAGAAAGCTGGTTGTGCAGTGTAGGGCTTTTTAGGGACAAATCCTAGTAATGTGAGTTAGGAGTCGTCTGGGGATGCTTTCCAGACTGTATACGGAGTTTAGAAGAATATTTGATCTCAAAATTAGAGTTAGGTTTAGGCATTAGAGAGATAACTGATTTATCAAGACTAAAGCAGTCTTAGTCTTACGAAGAGATATTGCTTTAGGCATCAGGGTAACATTAAAATGTTTTCTGTGCTGTGGAGCTGATGAATCTCAGCCAGCACATTTGTATATTTTGTCCCTATGGTCCTCCAGCTGATCTCACCTCTGCACTGTAAGCTCTAGGACAGTTCTGCTGAGTAAGAAGCAGTAATATCTTTCTAGTCCAAAGTTAAAAGCATGCTACTGTGTAAGTGTCCTGCCAAACAAACTGCATGGTGGCTGTGCTCAATCTGTCTTTCCATCAGTAAAGATGCTAATTTGGATGTGCCTTTTTATCAGTTGCTGTTTTCTAGAACTTGGAAGCAGCGTGTTATTCCTGAAGCTTTTGCCCTCTTTTGGATTTGCTAGAAACTGGCCAGCGAGTTCAAACATTAGTGAGGTGGAGACAGCATGACTGTAATTTTTTTTTTTAATGGATCTCAAAAATATTTCAGATATGTGATGCCTTTCTGTGAAAATCACCTATTTCTTAGCAGTTTGTTGGAGAAGGACTGCAATACCTAACCACAGGTTTCAGTTATGAATGCACCATGTGTTATCCAATCGTGCTGGTGAAGCTGGAAGCAGGATACGGTATCATGCTGGGGTTGCTATACTCAGCAAAACTTTGAGCAGTTTAGTTGTGTTGCTGTGACTTCTACACTTCCCATTTACCCATTTGCATCAATTCAGCACCACTTATTTATGCCCTTCTTGCTTCTAGTTCTTTCCATTCTTGTCTCTGCCTTTCAGTGCTTTTATTCCTTCTCTTAGATCAGTCAGACTAGATTAGTGCAAAAAACATCTGGAACTGTTAACTTACATTTACCATTTATTAAAGTTACATAGCTGTTTATTAACTTGCACTATTTTCCATTGCAGCAAAGCAAGCGATGGAGCAGGGAAAATCTCCAGTTATAATAGACAACACTAATACTCAAGCCTGGGAAATGAAGCCATACGTGGAAGTGGTAGGTTTTGTTGTGTGGTTTTAACATCTGTGACAAGTTTTCACGCTTACCTTCAGATGTGTAAGTTGGTGTGTTTTGTCCAGATACATTTTCCTTAGTCAAGTTTCTAAAAATAGGCAGCTTATTGATATGATCAGTAATTGGTATGTCAATAATTCAGACCAGTGTAAAGATTGACTTGACATGATCTGTTTAGCCTGGAATGAATGTTAAGACAGGTTGGGGGTAAGTGAAATTTAGCATGCTACCACCGCAGCGTTAACTACATCTGTTTATTATATTGGTCTTTAAAGTTTTTGTTACATTTTATATAATCATGATACATATATCATGAATTTCTCTTTGCTTGCTGCAGGCTCTAGAAAAGGGATACAGAGTGGAGTTCCATGAGCCAGATACGTGGTGGAAGTTTGATCCTGAAGAATTAGAAAAGTAAGGTTTATATTACAAAAATTGTTGTAGTTATATATCAGGATAGAAAGGCAGATAAATATGCACATATATGTATAATACTTTATATTTTATTCAGTATCTTATGATTTATAAATACTCACCTATTAGTATAAAATTTATTTTATTTAAATGCACATTTTGAGATGTATCTGTGCGTGAAAATGTTATGGATAAACAGACAAATAAGTAGAGGTCTTGTTGGTCCAAAAAGTCAATATTCAAATTTTTTTGGACATGAGTAGAAAAATTATTCCTGCTATTATAATCAATAATTATTCTTAGAAATTTGTTGCTACAAAGCACTGATGACAAGAAATAGGTAGAAGACAAAAAGAAATTACACCTTTTGGAAGGAGTGTAAAGGTTAAAAAGAAAGCTCATATTTTAGATTATTTTATTGCAAGATTTTGTGAAATTGTCCTCAGTCCTCAGAGTACCTGACTTAAAGTACTGTTGGACATAGGTCATTGGACTTGTGGGTTGGAAGAGTTCCTGAGAAGCTGCTTAGTATTCCTGGTTAATGTCTCATCTCAGATATATCTGCTTTAGGAATCTATGAGGTTTCAAACCAACTTAGGAAAATTTCATTGTTTGGAATGTAGTATCTTCATGGTTGATTGCGAAGTTCTCTTACTGATTGTTATTTTATATGCTTCCAGCTGACATGGCTTGTAGGTGTTTCAGATTTGTCAAGTAGCCCCTACAATGCACAAAGTATGTGTGTATAATAGTTACATTACTGAATTATACTTTGTGTTTATAAATATTGTGAAGTTTCACCTTTTCTCCTAAGCTACCAGTAGCTTATTTTTAGAGATGAAGTCCTCTGTCTGTAGGATGGATTCTAGGAAGTTTGTCTAATTCTGGGTCCAGCACAGCCAAGTTAGGAAGCTGTCTTGGTAATCAGATGTTTTTAAGATATTCAGTGTGAGATATCCATTACATGGAAGAGGCTAATTTTCCAGGAAAATTCGTATTTTCACGTGGTCTTAACAGGTAACAGGATAAACATGAAGTGTTGTTACCATTGAATTTTATTGTAAAGTAAAGTTTGTCTTTTCCAAAACCAAAGGAAACCGCTTGAACTGTGAAGGGCTGCCACCAATTGCTATGAGCTTCCTGGAAATGTTTCAGCAGCTCCAGTTGCTTTAAATACTTGAATAGAGGCCCATTGTCTGGAAACTTTATTTTCTGAGAGTTTAGGAAAGGTGGTGATGGGAGCTTTCATTTGTTTGGGGAGAAGGCTCTATTTCTAAGGTTTGGGGTTTTTTGTATGTCGTTTCTCACCTCTTCTCTCTCCCCCATGTTTGCATGTTTAGGAAATAGATAACAATAGAGAAGATATTGTAGGTTTGGGATTCCCCTTATGAATTTTAAGCTAAACATTTTGTGCAGTGCCTGGGCAAATACTGTGCTAATAATAAATTTGGATAATTTGATTAGTTGTCTGCATTCATACATTCGAATTCTAAACAGGATCACTTAAGATCTGTTTCTGGTAGTTGGAATGAAAAATTCACTGCCTCGTACTTTAATTAGCAAAAAGACTTTTCTTGTATTTTAGATACAGTCTTCTGAATTGTTTTTAGTGGTGCTGCCTAGAATGTTTGTAACTTTTATCAAGTAATCTGTCTGTATTCTAGAAGTCAGGTGCATTTCTAGATACTGCTTGTTAGGGTTGTTTCTGCCACTGCTTAGTGTGTTTGAGAAATCTGTGAAAAGGCTCTCTAGGTCATTACTGGGTGAATTCTTGATATCAAGAACGTGACCTGTTTTTTAGCATGAACTAGGTATCAGTATCTTATTCTTCAGTGTGCCTGTGAAGTACAGATTATCTTTAGAGTCATTCATGAGTGATTTTGCTTTTAGTTTAGTTTTGTGCACAGAACTTCTGTAAAAATATTTTGACTCCACAGACATGACTCCACAGACATGCTCAAAACTTCTTTATACATTTTTATAAAGGATTTTGTACTTTGATCCCATCTTTAGGAAGTCTTCAAAACTGCAGGTGAGAGAACAAATGAGTGTCAAAATCACAGGTATAAGAGAGGGGTTTTTTAAATTTTAGTAAGTGTTTAATTGGTGTTGGATGAAAGAAATCCCTAGTGTCATGTTTGTGTCTTTCTGAGTAGCTGGTCAGCTGGGGACTGGAACTTTTTTAAAAAACATACTATACATTTGATTCAAGGTTTTAGGGACTAACAGGTATCCTGTGTATAATCTGTATGTGGGGGTGGATGTTGTTTTAATTGTAAAGTTACCTGCTATGTAACTTCACACAGAAGTGAAATGCAAACATGTTTAATATAATCCTTTCTCCTTCGTATGATCACAAAACTGCAAGTTGATAATGACTTCATTAAACTTGTGCTGATTTTTTTAAGTAGTCATGTCCATGCAAGATTACTTTGCCAGTGTATTGGTATGTAAGATTTTTCTAGGGTAGAAGGATTTAATAGTGACAGAACTTTGCTTTTATCTATAGACTCTGTTCCTCCAAGCAAAACCAGCTTCCAAAACGTAACTGTTAGGAGCTTTTACCAGTACATCTGATTAGTTAAGGATAGATGGCTTTATGCTCTTTCAGCATAGCCAAGCCTCCAAAGCATGAGTGAAGACATGCCTGAGGAGAAGATCCCAGTATTAAGTGACACTATGCAGCAGATTTGTTTAATTTTTAAAATTAATTTCTATGCTTGATGTGATTTTGCTTTCGGTGATTTTACTATCCTGCCTTGTTCTTTAAGGAAAAGTACTTGTTCATTTATGAAGTGTTTATACACAAGTCACAGAATCACAGAATCACAGAAGTCCAGTTGTGGATGAGTGGGAGCTTTATGCCTAGAGCACTTGAGCTGTAATCTTTTTCTAGGAGCATTAAGATATGGAAAACATTGAGTAACACTATGCTTCCACCATGTGACGTGAAAGGACTTGGACTTACTGTTGGTTGATTGGTTGGTCTTGTTTGGTTTTGAGGGTTTTGTGTTTTGGTTTTCTGTCATGAGAGTCAAGTGCTTTATAGAATCTCTATATTCCTAGGAGATTGGCTTTTTTCTCTACTATTAACCTTTTTTATATTTGTGAATAAGATCAAAACTGTTAAGACTTTGTTAACTGATAAGTTCAACATGCTGCTGCCCTGGACGACACTCTAGTATCTGATGTTGTCTTAGGGAAGAATGTCTGAGAGAAGTACTCTAAGTCTTTTCTTCCCAGAAACTCACAGGAGGTTGGAGGGGGAGTAGAGGAGAGAGGGAAGAAAGAAGAGAATCAGTCTATTTCTGTGTAGAGTATTCTCTTTCCAGTATAGTCTGTTTGCTTCCAGTGTTGATTTCTCTCCTACAAAACTGAGCAAGTTGGTAAAGAGGCCCAAGCTTTCTCTGTCCCCAGCAGAAAGAACAATGATGCAGGCTTATATTCGCTATTGGTATGACTTGGAAATAATTCAGCTTGGACAAGGTTTCATAGAATAAGAATGTATTGGGTTAAGATAAATGCTTGTCTACACTATTAAAACTTTTTTTATTTTTGTATCTGTTCTTTTAGATTCAGTTCTGTTACAGTGCTGGCAATTCTGTGGCACTCAGTGTGTGCATGACCCTTGTGGCTTTCTTTAATGGCAGAGACTAAAATTTTCTGCTAACATGGATCTTAAGATTCTATCCCTTAAATACTAAGGAGATGGATACATTCTAATATAATGTCTAATGTGTCAGGTTCTTAATAGGCCAAGGTCTCACTGAAATAGCTAGTTCGAACATTGCCTTCACAAGTATTGATCTATAATATTTTCCATCCCTCTACTCACATAGCTAGTATATCATGTAAAACCTGATGAAAAAATAGAAAACAAAGTCTTTCTAGGGTTATTTAGGTACATACTCCTAGAGAATAACATCACATTTCTGTATGAAGAATGACTTTTTTCTAGTATTTAACATATGCAGTACTGAATTGTTAAAACTTTAACACAAATTGAATACTGAGAGAATGAAGGTACAGTATAATAAAAGTGGAGTTTCAAATATGAAAAGCAAAAAGAAAAAATGTGAAATTAAAGGATTTCTGTATTCTTTTTAAAGAGTGTAGACATATAAACATACCAAACAATTTATTTAAATTTTTATTTTTGTAGGAGGAATAAACATGGGGTCACTCGTGAGAAGATTGCTCAGATGTTGGAACGATATGAATATCAAATATCCATACCTATTGTCATGAATTCAGTGGTACCTCCCCACAAAAACACTGAAAGGCCACCTCTGCAGCGAAGACATAGGTGGGGAGGCAATACAGACTTACGGAATTCTTTCAGTATTTCCAGTAGCCGATAACAGTTGCAGTCAGTTAATAAAAATCTGTTACTTGCCCTTCTAAAACACATCATCACCTCCAGTAAAGTAGTGGATCTTCTGTGTTTTAAATAGGCCTATTTCAAGACTATTTTCATCTGGAGGTTGCTCCTTTAATGGACTTATATGTAAATAAAATTGTACATTTAATGTTGTTTTCTTTTTAATTATATTTATTACAGTTGTAATAACTTTGAATTTGGTAAAATATTTAATACAGTATGACGTATAGCAGTCTTCCTTCATAAACCTAAGACGATGTTGTCATACGTAAAGTAACTGTTGAGCAGTGTTTTTGAAGAGGTCATATTGGAGATCTTCTTTTAAAAGATAAATAAAGCCCCAGAAGAGGAGGTGATTTATGTAATAACCAGTTTTAATGATTGTCATTTAGTCTTCTTTTAGGAGATGTTTTTGAAAGCAGTTTTATCCTGGAGTGTTCTTTTGTTCTCTTTTGCATGTATTACCAATCGGCATAATTTTGGCATGTATTTTCTCTTCAGTTGTGGTATTTGGTTTGGTTTTTTTTTTGTCTGAGAAGCTCACCTGGCAGCTGAAGCAGTATTTGTCAATACAGTATTCACCAGCCTTAAACTGCACAAACTGAACTACTTTTTTATTTGTTCTCAGTGGTAGTTTATAAGCTGTGATGGTAGTTGCACACCAACTTCTTTGTGCTGACTAAAGCCCTCTAAATTTTATCACTAAACACCCAAAATTTCACAGCTATGTTTTTCTAAGTCAAATTATTTTATTTATAATAAAAATGAAGTATTAAAGCAGTAGGCTGTCAAGTCCCAGTCCACAGTTGCAATGCATCAATTCAATATAAATAGTGCATATAATTCTGTAAAACCAGTCATGTTCCCAGTTTTGGCATAGCCGATGTAATCTGATCAGCACATAACAAAGAATAAGCCAGCATGGAGATAGGCTAATTTACTGAACTTTTTCTCTTAAAATAATGATTTTGTAAGTTTTCACTTTGCTTGCTTTCTAACAGCCTGTTGTATTAATAAATCATTTTTCTCCTCTATGTTGTTTTAGTAGTTCAGTGCAACAGTTTTATTATTTTCATGCTTGTAGGATTTTATGCATATGAGCATTATTACTACCCTGCTACCTGAAATAACCTATCTTGAGGTCTAACTACATTTGATTTCCTTATACACTGAGTAAATCCTGAATAGGAGGGTTTGTCAAGAACATGAGTATGTAGTAAAAGAATTTTCATGGTTTTCTGTTACTAATTTGGTGTAATAGTAATCAGAATTTTGAAAATTCCAAAGCCAGCGTTTCTTTTACTTACGGACAATTTTTCAACAGGCCCTATAAATTACTTCATCTTTAAAGCCTGAATGCCATGAAAGTTGAAAGTCCAGGTATATAATGAAATTTTTTTTCTACACCTATTGTGCAAATTAAGTTTGTACAACTTAATGTATATCTGCAATAACATTTTCAGAAGCACTTCTATTGACTATAAAATTTTGAAGTGTGCAGTTTCACATTTTGGTAATTGTTTTAATTACTTGCAAAATTATTTAAAATACTTCAGTAGTGCATGTGTTGTTAATATATCAAATTATGTCTATATGTAAAAAAAGCTTTCCTACTATATCGATTGTCTTCCCTCGTTACCTGTTGTTCATACCAATTACTTGACTGTATTTTAGTTTTCATGTTTATCTCTTTCCATGTCTCAGAAGAGTCATGGTAATCATTATAAATGATCAGTAGTACTTTAATTATCCCAAAATTTTTACATTTGAACATGAAAGCATATTTCAAGTGGAAGATAAAAAGGTTTTAGAAAGACTCATTTTATTTACTCTATATTACATTAAGCCATAATAAAGTGATAAAATTTCTTGCTGCTTTACACACATACAATGTGTTAAGGTATGACAAAAAAGAGCAGATTATTGAAAGCTTATGTTATGATATCTGTTGGTACCTTCCATCTTCAGTTTTTAAAGGAAATATATTTATTTTTTTAGCAATATTTAATTAATATTTAAGTTTTCTTTAACTGAAATCTGTATGTAAATATATACAAATTTATGCTATTTTAAAATGGTGGAGCACTTTTGTGCTGTATTTTTAATAAATTATTGGTGAGTATTTTTGATATGCAGAGCATGTTGTCAGTATTTGCAAAGGACATAACAAAAAATGAGTGCTTTGCTTTGCAACTTGGCACTGTATCAGACATTTCTTGTAAACTGCTTAATTTATAAAGCCATACTCCAAGGTAAGTATAATGACATGGTAGGTGATAACATGGTGGAATTACTGTCTGTGCAACATATTTTTGTTTCATAGTATATTAATATTTCATGTGGATATGACAGTCATGGTCATACATACATCTCAGAAGTTTTTTACACTACACTGTTTATATGTAAAATAATAAAATAATGTGAAATACCTATTGCAGGTATTTGGATTTGTCCTGCTTCCTCACAAACAAGGAAAATTACTTATTTTGTCAAAAAGGGTGTACCAGAAATGTAAGAGGTTGCTGTTCAGTTAGACTGGGGGTTTAAAAAGTTTGACTGTCTGGCATAGTTTTTTGATCACCTTTGATGATGATGATGTACCTAGAATGAAGATATCCTGTTGTTTTAGATTTTTAGTAAATTGCTAGCTAGTTTGTTACACTTCATGAAATGGTATCAGAACTTTTTTTTTAATGCAACTAATACATAGAACCTGAATGTTACTTAGAATTTGCATTCATATCTGCTGCATGCTTCAAACCAGTAAGATGTTTGGTAAGTAAATTTAAACAGTATAGTTAAGATATTCAGCTGTCGTTTAAACATCTTATTTTTTGAAGCATGAAATTTAAATGAGAATAAATTTGCAAGACATACATAATTTGGTTCATATAGCTGTCCAGTTAGCATCAGCTATATAAGCTTACATGTTGCTAGAGGGAAAAAACAGTTCTAGTTTTACTGCTTTGTCTAAACTGCTGCTTCTGTTTGATTAGTTTACTTTCTGAATTATCAGAAGTTTCCATCAGCCTTGTCTTTGATGAATGACTTAGTTTTCTTATTTTTCTTTTGTTTGGAAAAGAAAAAAAAAAGGAAACAAGCAAAATTAAAAAAAAAAAACAAACCAACAAACAAAAAAACCCTACCACTCCAATACCAAACCACAGAAGACCTATAGTGCTGGGTTTGGCTGTGATAGAGTTAATTTTCTTCACAGTAGCTGGTATGGGCTATGTTTTGGATTTGTGCTGGAAACTGTGTTGATAATTAAGGGATGTTTTCATTATTCCTTAGCAGTGCTTACACAGAGCCAAGGCCTTTTCTGCTCTTCACACCACCCCACCAGTGAGTGGGCTGGGGGGGCACAAGGAGTTGGGAGGGGACACAGCCAGGACAGCCAACCCAAGGGATAGCCCGTACTATGTGGTGTCATGCTCAGCCTATAAACCAGGGGGAAGAAGAAGGAAGAAGGGGAAACGAGGCATGTTTGGAGTGATGGCATTTGTCTTCCGAAGTAATCGCTACAAGCGATGGAGCCCTGCTGTCTGGAGATGGAGATACCTGCCTGCCGATGAGAAGTGGTGAATTAATTCATTGCTTTGCATAGCTTGTGCATGGCTTTTGCTTTACCTATTAAACTGTCTTTATCTCAACCGCTGAGTTTTCTCACTTTTAATTTTCTGATTCTGTCTCACATCCGACCCAGGGGTGAGTGAGTGAGCAGCTGTGTGGGGCTTAGTTGCTGGCTGGGATTCAAGTATAACAACTTAATGTGACACTTTTTTGTATAAACTTTGTAATGTGCGATGTTAAATGAGGCCATGTTTGGAATTCTGTTCTTGTGCGTATGTCCTCTGTAGGTTCATTTAATCTAGTTTGCCATACTGCATAATTTTTCTTAAGCTTTTTGTCTTTTAAGAGGAAAACCAATATTTTGTCTTTTGTAATCTATCTCTTGAAACCTTCTGCAGAGACGGGAGTGTTTCTCTGCTAATAGAACTGAAACCTAGACTGAGATGAAGTCCATAACATTTATGTTTGAGTGGTTTGTGTCTGTCTTCCCTGATGGAATTTAGACTGTGTCAGTATTTTCTTCTTTGAGCTGGACAGTTGGATTGATTTTTAGTGAATTAGAAAAATAATTACTTTAATATTTTTATGTTGATGTGTGTTACCTGTAGCTTTAACTGCTGCTTCCTCCTAGCAGCTGAGGTTTTGGGAAGAAATGTTTTCCCTTTCCTGGCACATGGTGAAGAAGAGGTGCCAAGGTCCATATTGAGAATTGAGAGTTTTCCCTGCAAAAGAACAGAGATATGTATTACAGTTCCCAGTAGAGAGCAATCAGAAGACATAGTGTTGAAATGCAGTTCATGAATTTGAAATTAAGTACTCAATTTAAGAGTGATCAGATGTTTCACATACATAGATGAGATGCAGAAATATTTCACTTCAGTGTTTCTGCAGTGATCCTTTCTTGTTTCAGTGTTCTATGCTCTCATCCTTTTGAAATAAAAGCAAGAGCAGAGATTAAAGCTCTTTAGTAATAATCTCCTAGGTGTGATAATTTCCTACTTGTATGTCAATTAATTTGGGGTTTATTTTTTTAATAGGCTCATGCTTTAAATTAATTGTTAATCATCTTTTTTAGAGTTCACAGAAAAATATGTGAAAGCACAGCTGGTCTTTTAAATATTTAGAAGATAAAGTAGTGAGAAATACAGTTTGTCAAGGCCAGATCATTGCAAATTTGTCTAACTTATTTCTGTAGTAACAGAGAAGCTGCAAGTGGTGTTTTTAGCTTGAGATAGCCTGTCAATGTCATTCTAGCTAAAGAATAATAAAAACATTGAAGTATTGCACCTGGAATGGGCCTTTGCAGTTTCCTTTGAGCTGATAATGCTGCTGCTTCATTTCTCAGGCTGGCGGGCAGTCCTTGACCATTTCATGTACACCTTACTGATACATATATTCTGTTGTAGCAATACCATCTTGTACCAAGTCAGAATATTGTATCCATAGAGTATTTTTTGTTGTACTTGCAGTCTTTTTAGTGATATTAAATATTTTTATTTTTTGGGTTGTTAATCCAATTTTTCCTTTGTGGTCCCTAAAACTGGTATCAGGGCAGGCAACTGCTTTATAGTAGTGTGGGTCATCCTGCTTGTCCTTTTAAAGTATTTTCCTGATACTAACTCTCAAGTATTCTAAGATTTTATGGAAACATAGTAGAAAAATGTTTTGTGTGCCTGCATGTTGTCTAACTCTATGGATTTAAAAAAGCATGAATTCTTTAGTGAATGTTGTTTGATCTCTTAAATGGCTAACAGACAAGAAGTGCTGCTTTAGCTGACTGAGTAAACATTTGTTCATTTCGAAGGGGTTTATTGTATCATTTACAAACAAGTCTTAGTCATGGGCCTATAATGCAGTTTGGCTGTTACCTTATTCATTATACTTCAATTATTTTTTTTTATTTCTTCATCAGCCATGGTTTTTAGTAATCTATACTATAGGTTGTAGTAATCTATAAGAAGTTACTGAACAACTTATCCCACATCTTTCTCTTAACCATGAAGAGTTTCTGAAAGCTCATGAACCTGACTTAAGAGTGGATTAACTGTATTACATTCTCCCCATTTAGTGTTTTTCCCAATAATTTTCCTGTATTGCTTGTGAGGTGAATACACTGCTTCACAGGGGTCTTGAGAGCATAAGCAGATACCACATCTTTTACCTGAAGCAAGACAGGTATACATGTTTGAGCTTCATCTGCAGCTCTTTGCAGCTGTTTGGTACATCACTGAATATTCAGTGAGGTATACCTGGTAGCATTTCAAAACTATTTTCACTTTATGAAAACTACAGTTGGAAGACTGTACTTATGGCTGTGCAGCAAAATTGCATTATATGTAAGAGTATAAATGGAATTCTCTGTGTGTGTATATTCTTCTATACATTCTTCTATGTATGGAAGATCCAGAGCATTGTGTTTCATTCTGTTTCTGTTTTGTTCCAACAGTCTAGGCTAAGTTCTTGTTTCTAATAATGAATACTTAGATTAAGTTCATAATGCTGCCCTTTTTGGCCCTAAGTCTTGAGGAGAGGTTTTATTGTGGGCAAAGATACTTAACTGTGGTTTAACTTTCTGCTGCTCTGCAGCAAACTGAGCTTGTAAAGAGATTAAATAAGCTTGTGTATTGCCTCATTAGTTTGTGTTGCCTTTGAAAGTGTCAGGCTTTGGACTCACTGGTATGTGGAAGATGTGACATACTGGAGTGAGTTGAGCAGAGGGTGGTCAGGGCTTTGGAGTACCTGATACACAAGGAGAAACTGTGAGAAACAGATTGTTCAGCCTTAAGAAGGGAAGCTAAGACAGCTTTAATGCTGTCTTCACCTGCCTAGTGGGAGAGTGTAAAGATGGAGCCAGGCTCCTCTTGGATAAGAAGCAATGGGTAGAGGTTGCAACACAGGAAATTCCAATCAGATATTAGGTTGTGTATTCTCCATCATTGGAGTATTCAGAACTTGTCTGGGTAAGGTGCTGAGGAATGAGATCTCAGTTGGTATTGCTTTGATCAGGGGCTGGACCATGTGATCTCTAGAGGCCCTTTCTGACATAAATTATTCTATTCTAATGAATATAGTGAGAGCAGTGTCCAGAATATTGGAAGAGTTATCAGAGAAGTCTTCAAAATCACTAACAGAATTGCTGCCTGTTTTCAGCGTGTCAGACGCAGGCTTGAATTAATATAGCAGTACATGATTCTCTTCGTACTCTCAAGTGGGCACTAAGTTTCTGGCGTTAACTGTTGCAGCAAAACTGGCTGTATTGTTTGTTTTGTTTATTTTGTTTCATAGCTATATTGGGACAGTTGCTTACAAGCTCCTGACAACACCTTTAGCTGATGCCCCTTTTTCTCCCTCAGACAGTGTCTGTTACCACTTGTCTCTTTTAAGTTGTATTGTCTTTCCAGACTTAGAAAGTTCTGGCATGTGTTAGTGCTTATCTAAAGTAGCCTTTTATTTTCTGTCCAAAGACAGAATTCTGTTGATGCTATGTATCGCAGAATTGAAAGACAGTTTTCTGCAGCTGTTCATCTCCAACACTCAAGGAATAATGGAGGGCTGTTTTGTAAAAAGTAACGATCTTTAAGGGATAATTCATTGTGTCACTTGCATATCTTTAGTCCTTTTGGTGAAAGATGTTTAAAAGGGAAATGAGTCAATGCCAAGGAGTAATACGCAGTAATAGTAAGTAAAAGTTGGATACCAGTATGACAAAGTGTGACTGAGATGTGTTGAAAAGGTGTAATACCTTCTGGAGAATGCATGTTATAATTGAATGCTGTGCAACTCTGTTTCATACAGCGTTTGAGAATGAGTGCACTACCTGGAGCAGATGTTCTGAAAAGCAACATTGTCTGTGGTTACAAGTATTTAAATTTTAAAGCTGTTATAATCTAGGTTAGATGCTGGTTACTTAATAGCTACTGATACTGTTTTATTTACTGTTTTCCTCTTTAACTTTCCCCCGGTTTCCTCTTATTCTTGAATTGCATCTTTCTCATCTGTCTGATGTGAGTGTTTTGTGCTCAGTTACAGTTGTCTTCATAACTGAATCCATCTCCCACTTCCCTTTTCTTCCTGAACTGTAAACTTGTATGGAGAGCTGCACCTTATCACCTTATGCTGTCTTCTTTTTTTTTTTTTTTTTTTAATGCTTCAGTTCAAACTGATGCTAATTTAAAAACTGAATCTATATATTTCTCTTCCCCTCCCCTCCTCCCACCCCCCCATCCTTTTGAATGTTTTTCTTGTTCTGCTGAAAGTACTATTTTTCTGTCATACCATCCATTTTCCTTGTTCCTTTTTTTTTTCTTTAGTCTCATTAAGTTTGCAGCATCATCTTGGTTTTTTTGGAAGTTGTACTTTTGCTCTCAGAATTATGGTCTGTGCTTTGGTGGATACTTAATTACATGTCGTTGCTCCAATTTTGTTGATTTAGGCCACTTTAATTCATATCCTTTGGTTCATATCCACATATGCAGTAGTGCTGTAGTTAGTGAAAAACTGAGACTGATCATTGTCTGGGAAGATGGGATTTTTCTATCCTGGGATTTTTGAAAGTGTTCCTTAAAATCTCATATATAAATGTCTTTATATCAATAGAAAATTATGGAGTGCTACTGCAGAGCAGGTCACAACAAACTTTATTAATTAGTGCAAGTTAGACTACAGTTCCTATTTCTCCAGACTGCTTCTCAAAGTAGCATATTTCATGTCTAGCCTGGATTAGTTTCAGTCAGGTTGTCTTCATGCTTGAGCTGGTATCATCTAGGTAATAGAACTGATATCATTAAACTTGACAAGATGAGTCATGCTGTACTTCCAGTGCATAACATTGGCATGTGTGTCCATCATGTTCTCTTCAAAAGACTAAACACTGACAGAGAGAACTTAAATGAGAATTGATTCTATGAGCCTTCATGGGTGAGAAAGCTGATGATAAACCTGCAGTTTCTTCTCTGTATTGTAAGTACATCCCCTCAAGTTGGATTCAGATCAATTGTAGCATTTCATTTTGTCCTTTTTTTTTTTCTCCTCCTTAACCTGCTTTTTAATACTGAGCAATACTTAATGGTGCAGAGAAATGCAGTCCAACAGAACATGGTGTTTTTTCTGTCTGTCAGCATCCATCAGTACCTTTAGTGCTGTTTTTTTATTTTTATTTTCCTCCTTTTTTCTGGTTAGAATTTTAAACTGTGTCAGGCAAGAGAGATTTGTGGCACCTATATGAGGTTGAAAGCAGGTTTTGAGTTGTTTCACTTGTTCAGGAAGTAGATGTTTTGGTACTGGCCACAAGCATATTCAGTGAGTATGTACACATATATCAGTCAGTATATTCAGGATTTATTTCCTTAGTGTCAACCAACATATTGTATGACTAAGGAGCTGAAATAGGAGATTGGATCTTTCCGTCAAAAGACATTTATGACTTTCATGAACTTGGGGGGGGTGATCAATTAGATCACCCCACCTGAAACTTCTTGTGGAATGAACGAGCTGTTGCTTGAAACTGAATTGCTGTTACAAACACCTCAGGAACTTGGGATTTTGGTGATTTTGGTGGGGTTTTTTGTTGGTTTGTTGGGTGTTTTACTTGGGCATGGGGTTTTTTGGTTTTTTTTTTGTTTTGAAAAGTAAAGTGGTTGCACTTTGCCCCATTGTTCATTAAATGAATAGCTTCTAAAGGCATGCTCTGATCAAACCAATTGTATGCTATTCTCTGTCTGCTCTCTAGATCAGTGTCTCTTGTGTCTGGCCTGTAACAGAGCAGCAGTCTGGTGGCTCATTATACATTGCAAGAAGCTGTATAGACATCAATCCTGTAGAAGTGATAAAGATTGAAGTAGCTCTTCGAGCATTGTGATAATTAGCCTATTTCATAAGGCAGTACTTAAATCTCACCACTACTAGCAATGCTGTTGAGAGACAAAAGAATAATAAATACTGGGTTACTTCAGATCAGATCTAATTAGTAGGATACTTGGAGTGGGGAGCATTAATTTGCAACACTGTAATGTGCACATGTTTCTTACAGATCACTTATAGTGAATTGCCTTAAAATGGGCTGTGGGGCAACCTAGTATGTTGCTTTTGAAAGCAGTCACCTCAATCCTACCCACCACTTCCTTTGTCTTAGCTAGACATTCTACTTATTGCTCTGGTAAGTTAAATGAGCTCAACAACAATAACATGTACTTGCTTTCTTTTGATGCCGGCTCAGGCAGGTAAATCCACCACAAGGAGGTGGTAGAGCCAGGAAAAGACAGGTAAGGGAAGTGCAAGGACAACATCTGGAATAAAATCGGAAAAGGTGACAAGGACTGTTCCTTCAGGGGCAATAAAGTGCTAAGCTGGATGCTCGCTGTCTAATGGAATTTCACTTTTCAGGAAGCCAAGTAATGCTGACAAGTTATTTTGCATATGATGGTTTGGGGGGAGGTTGAGGTGGTTGTTTTTTTTTTTTTTTGTTCTTTTTTCAGTTTTCTTGATCGCCTAATACCAATATCTTATTTGATTTTGAGGAACTGGATCTTTATCACTCACTTAAGTGTTAAAACCAAGATATGTAACAAAAAGGCTTGACACCATGACTTTTTTTGTTACTCCAAACTTGTAACTTCATTTTTTGCATGTTGCTGAAGTTAGGTCACAAAGAATTCAGCAATGCACTTGGATTTACCAGGTGGAAAAGGTGAAGTCTATCCCAGTAAAAACTGTTTTATGTAAACAGCTCTACTATAATTTTGATGTTGAAAACCCACTCTAGAGACTTCAGATTAATGGTGACATATATTTCTGAAAGAGCATGTACCTCGTTGCTAAGTGTCATATAGAATTGCTTTTTGTATGTATTATTTCCTCTGTATTGCTTGGATATTAGGAATTGGATATTAGGAAAAATTTCTTCACCAAAAGGGTTGCCAAGCACTGGAACAGGCTGCCCAGGGAGGTGGTTGAGTCACCATCCCTGGAGGTACTTTAAAGACACGTAGATGTGGGGTTTAGGGACATGGTTTTGTGGTGGACTTGGCAGTGCTACGTTAGCAGTTGGACTCAATTATCTCTAAGGTCTTTCCAACCTAAATGATTCCATAATTCTTTCCTGTATTTCATTATGGCAATGACTGCAGGCATTTTTTGATAGAAGCAGACATTAGCTTAGATGTATGCCAGAGCTAAAGTTTGTACAACTACAAATAAATAGCTCTTTTCTGGTTTTGCCATTTTTCAGCAAAATGTGACTACTACCTTTAGATTATTTACTCTGCATGTTCCTCCTCAGCAATTGTGAAAGTGCATTTGTTTCTCCAGTAAAGAGTGTCATCTGAGCACTGACTCTTAATCAAGCTGGACAGTGCTATTTTGAGCAGTAGGTTACAACTTTGAAGTCACATGTAACAGAGTTATGGCAAAAAGCTTTTAATATTGTCTGAACAGTAGGCTGAGAAAAACCAAAGTGTTGTACAGAAAGGGAATTCCTATATTAATAAAAATAGTAGTATATTTTTTCAGACCTGTTTATTACTAACTTCTTTTTTTTTTTTTAATTTTCATTTTTTAAAATATATAGCGAAATTTACATTTTTACTGAAACTGGTACTTTCCTTCTTATCCCATTTGCCTGTGTTATATGCGTTTAAAAACAACTCACTAGCAAATGCCCCTGTAAAGAAAAGTCTATCTCCATGCTGGTTCTTGAATTTTCTCAGTGTTTGTGTGCTATATGGTTTTACAATAAGAAAAATCCTCAAAAAGCATATAGGTGGACTAAAAGAGGAGGAACTATAAGAAAAATAAAGAAAACTAATGGAAAAATTGCTTTATTAAATGCACAAACCTTACTATGAAACTGGATATACCCCAAGAAGGAAATTTTTAGCTATGCCATCATGGTTCATTACAGTGTTTCTTTGGTGTAGTATTTTCCTAGAAGCAGTTGGAAAATAGATGTTGCCTAGAAAAGTGAAGAATAACAAATTTTCTTATTCTGCTCATCACTTTCCTTTTTGCTTTTGTCCCATCTTTAAGAGTTGCAGACCTTTAGAGAACAAATTTTGCTGAATTGGTGTAAAATGTCCATGTCTCCAAAGCAAAGAAATGACATGGCTGTTGTATTTATTATGAACTGTTGAATCTCACTGCATTATCAACCTGGACCAACGTTTGCATTCATTATGTTTTGACATGCAACAATTTCAATGCAGTAATAACTGTTAATTTCTCTGCATTATCTGAGTGGTTCTTCTCCCATTATTTGGTAGATGTATATCTGCTGTTCTTGCATTCTGAAGTGAATCCTATCAGTGTGGTTTTCCTTCTTAGTTCAGAATTAATGGCAAGGAAAGGAAATGAATGTGCTGAGTTTTACAATACCTTTTGATGTGACATCCTAGCCTAAGAGTTTCTGTCAGCATTGTCCTGAAGATGTTGTCAGATGTGTCGGGAGTTAGGCACCAGAAACATGCTTGAGTATTAGACAAGTTCACATCCATCAGTAGCAGCACAAATTCACATCTGTGAGAAGTGAGTGATAAGGAAGAGTGTAGCTACAATAATGATACCAAGACTGGAGGAGCAAGCCCATTCCTTTCTAGTGCTGACTTGGGCAATTTGGTTATCATTTCTGTGGAGCTGTTGCATAGCAGCACAAGGGCCCCTAGGTACAATACTAAAGTATTCTTGGAACTGCTGCACAAGTCTGATGTTTTATTCCCCACTCCATAAAAAACAACTAAAAATGTGATATTTTCTACTTCACTGATAAGGGGTTTTATGCTTCTTAAAACCAGAGAATTTTCCCTTCTAACCCACTTTCAATATTTTAATTCTTGTAGCTGCTGCTTTGTTTGCTTTAGTGTGAAGGACCATCCTGAACAAAGGGTTACAGAAAAGCAGAGAATTACAGCAAAGAAGCAGATTTTTGATACAAAGATTTGCAGTCAAGCTTAGCTTTGAAAAATCTCATTTCTCTCTTTTATAGGGAGAAGTTAGATTTTTGCATTAGGTTTTTCTACATGTGTCCGTTTCAGGGTTAGCTGGCTGATGGGCTAATGCCAAGATTTCAGAGAAGTCACCATTAGGGCTACTATCTGTTCAGTTTGATGAGAAATGCAGAGAAAAATCCGATGTTCTGAAGAGAGATGCAAAACTAATTGTAAATAACTGCCTAAAACTGTGTTAAATTTTTCAGTAGTGTATTATTGCTCGTAAAATATGAAATATTTTTTTCCAAATACGTATGCAGCGACACATAATATTCTGAGCAGTAAATACCTCTTACTGTAGTCACTGTACCCTTCCATTATTCAAATTTTTGGTTAGTATGTTTTGCATTTGAGTCCAAATTAGATAAGTATAGTCCATTTAATCTTAATGGATGAAATTTGCATACTACATCCTCCATTTAGTACCCTTCTGCTCAGCATGGCATTTAATGAAATTTCAGAATAGCAGTTGCTCTTTAATATCTCTTACTCAAACATCACAAAAGACATCCAGAAACATGTTGTTCTGGCAGAGATACTTTTGTAAAGCTAAGTTAATGAGATGGCACCTATATTTTTAAATTGTTTTAAAATGTTCAGGAGTGTTCTGAATTGTAGGGTGTACATTTGTGTAATAAATAGAAAGTTTTATTTGAGATTTTATTTATTTAAAAAGGCAGATGTTCTGTGTTTGATCATCATACTAACATAAAGTACCTATTCTTCAAATTAGACACAATGAATGCATTATTACTGACATTTATTTTGCTTTTTAAAAAAATTTTATTATTATTATTTTCACATAGGGAGACAATTTTAAAGAAGAACCATGGGCACCTGTCTACAAAAGCAAAGCAGAGGGGAAAGCGAAAAAGAAACAAAAAAATTAAAGGTAATCCTACAGAAATCACAAAGAAAATGTTAGGTGGAGCAGCTCATCATCCAATTCCAGATGACCAGGACACATCAGGAAGTGAAGAGGATTATCTGGAAGAAGAAGACAGCCGATCATTGTGTATATTCAGTGAAGGTCCAGAGGATTCAGTAACAGTTTCTGAAGAACAGCCTAATGGTGATGATGAAAGCCTGAAAGAAGCTGCAGGGGTTTCAAGAGAAGGGTTTCCCATCGCTGTGTCTGAGGTCTCAACAATGACCAACAGTGCATCGAAAAATGAATTGCTTGTGGAAAGTCACAGTTCCCTTGTAATAGATCTAAAACCTTTTTCTACTGATAACCTATCAAAAAATGCAGTAGATGATGAGGAAACAAATCAAAGGCACATAGAAAATCTTTGCAGGAGCAGTTTCCTAAAAATAAGCAATGAGAAAAATTCTATCCAAGAAACAGAAGGCATCTCTGAAGTCTGTAACATCCTACTGTTAAGCAAAGAAAATAAACTCGGATCATATCAAAGTATACCTGAACCTGACATGGAAGCTAAGCTGTTAAGTGGTGAAGGAAAAGAAATCATTCAGTGTTACAATTCAAATACACATGATAATGTGCCTGGTAATAACACAGAGGACACACATGCATTAAAAGCAGAAGAGAACAGCTCTAATGCCCAGGCTTTTTTTCCAATTAATTTCCAATTACCTACTGAGGAATTGCAGCTGGGCTTTGATACACAAGTTTCTCTCTCTTCTTGGTCTGAGAATAAATTTGTAGGTGAACAAAGGCTCCTAAAAATGAGAAAACCTAAACAGACTCATAGGAACAGTTCAAAACAGCTAAAATGCCGTTGGTCAAATGAAGGATTGATGAAGGAAAACCATTGGGTAACAGTAACTGAGGAGGCTGGTAATGTAATAAGTAATGGTCTGTCAGCATCTGCAGCTGGTGAAGTGCAGTTTCATTCCCTGGTGGAAGCTAGGGCCACCTTCATGCAGTGTTCAAGGGAAGTAGATATTCCAAGAAATGATGCTGCACCAATTGCATCAAAGAGAAAAAGATACAGAAGAATTGTCAACTTGGCACCAAAGTTCAATCTACCAAGACAGATTGGTGGTAGTACAGGTGGAGGGAAGAAAGTCCCAATAAAAGATGATGTTCCCCAGAAAAGTGTTTTGGAAGTGGGGAAAAAAAGCTTTCTATGCAAGGACTACAAAGAAGAATGTGAACAGGACCGTGTATTGCAGGAATATTCTGCACCTTTCAGTGGCACCAAGGCAACCTATTCCATGCCTACTGCAGACTCAGATACTCTGTTACATGGTATTTCTTGCATTCATTTAGGACAGTCTTCTCCTATGCCAAAATATTCCTGCAGAGTTTGTGTAGTTTCTGGGATGAAGAAGGAACAAGCTAGAGCTCTTAAGCAACAGAAGGTAGTTGATAATAAAGAGGGTGAAAGTGAGCAAGTTTCTTCAGAGGTTACAAATAGCCGACCAGATATTTTGTCATCTGTGAAAGTTGTGTCTGAATATGCTGAAGATTCCAGTATGCTGGCAAGCTGCAGTGAAAATGTGCAGGAAGCAGATGACACTGAGCCAGCAGAGGACTCACAACTCAAAGATAATCGAGATGTGAATATGGCGTGTAGTTTTCTGGGACTTCCCTTATCATTAGGATTTGCTTTTCAGCTTGTGCAGCTCTTTGGTTCTCCAGGTCTTCCGCTGGGTAATACTCTTCTTACTACTCCTATGTAAAAAACCAAAACAAAACAAAAAAACTCAACCCAAAAAAACCCACAACCCCCCCAAACCCACAAATGAAAACCAAAACACTGCCCCAAAACCAGAAAACAAACAAAACCCCCCATGATTAAATACTTTATTTTAGGTACCAATTAATCAAATATTAATCCTATTGAAAGGAGTTATCGCTGCCTTGGTGATTATTTTGTTTTATTTTTAATGTAAAATTCAGTCTCTGTCAAAGGTGCTGTTTGGTTTAGCTTTGCATTTGCAGTCTTTTTAGTTACAAAGCCTTACTACTTTAAAGGATGAAGCTCTTGTTGATGTTTTAATACCCCCTACCGAGTATAAGACTTTACTGTGTTAATCACAGAACTAAATGAAAACGTGGTACAAAATGTGTGCTCTAATATAAAGGTTGCATGTTTTATATTCCACCTGGTTAATATAACAATATTCCATTTTCTTTCTTTAGTAAAGTTTTAGTTTAAAATCTTTATCCCTTGTCCTATCACAACAGGCCCTGTTAAAAGTCTCTCGCCATCTTTCTTAAAGACCCCTTTTAAGACCTGAAAGGCTGCAATAGGTCTCCCTGGAGTCTTCTCTTCTCTGGGATGAACAACCCAAACCCTCTCAGCCTTTCCCCATAGGAGAGGTGCTCCACCGCTCTGATCATTTTTGCATTATTAAGTGCCACAGTGTTATATATTTGCCTTCCAGAGCTCCAGTTGTCGTATTTTTGTACTTTTTTTTTAATCATTGTAAGTTAGCACTTAGAAAAATGGCAATCAGTCCTCAAAGGTGTTGTGTATGGCAACAGTGATTTCCAACTTTTATTACAGGCTAATCCTACAGAGCTGTAGCCAGCAACAAGAACAGCCATTTGTTTCGAAATCACGCTAAGACATAGATTTCCTGTGCATGAAGTTCTGCAACTTCTTTGGTCCAAATTTAGTCAGTGGAGAAACAGTAACTTTGATTTGGCCAACAAATAGGATTAAAAAACCAGACTGTTTTGGTGGGGTTTTTTTCAGCACATAGACCTTTACACCTATTTGTTTCAGTTAAAATTAAGCATGTAGCTTCATATAAGCATTTTTAAGGTGACAGGTGAGTAGCAGCTTCTGTCTGTTTATCTGCCCAAACTGACCTCAGGATTCCTTGTTTTTATTGTAAAAGTTGGTGGCAATGCTACCTGCAGAATAATGATGCAAACCACTGGCAGCAGTATTCAGCTTGATCCCCAAAGGACCTACAAAGCTGCTTTATCTAAACCTGGCACCACACACCAAAAAAGCTTGACCTGTAGAGCTCTGTTTCAACAGAGCAGAGGAGTTCTGTTCATGTCCTCTACTGTTACATACAAGACGTTTTTCTCCTCCAAACTTGATGAGTCTTCATAGCCGTGATCCTAAATTTCATCATCCTAGAGGGAGTTGACCATGACTTGAAAACAGGGATCTTGTGAAGGGGGAGTTGAACAGGCAACACTCAGTAGGTTAGTGAACCAAATGTTGTTCTTCTCTAAGTCAGTAACAGGTGACATGCTTTGGTGTTTAGGTGAGTTTCCTTTGGAAATAACCTTCAAGAAGCACAAACCCACCCCAATATCTCTCTGAAGCTCTGCCAGGTGTTTGCTGGGGCTTTTTTCATCAAAAATATGCCTGCTGTCTGCAGAGGTTTGTCCACATTCTGATTTGGCCATAATTTTCCTACAGGTTCAAAAGTTCTTTTTTGTGGCCTGTTATCTGTTATTTATCCATGTACACATTTGAACTACAGTATTTTACAACACTGGCAATTGCAGTAATTTTTTATTATTATTATTATTTTGGAGGGAAAATTTTTGGTAAACATTTTTGGTTATTTAGAAATGAAATATTTAGTTACTGACTTGCTTGTATCATTCTCATATAGAATATATTTTAGACTGTTTTCCTACAAAGAATCTCTTTTCAACTTTTTAAAGAGAGAACATTTTAGAAAGTAATTTCTTTAGTGATATTGTACAAATTCCTATAATTCAACATTTTAAAATATAAAGGTTGTTACTTAAGTTGCATTTTGTTTAATTTGTGGGCTGAAAGCTTTCAATTTTTCTTGTTTGCAGCCCAGTTTTGAGGGAGTATGTCGGGGAAACGGAAGTATGGTAGGAAAGTCTTCACCTGAAAAAAGAAACCAAACCCAAATCTCCTTTCCCCTCCTACCCCTCCTATGCACTGGCTTTAGATTCTAGAAAACCTAAATTCTGAGTTTGCTGCCGGCCCATTTAAATATCAGTAGTGGGGTTTTTTTTAAGTCTGTATATATAATGTGTACAAAACTTGTAATTCAGTAATATATTTTGGCTATGGAGAGATCTGAACACTCAACTGCACAAAATATTTTCTTCTGCAGAATCCTTGTTGCCAGATGATTATATAGTTCCTCTTGACTGGAAAGTTTCAAAGATGATCTATTTACTGTGGAAGACCTCTGTGGAGGTATGAATTTTAGGAGATTTTTGAAAGCTTTCCAATATTCCAGGTGTAAAGAGGAATTCTTCAGTTCATAAGCAAGATGATGTTCTTCGCTAGTAAATTTGCTTTGTGGGTTTTTAATACCCGCAATGAGGAGGTGGATGTTTTATGTACTCTTCTAGGTAGAAAGTGGTAACTTACAAATTACTTTTCTCCCCACTGTAACTGTTGCTTCGTGAAAGTTTGTTTTTATTCATGGAGCTCAGTAACGTCTGGTAATGGAAATGAGGAAAATTCTGTAAATACAATGAAATAGTAATTATAAAATAGAGCATCAACCTTGTTCTTCCTTAAAATAACAAATTCTCTTGTCACATACTTTCTTCTTTTCTCTGGATTATTATTATCTATTTTAGGAAAAACAAAAAACCAGTGGATTGCAAAATAGAAACACCTTGGCTGGTAAGTGTATTCTGTGATACAAGAACTGTATAAAATACTTGTTCAGAAGAGAGAATAGTTAATGCTGAAGTGTGTTGAAGATTTTCAGCACAAATGAGTCATAACACTCCACTTTGTGCAAAAGCTTTAGGTTGTGACAAACGAATTCGTGCCTCCATTAATTGCGCACATAGTATGGCAGAGCTGTGGTCACTGTGTTGCAAGAGCTGAAATTCCTTGGCTTTTGAAGTTTCCCATACAGAATTAATCCAATACTTAGCTCAAGTTTACCTATTCCAGATCAGAAGGACGTTTCGCATGAAGAAGTCTTACAGAAAGATTTTATTTCTCTGAAATGTTGAGCATCTTCAACTTAATTAAATTTTATGATCACTAAAAATTGTCCACTTGATAATCATAGAATCCCATGTTGGCAGGGACCTCAAGGATCCTGTGGTCCAACCTTTCTGGGCAAAATCACTGTCTACACAAAATGGCCCAGCACACTGCCCAGTTGAATCTTAAAAGTGTCCAACACCACCAGTTCCCGTGGGAGATTATTCCAATGGTTGATTGTTCTGATTGTGGAAAATTTTTCTCTTGTGTTCAATTGGAATCTCCCTGGACTAACTTTGTATCCATTATCCCGTGTCTATTCCATGTGACTCCTTGCAAAATGGGAGTCTCTGTCTTCTTTGTAGCCACCCTTTAAATACTGGAACATAGTGATCATGTCTCCCCTGAGCCTTCTTTTCTCAAGGCTGAACAAACCCAGTTCTCTCAGCCTTTCCTCATATGGTTTACCGGTCTGTTGATCATCTTTGTGGCTCCAATCTGGATCCTCTCCAGCCTGTCTGCATCTTTTTTTATATAGCAGAGACCAAGGCTGAACACAGTATTCCAGGTGTGGTCTGACAAGAAGAGTGAAGTGGGATAACAACATCGTTGCTGCGGATGCCCTTGTTGATGTAACCCTGCATCCTATTGGCTTTTCCACAGCAGCATGCTGTTCACTCATACTGAGCTTGATGCCCACCAAGACCCCCAGTTTTCTTTCCACAGAGCTGCTCCCCAGCTCGGAGGTCACACACTTGAGCAGCAGGAGGTATCAGGGTCCATGGGAAGCTTTGGATTTCTGCTTGCATTAATTCCTGCAGTGTGGATGTTATGGGATAAGGTTGCTGGTTGTCATTTTCTACGATTTCCATATTAGTGTAGTATAATCTCACAAATTCTGTAATTTGAGATTACAAATACACAGTAGTAGTTCCCTGGAAGCTGGTAGGATTTTCTGTCTTAAATAGGAGAGGAGTTGTGTTTTTTTTCTTAAAAAAGAGAAAAGGATGCTCTCCAAGAGCTGAGAAGAAACGTAAGAGTAGGAAAACACACACACATTTGCTCTCAGTCTCCCTCTGCATCAGAGACAAACCTGAAAGGTTTGGTTTATTTTGTAGGCCATTTAGAAGGGAAAATCAAGAATATTCTGATTAAATGAAACTTTATTCTAGAAATACTCTATCCTGACATGATATAAATGCCAGACTACATAAGATAATTTCAGGTGTCTTTGGCTGTAGTTTATAAGTGATTTATTTTTCAGATGATTTTATTGGTCTTGAAGATATAAATAAAAATCACCAAGAGAATCAAGACTCTTCTGAAACACTTGAAGTAGTGGAGCTGTTTCAAGGGATGATAGAGGAGAACATTGTGGCCTGCGCTGGCTCTCTGGATGCTGTGTCTCATCAGCCATGACTGACTGTCTTAAATTCTGCATGATGGAAAAGGTAATCAGTCCCACTTGTGAATGTGTTTCATTCTTGTATTATATTTGACTAAAGAATATTGTTTGTTATAATTTTAAGATGTCTTTAGTCTCATCCAACTTAGTTGATTTTTTTTCTTCAAGTTAGGGTTGAGGGTTGTTTTGGTTCTTGAGGTTTGTTTTAAGCCTGAATGGGGAAAAGAGAAGGCAGCATTATTATGAAAGCCATTTTTTCTCCCGAATCTAAAACCTGCCTGGTGAAGTGAAAGCAGCAGTCGAGGATGCCTGAGAGCTGAGCTTTATTCCCAGTTTGGTTACTGTGGCAATCTGCTGTGAGTCATGTCATCTCAGTCCTATTTTTCTCAACTCTTCAGTGTAGTGAGCAATGCTAACTCCATAAAGGGTCTACCTGTGAAGAGCACTGTATGAGCAATAAAACAGTATTTCACCAAGTTATGATAAAGTGACAGTTCTGCATTTCAGCTGAGAATCAGCAGCAGAAGGTCGCAATAGGACTCCATATATTGAAGTGTTAATTTTTCATGGATGTTTTTATTTGGTATGACAAAGTGCACTACTGAGTATTGGAAAGTATTGCTATTGTGTTCATGCTTGGCTTGTGAATTTTTGGAAACTTGGCGAAGTTTTTCCAGTTTGCTCATGGAAGATATTCTAGGTAGATGGTGATAGGAAGGAAGGTCTTTTGGATCCAGCAGGAAAATGCTAGCTTAACTTTGGTTTGTTCCAAGTGGCAAATGGATTAATCTGTAGTTTTAAAACAAGGAAACTGAGGTACGTGGAAATAGAATAACTTGCACCATGGGCAAATTGAGCCAGGAAAAAAAGAAATCCTGAGGCTTAAATTATTCCCATGCAGACACCACAGGACTGCTGGAAGCTCACCCACGTGAGGTCTGCCCAGGGGTCTGTGTCACCCGGTGTCCTGTGCCTGACCTGAGCATGAGACAGTGGCTGGAGGAGGAGGCAGAGACATGTTCTGTGTGGGACAGTTACAAAAGCAGAAGTTGACTTTTTAGAAGGCTTCTTAATTTTCAGAGTGGAGGTTCATAACAGAAGTAAAGTAGTTGAATAGTTTGGGTTGGAATTGAAACCTCTTGACTGGGGGTTGATTTGATTATATGTGGTTTTATATCATTGATGACAAAAATGACATTGGAGGTCACTTGCTGATGAGCCTGTACCCACTACCAGTGTAGGAAGGTGAGGGGAGTCTCTGAACCACACAGTACCAACAGCACTAATCTCACAAGGTGCTGTCAACACAGATCATTAACAACATCAAGAACATCTGGTAGCAGTATGGCCTTTTACATAGTCAAGCACTAAAGTATTTGGTAAGCAAATAAAAAAAATGTTTTCACCAAATGCTTTGCCCTGTTTCAGCCACAAATTATTGAAAGTTACTCATTTATAATAATGCAGATGTGAACATTCCACAGGCAAGGATTTTGCTTGTGATACTCACTGGCTGTCCCAGTGTGGATATGTAACCGAGGTTACTACCCAGAATTATCCAGGTTTGTTAAAATGTTTGTGTGCTAAAGAAACAAAACTGGAGAGCTCTGTTCTCTTCCCTCAGGAAAACTGTGATTAACCTGGAAATTTCTTTCCTTTGTGTGCTGTCTTGGTGTGTCCTGTGCATTTGTGAGCCAGCTGCTGACTGCCGGTCTGTAACGAAACATCGTTAAACCCCAGTTTGTAACATGACATTGCAGTCTAATACTCTACTGAACTGGCTTATGTTAGTCCTAGGGAACCTAGAATTAAAGTGGTGTGTACTTTGCCACGAAAAAAGACTCAGTCTTTTTTTTTTTTTTTTTTGCTTTTTAAAATAAGGCATTGCATCTCTGTGCAGAAGGACTTGGCAATGAAGATCTGTGCTGAGATGGAGTGGTTAAGCTGGAGGTCCCTGCTGACAGATGAAGCCTGTGTAAGGGTTGATTGCCCTGGTCCCAACCTCCTTGCAGCAGCTTTGGCGCTCAGCAAAGCCTTTGACTTGGGAGTGCTAAATTGGCCAGGGCTCTGTGTTGGGATGAGGAGGGAAGTTGGTCAGGGGTTTGGGGGGGTTTTGTTTGGGGTTGTTTTGTTCGGGGTTTTTTTTTTTTAGTTCACCATCTGAAATGAGTCATGGAAAGTCCTGCAGGCTGTTGGAGGAAGAGGATGAGACACCAGAGCCTCTGGAGCTGTGGTTTTGCCTCAGGCCAAGCTGTCGTGATGGCTCACTGCCACAGATAGTAAAGTGGGAAGTACCCCTCCTCCCAGCCCTGTGCCAGTTTTCAGCTCTGGCGCTTGCTGGCTGGCATGAAGGCTACAATTTCACTTGTTAACACCAGAGGAAACAAACGGATAGTTTTATGCTGGGCTGGAAAATTTAGATAAGATGCTGCAAGGTCCAACTCAGTGCTGAAGCTCTGGGGCCAGGGAGCAAATGGGTTGGTGCTGCTGCAGATGTGCAGTCAGCCTTGATACCAGGGACCACGTATTGCGCAGTCATGCCTTCAGATGAAAGACTGTTTTTAAGCTTATACAAAGGTTGCCCAGAGAAGCTGTGGCTGCCCCATCCCTCCAAGTGTTCAAGGCCAGGTTGAATGCGGATTTGAGCAACTTGATCTAGTGGAAGGTGTCCCTGCCCGTGGCAAGGGAGTTCAAACTAGGTGATCCGTAAGGTCCGTCCCAACCCAAGCCAGTCTGTGATTCTATGATAAATATTAGGAATTTTTAATTAGAAAAATTAAAAAAGAAAAGAAATATTCCAAAAGCAAAAAGCATTTTTTACGGTTTTCAGTTGACTCATGCTCGCTGTCAGGCACAGGATACGAGGTGATGCAAACCCTTGGCCAGACCCCAGGTGGGTATTCTAGCAGTCCTCTGAAGTCTGCATGTGTAATTGCTCTAAAAGGAAGGTGTGCTTTTCTGGTCAATAGTGCCCCTGCTTTCGAGGGATAAGGTTGCATTTCCTCACCACAAAATCATTCTCTTCTGGTTGCTGATTAAAGTAGACTTGCCAAGAATGATGTCCCAGAGTGGTTGTAAAACTGCTCCAGTGAACAGCTATAAATGTTGAAATGGATTTGATTTCATCAAATGTCCGGGGGGGGGGGGGGGGGGGGCGGGGAGGAAAAGTGAAAAAGCTGAGGCATTCTTTCTGAAAGCTTTTAAAGTCATGGAAAATAAATGGAGACCTGGTATGATCAATTCAGTCCCCTTAGATTGAAAAATAAACTGAGCATTACTGGCCAAGTGTAACTTAATCTGTTAGTCAGATGATCATGCTTCTGTATTCATGTTCTGTAAGGGTGGTTTTATTTAAATGGTAGAATGAACAGTGTTGGTGTTCCTCTGTGAAAACACAAGGTTAATCTCAAGTTGTTGTGAGAGCTCCTTATAGTCGCATTGGCAGCACATCAGCATTTGTTCTGGAGATTAAGCAAGAAATCCTGGGTTAAAAAATGCTGAGATCAGTGAAAACAGCATTATTTTGGTGCCTACTAGCTCTCCTTAGAGAAGGACTCATGAGTACCAGGTGCTATACAAATGTAGAACAAGAAGACAAAACCCAGTGTCAGTTTAAGCATTTATCTGCAGGACTACTGCAGAATAAAGGCTGGTATGTTTCTTTGTGAAGTGTAGCAGTCAGTAACTCCCTGCAGGAAGACTTCCTCCGTGACAGCCCGATCAGGCTGTGGTTTTGATGAAATGAATCTCTTCATGACATGTATTACTGCTCCTCCTTTCACTGGCTATGCTATTCCCATCACTTCCCTTAGCTGGACCCGATGCTTCAGCAGCTGGGTTGAGGCAGTTCAGCTCAATCATCCAATGCATAAAGGCATCCAGAAAGTTTTCAGTCTGGACCAGTGAGCTGAAACAACTTTTACTTGAGCCATGTGATCAGCAGGACACATGCAAAGGAGCAGGAACATACAGCTGGGACAGGAAGGACTGTCTTTTGGCAAGGATGTCATGCGGGACAGTGTTGAGTGCTTTGTACAAGTCCAGGTAGACAACGTCAACTGCTCTGCCCCCACCAAATTGGTCAGGAGTGATTTGCCCTTAGTGAAGCCATGTTGGCTGTCACCAACCATCCCATGGCCAAACCTCTTCCAGTTGCTACTTTGATACAATGATAATAAAAAAATAGTTTCTCTATCCTTTGACATTTAACCACTAATTAAAAAAAAATTGAAAAAAAAAAGGAAATGAAAAAGTGCACAGAATTGTGACCAGAAAACCTCACCTGCCTTTTACAGTGCTCACCAGGAAAACCTGGCCTACAGTTTACTTAAGCAGATAGTACAACTACCAGGATGGGTAAGAGCTGCCCAGAATGGTGTTTCTGGAACTCTCAGACAAGAGTAACCATCAGGCTCTGCTGGTGGCTCCCATGAACTGCGTAAATTGGAGGCCTGTGAGGTCCCAAGTAAATGTAATGGGAAAGATTTGCAACACAACAGAACAATTATGGGATGTAGTTATGCTATAGTGGTATTGGTTGAAAAGCTATTAATTAGATAGTGTTTGTGACATGTAGAGGAAAAAAGTCCACTGTTACTCTTCTCTTTATTTTTCAGCCTTGAGATTGCTACATCCTTACTGTCTCTAGTTTTGACATCCAAGTTTTCTTCATTTCCATTCTTGCATTTATTTTCCTTTTGCTTTCCATCATCTGCTTCTTCTCCATTCTTTTTAACTTTGAACTTTTTAACTTTGAAGGTGAACCTCAGTCAGATTTGCAACCATTAAAGTCTTTCTGCAGTCTGTGCTGTTGTGGTATTTCAGCAGAATCTGCTATTTTTTCTTTCAGAAACTTCTCACTTTGATTGCACCATGGAAGGACTTCAGTTGGCCACCAAGGATTTTAAATGTGAGGATTAACCTGGAAGGAAGAAAACACTGTAGATTCTTGGCATGAATCTTTGGCCACCTTCTCTACAGCCCCCCAATAGCAATCTCTCTGTCCACATATGAAAAGTCAAAATTCAGATAACTCTGTTGTGTGTGCCAAAGGGTCACTTTCTGAAGCCCTTTGGGATTTATGCCTTCTTAGTACATCCTTGAGTGTGGTACAAAGAGATTGAGATAAGAGACCAGTAAGCAGAAAGGAGATGTCTGTCAGCATGAGGTGTGAGCTTCAGACTCTGGTATTTAATTCATTTGTACCAGGATCCAAGATGTTGCCACATCAGCTGGTACACAAACTGGTAGTAATGCCTACCTGCAGGGAAAGGTGCCTGTTATGTGTCTTACCCTACTTTTGCTTTTCATCCTGCCAGTCATAATCACACCCCAGTCTATTTACAACCTCAGGTGGAATGTTTTCATCAGTAACTCCTATTCTTTCACCCAGAGGTGCACAACTTACCACTTTTTCTCCTAAAACTAGGCTTAGTGCTTCCCTTCAACTAGACTTATTTGGGACTATAGAAATAAGGAGAAAATTTCACTGTAGATCTGGTTCAAACATATTGGAGGTGAGGTGCATATGGTTTGTGATAGATTGATAAGCCTTATAAGCACTGGTAATGAGTGATTTGATATTTCTGTTAGTAGTATTGCTTTTGCCATTTTTTACTTAAATTCTTATGATTTAAGCCTGAAGCAGTTGTTTCCTCTTTTTTTTTTTTCTTTAATATTGTGGTTTTCCCCTCAAAATTAAGCACAGTGTTCATTCCTCAACTAGAACAGTAACCTTACTAATAGCAATTCTGTTACTGAAGAAGTTGTCCCAATAACATGAGTATTGATTTCCAGGGGGAGATGAGCAGCAGAAATGAATGAACCCCGGCAATAAAATCTAAAATTTTGCTCATGGAAATGTCTAAGGCCTACACGGATAATCAGGAAAGCTGGAAATATTTTACATGTGCAGAGTGAGCCAAACTCATTAAGTGATGAATTCAATTCCATGAAAAATCATGAGTGCTTGCAGAAATAGCAAGTAAAGAAGGTGAGACAGGCAATAGAAAATGGAGGGAGATGAAAGGACAAATGAAATTACACCTAGTTAGTTAATCAGAAAGAGCAACTTTTGTCAATTGAGACCGGCATAAGGCTGGAAATTACTTTGCAGTGAGAGGGAGTGACAGAAAAGACAACTATAACCTCATGGTGAAAAAGATGAGAAAAGATCAACGAGAAGAGGAGAAGCAAGGAAGCTTAGGTTGTGTGTACTTGCCAAAAACAGTATTTCCCATTTACACAGCCTCCACATCCAGAATATTGATCCATCTGTTCATTCACCTCCTCTTCTTCCTCTTTCCCTGCACCCTTTTTGATGTGCATCAGCTGAAGAGCTGCTACCCAACTGCAGTCATGCTGAAGCTCCACTGTGCTCTGAATTGCTGATGCATCCCAACTCTCCACTTAAACAAATCCTGCATATAAGCATAAGCAGTTAAAGATATTTGTAGCTCTAAATTAAGGTTGTACCATTGGCGAAATGTACCAGCTGCACTTTTTTTTATGCATTTCTTATGTACTTGTGTGATTTTTACTTTCCTTGGTTGGAAATGTGCTGCCCTTCTACCAGCAGAATGTTATACAAAATGTCACAGGGAGAAGGAAGGTAATTCATGCTGGCCATAGCCACAGCTTCAGCCTTACCTGATGTCCCGCTGACAGCAGGCAAGTTAGTTTGATTTCAAGAAAATGTCACTTAAGGGTTAATATTTTCTTCCTACTTCTGTTTATTGAGAGAGAAATCTGAATGCCCGTATTTTCTGTTACTGAACACTGACCTTCCAGATTGCTTAAAATAAAAGTAATTCTGAAAATCTCACAGTGTTCTTGTATGGACAAAAGGTGTTTCATCTCTTAGTAGGGTGTTGCCAGTTTAAGTTTACTTTAAACCCCCTTGGGTATCTTTGAGTTTTCAAGTGTATGTATCTTCTTTCCTACCACTATTTTTTTCCCACTTGCTTCAGCTATTATTGGTGTGCCACATCGAGGGAGCTAAGCCGCCTCCTGATCTGTGAACACTCTTCAGCGCTATTTGCAAACTTCGGACCCAAAAGCTTCACTGTTGTAGTTTGGTGGTGGCATGTCCCTGTGGCATGCCTGAGGCCACCTTTTAACCAAGCTGGAGTTGATACTGCATGTACCTCTGAGAGGAAGGGTGTGATGCCATGCCAGCTGTTACTGGGTTTACAGGAAACTATAATTTCTTTGGCTTGTGTGGTGATCAGCTGAAAGCAGATCAGATTTTCTTTAGGGGAAATAAATCTTATTAAACTCCCTATAGTTTTTCTCATGTGATAATGTATTTGAAAAAAGTGGAGTTGATGAAGTGAGCGTGAGGCATAGGGTCATTGGTGCAGGGCAGTTGTTTGGCTACAGCTGCTTGGAATCCTTGCCTGCCTTTGTGGTGGGGTGAACTCCATCACAGTCGGGGAGGCAAAGAGGGAAGGAAGAAAAAAAACCCTTCTGTATCTGGTGTCCTGTAGATAGCTACACTCCTCGGAAGAGTTTTGGTGATTCCCTTTCTGGTATGACCAATACACATGGGCAGCACAGGGGACTGAACGCTTTCAGCACTGGCTTGTGTTCTCCCACTTTTGAGAATTTGGGAGTTAATCTCGATTTTTAAGTTATGAAAGATGGTCTCTTGGGCTAATGTTCCGGGTAGAAGGCCGATGCCATAACTGCACGGTTTTGCGGCATGAGCAGCCAATGTCCTTTCTTTCCTGTATGCTTCTCCTTCAGACAGCTTTCGTTTTCACAGGGGGAAGGTCTCGGGAGCTTGGGACGGATCCCAGGTCTCCCTCCACCGAGGGACGCGGGTTTCCCCTACCCACCCGTCAGTGGACGACACAAGCCGCGGCGGGGGCCGGGGGAATGATCCCCGGGGCCAGGCTCCGTAACGGCTGCCCGGGCTCCCTTCTCCTCCCCGCCGCTGCGGGCTGGGCCGGGCCGGGCCCGGCTGCTCCCACCCCGCTCTCTGCCGGGGCCGGGGATGGATGAGCGGCTGCTGCAGGCCCTGGGGGGGCTCAGCCTGCAGCCCCGGCGGGGCCGGTTCGCCGGGCGGCTGGTGCTGCTGCGGGGGCTACCGGGCTCCGGGAAAAGCACCTTGGCCAGGTAAGGCGGTGGCTCCGCAGCCCTTCGCCTTTCTCCTTTTCCTCCTTCGGCTCCCATCGCGGCTCGGCTCCCGGCGGGCCGCTCTGCAGGGTCCGTGTGCCGGGAGCGGCACCGCGGGGTCTCCCGGTGCGGTGCCCGTGGGAGAGCAGGAGACACCGTCGTAAGTCAGGCGAAGGCGAGTGAGGCACTGGTTCAGAGCTGGTTCTGGCTCAGGGGGAGGCGGAAGCCTCGCAGGACCTCCGACGAGTAAGCACAGCCATTTGGAAACCTTCTCTGCCTCCAGGAACCGCTCAAAGCCTTTCTGCTCCAGCTGCCTATAACCGCTTTGGGGATGTGCTGCCTGTAGAACTGTGAATGTTGTTGTCCGGAGTGAGCAGTACCAGAAGGGATGTTTATATTAAGATGGACTAATCACCCACTCCAGGGCAGCTGTTTCTTCTCTAAGAAGTGCCAGACTAGTCCCTTTTTGTTGGTGGTGGGTTTTGTTTGTTTGGTTTTGTGTTGTTTTGGATTTGTTCGTGGTTAATCACAAACACAGTAAAGCACTTCCTCTCTGACTGTGAAAACTGACAACTCTGACTTGTATTTTCATGGTGTCCAGCATTCCTGGTCAGAGCTATAGGGTGTATAAAGTGGTCAGACCAGTCCACTCCCCAACAGCTCCAAGACTGACTAAAAATAGGTGGAAAACCCCCGAGGGGAGTGCTGGGAGATGGCATTGCAATGGGCATGATGCAGCATAGCCACAATCTGGTATCACAAGATCTCACAGTCCAGTACCTCACGGCTTCTGGTGCCACTCACCCATTCTCCATCAAAAGAGGAACACTCGCTGTCTTCTTCCTCTGCTTGGGTGAGGAACACACGCGGGGATTACAGGCTGCCAAAGGAAGGGCTTCGCTGTGGAAGGTGTGTGAAACACTGGGTTAATGTACAGTTTCCTCTTGTCAGTACAGTCTTTCCTGTCACACTGAGCTTTCTGCCTCACAGGACTTGGGCAAGACCAAGTTCTTTAATGAACAGCCAAATGCAGTGTTTTTACTGGCACCCAAATGTGTTCCCCCGAAAGAGGTTCTGTAAGTTCTTCTCCTTCAGAGGGGGGGTTGGGTCTTCTCTTAGTACAGAGCATAATAGTTTGACGCCATATTCTCGAGCAGTGCAAATAACTGACTCACCTATGTGCTTTTTGGTTACAAGACAAGATTAATTATTAATGACAGATTTACAAACCAGTTGTACGTATTGTTTTAGTCTCTTGCGAAATGAGCATTTGAGGAACTTACTCTGTTTCTAGCCCCTGTTAATGATATCATTGCATTTAGCCACTCAGCAGTCCACAGATCAAAGGGCAGCTGTAAAAACAGCATTTGTTACCTCTCCATTGACTCTGCCCACATTATGGAAGGACTTGCGCTACCAAAATTCTGAGATGTGCTATTCCCCCATTGTGTACCATTTGGTGTTGGTAAACACAACGTGCTGAGCAACGCGATGGCTGAAGAAAACTACTGCAGCAAAGCTCAGGGCAAGATCCTGCTGGAGGAGGAGGAAGGTGATTATTTGCAAAAGCAAACAAAAAGGTTGTCCAGAGAAGTTGCCCCATCCCTGACAGTGTTCAGGGCCAGGCTGGAAAGGGGCTTTGGAGGAAGGTGTCTCTGCCCATGGCAGAGGGTTGGAACTGGATGGGCTTTAAGGTCTCTTCCAACCCAAATGATTCTATGATTCTGTGACTTCAGCTCTGCAGCACCAGGCAACACAATGTAAAACACTAACAGGTGATTCTCCTGAATGTATTTACCAAATGTGACCTGCAGCCCGATCCCATGCAAAGTTCTCATGCACTTCTCTACCCACTGTAGGTGAGACACCCAGGCATGTGAGTGCTTTGCCAACAGAGCTGTTGGCAGAGCAGGGCAAGGTCCTCATCATGCTGTTGCTCCAACACAAGTGTTTCAGTGCTAGTGCTGGGCATGTGCTCCAGATCTCATAGTTCTCATTTTCTGCTGAAACTAAAGGCTTCCAAATGTCACAGAAATGCTTTACATTGGGAAAAGTGACCAGAGCAAGTGGCTGCATGTGGTGTCAGTACCTACATATTTTGATCTCAGTTACATTGGAAGTAGACTGAGAATTTACTGGCTCAGAGATCTAGCCAGTAAACCATCCTGTTGCCTTCTGAGCACTGCAAATGTTCCTTCCAATCTGCATACCTGGCTCAAATCAGAAATCAATCAATTTTCAAATTTTCTGATGGAAAAACTTGACAGCCTATGGAATACTGTTATGGGGTTTTTTTCTCTTCAATAATATTACTAGTGATACGGAGACTTCTCTCAAGTACTTTAATGCATCCAACTAGTTGAAATCCTGAATATTTGCTTTTTGTCTACACATATAGTTAAAATCTGAAATGATTGTTTGAAAGCACTGAAGATGCTCTTTAGAAAAAAGAGACTTTAAAATGGTATGCTTTATACCATGGGAACAGATCATAATCAAAAAGTAGAGGAGACTCTACTCGCTGAGGCAGTTGTTACAGTGTACTTTGGTCAAACAGAAACGCAGCAGTACAGAATCATAGAACACCAGCTTAGAAGTGACCCCAAGGTTCATTTGGGCCAACCTTTTAAGGTAAAACATGGCCTAGACTAGATGTCCCAGCACCCTGTCCAGCTGAATCTTAGAAGTGTCCAGTGTTGGGGGATCCACCACTTCCCAATGGAGATTATTCCAACAGCTGATTGTGCTCATTGTGAAATTTTTTGTTCTTGTCTCCAGTCAGAATCTCCCCAGGATTAACCTGTGTCTATTACCCCTCATCTTTTCTATGTAACTACTTGTAAAAGGGACTCTCCATCTTCTCTTATCCTTTGTATTTTCCAAAACAGCAGCAACTTATCTTTAGCAAGACACAGAGCATATCCTACTTTGTATTTACTGCAAGGTAGAGAGCTGTGATGCTGTGCAATTAAATGTTCCAAGCAGGCAAATTAATACTGAACCTTTGACAGGTCCTGCTTATCACAGCGCAGCCCTTTGAGTTTGATGGCTTTTTTTAAGAAATGCAAACATAGCTCATATGTATCCTTTGATCTTGCAAAGAGATTTCATTTTGCTTTTCCTCCTCAGTATGCTTCACACTTTATGGATCTAACAGCACTGGGTAATTTTCTTTTTACAGTGCTGCTCACAATGTAATAATTAATAACACTGGCCACCAATCCTCCCATTTTGCACAGCTTGGGCATATTTTGCTAAAATACAGGTCTATTTATTGCATACAGGGATTAGAAGCCAGATCTAATTATGTAAACCCCTTCTTCTCAACCCACTTGTGGGCCTGTGTAGGTCGTAGAAAGCTTATTTCTGAGGGAACATACTAAAGAGATTTGGGGGCCCTTTGAAAGTATAAGGGGCAGAAAAACCTTCACAGGCAATAGGTGATTAAAGAAAGTGGTAAGTGTCAGTTTGGGTGTTTTAGGAGGCTAAAAGTGAAAACTAGCAAAATAAGCAGAAGGTAAAACACCTTTTTCCCACTTAATGTTTTCTTATGTTGCTGTTAGTAGGAGTTTGTTTGGTATGAATACAGCAAATGTGACAGTAATTCATAGCCGTTAGCACATTTCGTGTCCTATTTTTTCTCCGTTGAATCACAAGTTTTATCTACTTTAATTACCAGTGATATGAGGACAGTAGACTGAGTTTATAGATAATCATGTACTATTTAGATTGCTTAGGGGTTAACATCAAAGTCCTCATGGGATCCTGCATATATACATGTTAAAAATTCATTAAGGTGTATGCTAAGAAAATAATTGTTTAAAATTGCACCGGTCAAGAACATTTTTAAAGGAAACACTGAGCAAGAACCCCCCCCCCCCCGAGATCCTTCTCAACGTATTTTCACATATTTTAGCACAGCCAAGTTTTTAGAGAAGAGGTTGTGATGTAGGTGGGTAGAGCAGAGGGAAAGGTGAGGTGCTGAACTGCAGTGAGAGCTGAACCCCTCTGTTCATCAGTACAGGAGTAACCAGGTGAGCATTAGGTGCTCCCATGCTCTTCATTATAAGAATTCTTTGCCTGGGACCAAAAATAAAGCAAAATAATTTAACTCTTTGTTAACTTTTTGCAACGTGACCTTTGTTAGATCTGGTTGTCCAGCAGTGATTATGTGAGTAAAAACTCTCTTTGGAGCTGGAAGATAATATATGGGTGCTAAATGATACGTAACAGCAGCTACAGCCCAGTCCCAACAGCCGTGAGCCTCGTGGTTGCCAACACAAAATGGTATTAATTACTCAGCAGATGGTAGAAGTTGCAGTGGAGGCGGAACAAAGTCAGCAGCTGACCTTTATTTGGCTAAATGTGAAATGCAATCCTAGTGAAGAGCTGCTGCTGGCAGGCAGATTAGGGTAAAATTGGCAAGTGAATGGTTGGGGCAGGGCTGGAATTAAGGTTTTTCTCTCTGTGTCTGTTTTTCACTGATAACCTAGAGGCACCTTTTCTCTTGCTGTTGCTCAATTAGATAAGACATTGAGAAATAGTTGTTTTGCAGTTTATGGGGATGGAAAACAAGAAGTTTATCAGGGAAGCTGAAACAAGTCCCAGGACTGGAGACCAGGTGTGTTGTGAGATAGCAGGGAAGCAGCATTCATGTCTGAGAGCTACAAGGTTCCTCAGCTGACCTTATTTTCTTTTCCAGAGATGTTTTGGGCCTTAGGAAGACAGTGAGTAGTGAGATTCTGCTGCGGGCTCTCCCTGGTTTTATGCAGATAAAATCTCCCTGATTTCATCCCATAACACTGTTGTTTTTTTCACTGAAGAATCTGGACACAGATCTGGGTTACACAAAAATGGGGACGCAATTTTGCGCTAAGGTCTTTTCTTATGCCCTATAAGGACTGGCAGAGGAATGCTTCTTATTTAAACCAGCATATGAGCCAGTACTTCCACCTCCTAAAGCCAGTCATGGTCCATGAGGCAGCTGGTCAGCTTACAGCAGGACATGCATCTGCCCTCCATGGGTATCCCAGGGCTGAACGAGCACTGCTGTGGGATGCACACTGGTGTGAAGAGAAGAGGGGTTGCCCTGCTATTGTTTTGCGGGCTGCCAATCCAGACAGCTCAGACTTGTCTATAAAACCTGCTTAAATGCTGAAAATAAATAAAAACTACTCAACTCTACAAGAGGAGAATTAAGTAAAACAGAGACAAGTGAAAAGCAGAAAAAACCCATGAAGTTGCAACAAATACTAAGAAATATTGGCTAATCACTCAGGTATGTGTTTGCAAATTAAAAAAAAAAAAAAAAGTATTATGTGCTTTGTTGCAAAAAACCCCAAACCCAAAACCTCCAGACTGAACCCCAAAATCCCAGCCAGCCAGAGCAGTGGCGATATAAGACCACCTTAACTGAATGACAGATCATTCCTCCTGGTTATCTTCAGAAATCTCTCTACAGCCAAACTCGTATTGCCAAATTGTCTTTTGAGATCAACTTCCATGGGATCAGCAGTTTTGGTTTGGGGTTTTTTGTGTTTGCAATCATACCTTCTCAGATAACTTGTGAATGCTCCATCCCTGGTGGTGTTCAAAGCCAGGTTGGACAGAGTCGTCGGTGACACGGTTTAGTGTGTGGTGTCCCTGCCCATGGCAGGGGGGTTGGAACTAGATGATCTTAAGGTCCTTTCCAACCCTAACTATTCTATGATTCTACGATTCTGACTCAGGAAGAAAACTGAATATATGATGTGACTGAAGACTTGCATGTTGGTAGTCTGGTGTAGACTTCTCTGCTGAATTAAAGAAATCAGGGCCACACCTTTAAGCTCCATTCTTTTCCTTCTATGTGTCCACTTACTGATGACATTACTGTCAGATCCTTTAAACTCGGATTTTACAAATGAATCACTATCTGCAGAGCATTCATAAAGGGTGGGTTAATGATGGGCTTTGTGAAAGCTGTGCGTTAGGCTATACTAATCCTTCTTTCATCTTGTTTTTTTGTTTCAGACAACTAAAACGTGACTATCCCAGTGCTGTAGTTCTTAGTACGGATGACTTCTTCGTTGAAAATGGTGTATACGTGTTTGAGCCTGACTTCCTAGAGGATGCACACAAATGGAACCAAAAGAGAGGTGACTGAACTCGATCCAGGGGTTTTAGAAAACAGTTTTGCTTTTCAGTCTGTCTTTAAAGTTAGCCCCCAAAATAAAATATCTGGAAGTGGTGTCATAGTGCAGTTCATGGGTACTGATTAGGAAAATACATTTACCACTTCTGAGTTTATTTCTTCTGGCTTATAAATGATAAAATAGTTGGTGATTGATAGATGTTATTTTAATAAGTAAACCAGTGACTATTAGGTACCAGCAACTGATCTGCAGATAACCAGCCCAGCAGCAGCTCATTACAGCTGTATGCACCACAGCTGTGGGGCTGTAACTTCTTAGATGTCTGTCCTGACTTGGAAAGGAGTGTTGCGGGGGGCAATTCGTGATAGCCAGGAGGAAAACTTGCAAACTTATTTATAAGTTTGAGAATGAAACAACCCAGGTCTCTACTTCAGTAAGAAAAATGTAATGTGCTTTTGAGGCTGTGCTCTGAACTCATTTCTAGCAATGGCAAACATACTTTCAGATCTTGTAGCAGGGATCTTTAGCAAATGACAGACATTTTTAGCTGTTTTAAACACATAGTGCTACGATACTGCTAAGTATGTTTTATGAGAGCTTCAGCTTGTATCACTGAGCAGAGCCAGCGGCTGCAGCACCTCCTCTAGGAGGGCATCTGTGGGAAACAACCACTGCTCCCATTTGGGTGGCAGCTGCACCAAATGGTGGGGAAACAAGGCTGTTAGTGGTGGGCAAAGAAAGGATGCTGTGGTAGTGAGACCTGGCTCAGCCTGTTACTTAATACATTTTAGCTTTACTTAATGTGTTACATTACAGCACGCAAAGCAATGAAGAATGGGAAAAGCCCGGTTATTATTGATAATACCAACATCCATGCTTGGGAAATGAAGCCGTATGTGATAATGGTAGGGAAAGCTCTGATTTATTGCTTTTATATGCTCAGCTATGACATTCATGAGGTTATCTGATGTGGTTAAGAACAATTACTTCCATTCTCCCTTAGTTCTCTGATTATAGTTAAGGATTGATATTGTGGTGAAGTAGGGGAAGAAGTGCCAGTGTAGCTGTTTTATCTAGTCCGCTATATAGCTCAGTGAAGGCAAAGTTACTTGAAAAGATCAACAGTCTTTTGAACTTGCCCTCTTCTTGGCAATCAGGATGTCATCTCCTTCCTCAGCAGTGACATGAATTAAACAGTTCCCAACCTATCTATCTGTTGACAAATATAACAAGATATGACTTACTTACAATTTTAGTTTATGACTTGCAAAAAGTACACTATAAACAGCTTCTGAAGGTGCACTGGTATCTCTTGTCAAGAGTTCTGGCAGAGATGGCAACATTTTAGTGCAGTTTTATATTGTGGCCTGTCTGCTCGCACTTCTATTCTTGGGTTATGGTCTTGTCAGTTAAGAAATTTGTGTGTAAGTGTTGCTTGTAATGGGAGCACAGAAGAGGCAGGAATTTCTGGTGGTGCTGGAGAGGCTGGGCGTGTCACCCCAGGAGCAGTTATGAGTGCTTGTGGGTGACTCAGAAGCACATGAGAGCACAGTATAAAAAGGTAAACAGTATAAAAGGGCAAAGTATAAAAAGTATAAAAAGGTGAACAGATTTCCCTGACAAATCAAGACAAAAGCAATCAAATCCTGTATTAAATACATATATGGACATTTGTGTGTGCGTACATAAATATAGAGTAACATGGTACACTGCTCTACCTTTATTTCTTCTGGCTTATAAATGATAAAATAGTTGGTGATTGATAGATGTTATTTTAATAAGTAAACCAGTGACTATTAGGTACCAGCAACTGATCTGCAGATAACCAGCCCAGCAGCAGCTCATTACAGCTGTATGCACCACAGCTGTGGGGCTGTAACTTCTTAGATGTCTGTCCTGACTTGGAAAGGAGTGTTGCGGGGGGCAACACTTATGATATATAATATAATATATATAATATTTATATATACTATATATTAATATAATTATATATTTTTATATAATATTTAATAATTTAATAATAATTTCTATTTACAATTATATTTATTTTTATATTTTATTTTTATTTATAATTTTATTTAATAATAATTTAATAATAATTAATATAATTAATATAATAATATATTTATATATATATTATATATATAATATATAATTATGATAACATACTGAGGCCTGTAGACTCAGTAGCTGGAAATAGCACATCTGATAGATGCTGACCTCACACTCTAGAAGCTCCAGCCTTCGTGGCCAACCTGCAGCTCTTGAACTGTGTTCAAAGAGTTCCAAAGTGTTCAAGTGCTAGGATCCCATTGCAATGGGGGACAGGGACTGGGGCAAGGCTGAGGCAAGTTTTTCTGGGAGACCCAAACCCTTTGATTGGAATTAAAACTAGCTGGGCCTCAGAGCAGCAGCACCTTGGTGGGAGTCATGGTTATCTTCCCGTTTCTGGCTCCTGGTACATATGATACATCTCTTAGATAAAATCTCTGGGGGTCTGGATGATTGGCTATTCCTGAGCTTGGCAGCCATGCATCTAACACTTCTGTGTCCTTCTTTAGGCACGTGAAAATGGATATGAAGTTGTATTCCAAGAACCAGATACACCCTGGAAGTTCAATGTTCAGGAACTGACAAGGTACATCTCTTTGATACAGCAGACAGCTTCTATTTTATTTATGTGGTCTGAGAAATGTCAGCCCTCTTCCTCTTCACATATGCTAAAAAGTAACCTAGCAAATGACAACAGAAGGGTTGTTGTGGAAAATGTCTATTAGTACCTACCTGGCCTGTAGTGAACTCAGCACTGAAAAAGCCTAACCATGAAGTGAGCCAGGCAGTAGAAAAAGCAACCCCCCTGAAGCGTGTATTTATACTGCAAGCTTCTTGGGGCAGGAACCCTAATTTTCATTCTGTATTTTGAGCAGCACTCTCTTTGGGCACAAAAAGATGTCCAAGCACTACAGACAATACTCAGTTCTTAAAAAATCTAACCATAACAAACATGGTCTTGCTGTAACACCATTGTGTATGGTGCTTAAGTGTGGGCAATAAATGGAACTCTAGAGGATCTTTATAAAGATCTTAACATGCTCACCCAGAAGGGATACAATGAATGTATCAATGCTGCGTGAGGTGGTAGGATACAGAGGGAGCCAAATAGGACTCTGTTTTGCTAGTGGCTGCAGGGTTAATGGTTACATCACTGAGAAAAAAATCCATGCAGGCTAATTTCCTAGCCTTTAACCAACCTGATGTCAAGTACATTACAGTGAATGAATAGTGCACTCCCATCTACTAGATCCAGTAGCTAACACATGATAACTTATTACTGCAAGAAAACAGGGCACAGGTATTTAATCTCAACTGATTTACTCATTTTGTATCAGCTAGGAACTGAAATTAAAATTCAGGGCTGCACCTTTTTGTGTGTGGTGCATGGCAGACGGTGATGGCTCTGCACAGTGCTTGTGGCTTCAGGGTACTGCAGGTGGCAGTGGATGGCTTGGGGCTGAAGGCAGGTGAGGGCACTTATGCCTTAGCATTCAACTGCAAGTGTCAGCTCACCAGCACCAGCTTGGAGCATTTGGAGGGCATTGCTGCAGAGGCAGATTTTACTACTAATCACTTATTATAGATTGAGCTACTTGGTAGTTTGTACTTTGTTTTATTAATCATATGAAGCGAGTTGGCTTTTTACAGCAGCACTGCAATGCTAATCCAGATATTCTCAGTCTGGAGCAGCTCTTTGGCAGATGATTCAGGGACAGCTGATGGCTGCTTCTGCTGTGGTCCCACACTACATCCTCACCAGCAATAAAGTTTGTGCTGGTTACTGGGCGCAAATGGCATGGGTGAGAGCACTGTCTGCTGCAGGGATTCAATTACAAATTGTGCCTTATAGTTAAATGGCAAAACTAAAGATATTCTGAGTTCGCAAACTCACAGAAGTTCCGAGTGGTCTTTGGAAAAAACAGTTGTTACTTATGTGTTGAGAGAATGCAGCTGTTTCAGGTCTATCCAGGAAGCCCTGCGTGTTTGAGCTCCCCTCTCTCTCAAACATGTCATTTACCCTGGAGCCTGAACCACATCAGGTATGATTTTAACCCGTGTTCAGACAAAGCAACAACATTATTTTGACCTCTATACATGGTGATTTTAAGTCAGTGCCCGGGCTATTTACAGCCCTTGCCTGCATCTCTCCAGATGTACAAAAGCTCACCCTGAGGCTATCAAGCCATTAGCACTAAACACCAGCAAAACTATATACACACTATATATATGCATTATATAATACAGAGGTCTTCTACATGGCACTCTCATTTCAAAGCATTTGTCTAACTTCTTGTGTCCTGGCTACCCACAAAAATGCTTGGGTTACCTTTTTCAGTTGTGACATAATATTTTTAAGAAGTATGTGGAAGCATACAACAGTTTGGGAAAATAGGGCCAGAAACAGATCAGTGGGGATGTGAACCATTATCCTGAACGTGTCGGGAACTGTAGCAAGCTTCAGGTAACCTCTAACACACAGTCAGCTAAATACTTTTATCTTCTTTAATGTTGACTCTACAGAAGAAATACTCATCATGTTCCTCGACAAAAGATACAACAGATGAAGGAACAATATGAGCACAATGTTACATTCCACAGTGTTCTTCAGTCCGAAAAACCACGCCGAGATGAAAGAAGGTCCCGTGAACCAAACGCAGCTTACAGCATGGGTGCCCATTCCTGCCCACCTCCAGCCCCCTCAGACAGGAGGCCTCGCATGGCGCATACAAGCAATATGCCTTTTAACTGAAGAGGTGGATTCCCCAGTGGGTTTTAACAGGGTATAAAAGTCTCCAGTTGTACATATTTTTCTCTAAACTGTTTTTTTATTCTTGTATTTTTCTACCATATTTCTGAACTACTTTTATTTCTTGGAAATATTCTAATGCCTCTGGATTACAATCCCACAGCTTTGCATGACCAATCTAAAAGCACTATCTCCAGCAGAAACTGTACTCCCTCTTGTCCCACATCCTTCATGAAAATCCATCCAAGCTTACAGTGACAGTGGCTGTGCCACATGGGTTCTGTTTGGTTTTGGTTTCGGTTTCCTGCATCACTCTCTGTCCCTAATAGATAACAACAAATATTCCTAAGTTAATTCTTTCTTTCTTACAGGCCATGTGGCCAATTCCCTCTCCACGCAGTTGTCATTTCTTGACATTTTAATACTTTCTGTCTGGCTGTATAACTTTTTGTATCTTCCCACCCCACCTTGCCTAGAGCATTATTGCAACTTTAAGAGATGCAAAGTGAATGATGGAAAAGGCAGCTCTAACAGATTTTAGCAAGATTTGATGTTGTTCCCTATTCCCATCTCTGCTATTTGGATACATGCTGGTCTTTCTTACCTCAGCTCTAGTGCAGCCAAACAGCTTCACGAGCCTGAAGGTGAAACTTTAAACATACCAAATGGAGCCCTTTATCTTGCCATAGGATTTCACCTGGTCCTGAAGACATAGGAGTTCACCTGGTCCTGAGACAAGTCCATATACAGGGGCTTCTAAAAGGGAAGCATTAGCATTAGGCCAGTGCTTGTTAGCTTCTAAGTAGGAACAGGGCTACAGGAGCAGATCCAAGTAGCTGAAGTGCAAATCTACCAAATACCCAAACTAACTCAGAAGTACAAAGTAATTACTTAAGAAAGGGAAAGAATGTTCTTTTAAGGGAAGAAATCAATTCTTCTGCTGAGTGCTGAGAAGCCACTGACTGATGGATGGGTGAGAAGCTATCCTGCAGGGATTTTATCCATAGTTAAATTCTGCTGATTATGCCCTCATCAAGATGCCTCATGAACATTTTTGAAACACAGCATTTGTGAGGGCAATTATTTTTTAAGTGTGTGTGGATTATTAGGCAGTGCTTATGGAACAGGGCAGTAATGAGTTATTTTACAGTAGGATATGAAGACAGCTCACATTGGCTGTTAACAAATACAGGTACAGCTGCTATTCATCTAGCAATTCAGCCAAGAAGTGTAAAGGTATAAAGAAATCTACTGTTTCAGGGCAAATGCCAAGCTCTCTTCAGGACAGAGGAGATGTATGAAATGAATTGCATTTTCTACTCAAGCTGCATTTAAAGAAGTAATATCATCACTGTAAATAATTGTGACCTAGGGGTCTAGGGAACCTGGCTCTGCAATGTTGCACAAAGGTTTACAGAACTTTCAGCAAGCTTGTGTCAATTCTCCAGTCCTGCTACCATGTCCAGCTTGGCACCAGGAGCCATTCCCAGCTTGGCACTTGAGCCAAGTAAGTGGCACAGGACCCCTGAAAGGTTGTTGAGTAGGAGCTGGGGGTGGCGCTGGATCTGAAACATCCTCCCTCCTTTGATTTGTGTGTGGTGGGAAACAGCAGGCAAAGGGCAGGCTGACAACAAACTAAAACGTGGAGTTGGCAGCCAGTCTAGCAGGACTGTTGCCCTCTCCAGTAGAGAAACTCCAGTTCTGAGAAGTTTAAATTAATGAGAACAAAGTAATGAATTCAAGTACTGACTCACTCCCCAGCAGAAATGATGACATTAAACATCTGATTATCTTTCATGATACTGTGGCCTTGAGTGCTTCTTTAAGGAGTAGCTCCTTGGAAACACTGACCAAGGCTCTATCATTAATAACTTTGTACGGCATTTTGCTATGAATCAAATAATAGCTGTCCTCTAAGCCTATTTTAGCACTAAATGGAAAGTTCCAAGGGAGAAGTACAAGAACTGTGTCACAATTACACAGCTGTATTTCAGAATTAAAGTGTAATTTGGTAACAATAAACCTAAGAGAATTGTTTTGCCCTGTGCCACTTCTGACAGCCAAAGAACTATTATAACAAAACTGATTGCTTTAGACTGAAACAAAGATCCTGCTATAATTTAAGAATACATCAGAATCAAAGCAATGGTTTCAAAAATGTCATCAGACCTTCAGCCACACTGATGCTATTGTACAATACATGTTTGTGTGAGAAATGTATAATTATTGAAAGCCAAATTATTTTGCAGAGGAAATGTCATTGTTTTTATAATACAGCTTTATTAAATACAATCAGGATTTAAGGTACAAAGTGTAAAAATAAACTGAATTTGAAATATATGCAGTACTGTACATGTGCCTTTCGTAGCATTTGCAGGGGTGTTGTCTTTGTAGCATTCTGTGGGCTGGTAACAAGTCGTCAGGTTCCTTCATCCTTCTGAAGAGCCTCAGCTACGTCAGAACTGCTTTTTGATGAGTTATTTGCTTGCCTAGTAGACCTGGAATTATTTTTGGGTAAAAGATTGTCAGATAAATTAGTAGCTATTGTACTGCTGTTTTCATTTACATACTCCATCTTTTCTTCTTCTGGTAAATTATTCATGAGTGCTTGTGTATTAATCATTGCAAGCTCTTCATCAGCAACCAGGTCGTTCTCAGGAAGATGGACATTTTCTCTCAAATTTCTACAGGGGGTGACATGACCAATATTCTGATTTGTTTCTTTTGATGAATTGCTACGCTGTAAACCCAAACTTCTTGGTGGCTGAAATGCTCTTTTTAAAGATGGAGAAATTACTGAATACATTGGTGTCAGTGGTGGAGGGGCAGGTATGCAACTAAGGAAGTCCATGGCTTTTCTCTTCTTGCTGTTTTTGGAATGGTCATCATTAATTGTAGCAGGTGAAGGTGTTTTTGCTGACCCTCGTGTGACAAATTTCATATTTGGCGTGCTAGTTGACAGAGGGCTTGGGTGCTTTATTTCAATTTTAGAAGAGATCTATTTAAAAAGAAATAAGTTCTATGTTGAACAGAATGTCCTATTTCATTAGCTTCCTCAATTACTTACACAAAACCACATTTTTGTACCAGGTTTTCCCCTCTATGTCACCATTCATGTCAAACTTAACTTCCGTTTGATACCTTCTGATAGTGCCTAATACTATTTTTCAAGTACTGATGCTTGATAAATTACTGTCTGCATGTACATTAAGACAGCTCATTTACATTCTGTTTCTCAGATCTAAGGTAAATGTATGGAAATTTTTCTCTGCCAGGTGGTAGGAAATCAAAGCACTCATAAAAAAGGAGTTAAGTCTTCTACGGCATTGGATATATCCTCACCCAGTTGTTAAGTAGAGAAAATGAAGAAAAAAATTTGAAGAAAGGGATAGAATTTAGACCAAAAACCTTGAAGCTAACAATACAGGATAGCCACTGCACAACAAATCATTCAAACATATCCTTGAGAACCTTTAACCTCTCATCTGTTTTAATTCTGTTAACATATTTAATAAACAGATATAAACAAAACCTTCATAATTAGGTATTAGCTCTTTCTCTGAATTGGAGAAGAATGCCTTATAAGCTTAAATTTAGTCCCTGGGAATTGATAACACACTGGGTTGTTTCCACCTTCCTTGCAACTAAGTGGCAAGAAAGATTTTTGTTCTGACTGCACTCAGTACTCACATCATGAACAACTTGTCATCAGCAGCCGTCACGGAAAACTCTAGTACTATTTAACTCTATCTTTGTCAAGACTTATATGAAACGTAAATATTTACTAGGTGATACCTCTCCCCTTTTAAATCCTAGAAATAGTGAACAATATCTAAGAAAAGATGACCAGGAGGTAAATTCTCTAAGCAAATACAGGAACTGCAGAATGCCATGAGAAAAAAATGTAAAGATCAAGATTTTTCCCTCCTGTGACATCCCTGTCAGATAATCTTCACAGTGGGACCAAGGAAGCGATAAACCATCTATAGGAAAAGAATGACTCATTTTACTCATAAAAAAATCAGAATATTTAGTGTGATGTGAAAACACAGACCACAAGGGGAGGTTTTCATGTACCACTTGGAGGAAGAATAACCTACAGCTCCTCCTGGGGCATAATAAGCACAGAGAAAGCTAATCATCTTGCATTGCCCTGAAGAGAATGTATGGAGCAGACTGAGGAGGGAGACCATTCCCTTCAGCTATCAGTGTAAAACTTGCTTATATCCTTACTGGATGTACCATCTGTATAAACACAGTATTAATTAGCAGAAGCTTACCAAACTTTTATCCTCTGCATAAAGACCTGAGTTGCAGAAAGGAGAGGGGCATTCCAAGCCACATCTTTTAGTTAAACTGGGTGTAAGCAAGAGATTTCTTCGTAGCAGATTCATTAATTTACTTTCTGCATCAGAGCAAAAGGAGGCCACATGCTACAAAGGAGAAAACAGTTTACAATGCAGAATAGTTGCTTTCCAATTGCGTAAGTACTGTATGCTCACAAAGTACTCAAGACTTTGTTTTCTCATCATAACCCACTAGAAGTTTATTTTATATCAAACCAACAACTTTTAAGACTGCTGCACTTTCTGTGAACAGAAGTATCATAGCCTGCATTTATTGTTAACAAGAAAAAAATCTTTTTGTATTTAAACTTATTTTTCAAGAAGAAGTGGAAATGCATGACCAGTACATGCTATTTAGCACAGCTAGAAAACTGAAATAATAAATTAAATTAACAATTTAATATTAAATATATTCACTGAGCAAGACAGTAAATTCCAGCTTTTAAAAGGCTACAGCTGAACTGTCCATGACAGATTCCCTATTGACAGGCACAATATTTTTTGGTAGCCAGAGAAGATTCCGTGGCACATGCTAAAGACAGTGTAGATTAAGTTGAATTAAAAAACCAACCAAATCAAAACAAAACCAAAAGACATTCAATAGGTGACACTTTGAGTCAGGAATGTGCAGGAAAAGTGCATTAACATCCTACTCTGTCTCCCCGCATCAAATTCTCACCTTCAAAATCAACATTACTTGCAATACTTGTTTTAAAGATTTCTTAGTACTAATGGAATTTTTGGTGAAAAATGTAATACAGCAGTAGCTAAAATTAAACTAAAAATATACAGATTTACCTCTATTGTACTTCTCAGTCCATTAACCTTCTCTAGAAGATAGCTTTCCTTTGGACTGCTTGAGAATACAGAAAGATCTCCAGCCAACAGCATAGGAATTTCTGATCTGAATTCTGATTGCCACTGAAGGTTGCTTGCAGAAATGAATGCACAGCGGACAACTATATCTTCAATAGCAAAGTGTCTGAGATCTGTCCAGATCTTTACTGCCACTAAATTATAGCTTTCATCAGATAAGTACACCATAGTAGTGAAACCTTAAAGCAAGAAAAAAGTATGAATTAAACCTTTAAATCTGCAAGTAGAGGTTGATTACTGCTATTTGTAACTGCAAAGAAGTCACAAACATCTTGAAAGAGAATTGATAAATGTAATATGACAGCCTATTTGCATGGTAACAGATGTTTCTTGCTTCATTCATATTCTATACTCTCTCCTTACCAATTACAGAAAACAACTCAAAGTCTGTGTTGCAGTGTTTGAAAAACAATATTCCTATTGTGCTTTTCCTTTTCATTTGGAAGAGTATAGAAGAGTATGCACCTGTCCCTACCCATGAGCTCCAGTGCCTGCATTCCAAGACACTGCACACAAAGGAGAGAGCTCACATGCAGGACGCTACTTCTGCAGATGCTGAACACAGACGTGAGAACTTACAGAATTTATGGAATGAAAAAAAAAAAAAAAGCCTCTCATGAGCTTAGATCCTCCCTTACTAAATTCTTCCTGAGCTAACAAGTGAGGACAGTTTTTCTTTAGGAAAACAGAATTATCTGCCAGCATATAGCAGTGATGAGCTATATTAGCAGGTTTTCACAGGCCTGAGATGCAGGTACAACAACCAAGATCATTTTGACTTTTGAAATAAAAAATTTACTACTTATTCAATGGGAGGACATGAATGTGATCCAAAACATACCTGTTCTGCTAACAGAAATGACAACTCCAACTAAATCAACCTCAGCACATGGTGGCTGAAAAGAAGGATCTGACAAACTGGTGAAGTTTAGAGCCTGCCTTGGAAAGAAAATCTGTGCCAGCACCTCCTGTGATACCTGAAGAAACACAACATTTTACAGTATTTACACAAGACACTTTATAAGACTGATACACTTAATTAATACATCTTTATGCACTTAAGCCACTTACTGATAGTTGTAGATACTGAGTTTTCTTTGTTGCTGTTAACTGTATATTAGTTGAGTCTGATCTTGCTTTGGACTGTGATGTTGACAGATGGTAGATTCTGTACCGACTGCCTTCCTTTAGCAACGAACAAACATCTAGCAGTGGACGCCAGATACTCAGTATCACCCCTGATAGTATCAGATTAAGATGTATTAGCTACGCAATGCTGATTTGAAAGCTTTTAATCAAAATAAATCCACAACACTCCTTCCCACCTAAAAGCCCTAAACCAAACCGCAAATAAAACTGTTGTGTGTTGTATTGACACACATGCTAGAACTCTTCAAATCTACCTATGTTGGCCAGTTACCATGTTTAGATAAGAGTTATTTATAATTTTCCAAGTACTAACCTTTATGTTTTTCTTGCTTTCTGTAGTCTACCACACATAATTTCCATACAGTAGACACATCTCTTTTGGAACAACCATTTTCTTCCTGTGCTGCTGACTCTAAAGCCTTCTTGAATTCTTCCTGTATCTGAGTTTGCTTTTTGTCACTCATTAACTGCCTGTAAGCATTCAAAGCTTTTAGCTGGTCTTCACTGAGATATCCCTATAACCAAGAGAAAAATGTATTTAGTATCTTTTATTAATTAAAAAATCCTGCCAAGATTTTTAGATAGCCTCTGTTTGTCTGTTACAAGTAATTTACTGTTCAATGGATACACTACTAGGACTTGACATAAGGTATGTTAACACAATAGGAGTCACCAGTCTTGACTGCTACTCAGCTGGTGCTCTGCTGTTGCAGTGTTACATAACACACTGCTCAGTGAGTGAGAAGCCTGCTTAACTTATGCTTAGCATAACTAAGGTGAATATTTAATGTAACTGGCATGCTTCTCTGTTTCATAAGAAAGAAGAAATAATAGAAAAACATTCTGTCAGGATTAAAAAAGAGCTGCACCTCTCAGTAGGCTGCTATCTCTGGGCTAATACAGTGACCTACACTAAAATGCATCAGGAGTGTTACCTTTCTGACCAAGCCTTCAAGATCCAGATACCTTTACATGCAGCACCATAGACATGATTAACATTGTATAGATAAAGTCACAGACCATTTGGCTTTATGACAGTCAAGGATCCTGACTTGTAAAAGACAAGGTATGTATTTCATTTTTACCAACTGGCAGGCACTAATCACCTGCACCTTCATTAACAAAGGCATAAGCACTTAAAAGTTGTGATTGAACTGGAACAGGGAATGAGGAGAACAATGACAATACAATCAAACACTTCAGTGAGCAGCATGCAAGAATATGCATGTGAAAGTCCAGACTTAGGAGATGCATTTAGTTTTCATATTTAGAAGACAAAGAAATAAAATTACAAGTAACTAACTTTTAATTATGCTATATCCTGGATTTTTATGTCAGGAGAAAATAGCATTCTGTTTTATAATCCAATATATTATTAATCTATTTAAATTCATTTTTTTAATCTTAATTTATTTAGCAGTAGGCATGCTGTAGAAAATCTCAAAAGGCAGTAAAAATAAATAGTAATTTAATTGTTGATTGTAGCTGTTAGGTATGATATTGTAAATTATGCCACCAGCATTTCCAAATTAGCCCAGTAGGATCTACAGTTACCTCCATATAACCAGGATCAGCTGCATTCTGAATTGCTTCATAAAGTTCTGCACCATCCTGCAAATTACGGATTTGCTGTCTTGTGACTATGCGTGATCTCAGTGTTCTGCTAGTTCTCTCTGTTGAAAAAGCACCATTATGTTGCGTGCAACCAATACACTTTGAAAGTGAAAGAAGAAATAATTATGTAAGAAGCATGGCAGGATGTCGGTCTTGCCAGAATACAAATACAAACCACTTCTATAGAGGAACTGATATATGTGTGTAGATACACAGAAAATGCAAACAGGAAAAAAAAATCTCATTCATTCAAATACAACATAGATCAGAATATTTATACAAGCTTTGGGGAAGCCAGTATTAGTGTCCACACTTAGGAGAGGGTGGTAGGCTTGATGGGCTGCTATGAAATTTCATCAATGGTTGACCATTTCTGTATGTCTGTCACTTCCTCTTCCTCTCATATAGCAGAAAAGCCTCAAAGATACCAAGATCTAGCATTGTTACTTATGAGGGACTCTATGCTGAGAAAGCAGTTAGAGAACTTCTTGGTGTTACAGATGAGCATGAGAAAGATTTATAAAAAGTGAGCGGCTATCTGGGTTGTAGATATGACCATATGAAATTTGAACTGCACAGGTTACTGTTAGTGATGGAATCCTATCTGTTTCTGGATAAAAAACCACCAACAACAAAAATTAACACCCCACCCACAGAACTCCACTGAACCAAAACCAATAAAAACTCCTCCCAAAAACACAGATCAGAGTATCAAGACAGTTGGAATCCATAATCAGTGTGGCAAGAATCCTAATACCCCTCCTTCCTCATTCCAGTTTAGCTGAGTCAAACCTGGGAGGAAGCAAACACTTTCTGTTGCAGCAGTGAGTTTCATGAAGCTGCAGCAATCAGCAGCCAAGCTGCAGCACTTACAGCAACAGCAGACCTGAAACTACTGCTAGAAATCACTGGCACAGTGTCATCCTGTTACGGAATCAGGAAAATGGCTGAAATTGAAAGGGATCTCTGGAGGTCTTGGCCAACCCTCCTGCTCGAGTAGGGTCACATACAACACACTGCCCAAGACCACGTCCAGTGAGCTTTTGCATATCTCCAAGAACGGAGATTTCACGGCCTCTGCAGACAATGCTGTTGGTAACCCAACAGTGAAAAAGGGATTCCTGATGTCCAGAGGGAACCTCCTGTTTCAGTTTGTGTTCATTGCCTCTGGTCTTGCCGCTAGGCAACGCTGGGAAAGCCTGGCTCCATCTTCAGCACACTCCCTTATGTATTTATGTCACAGATCAGATGCCCCTGAGCCTTCTCTTCTCAAGGCTGAACAGAAGCATCTCTCTCAACATTTCCTCTTATGTCAGACACTCTAACCCCTTAAGCATCTTCATGGCCCTTTGGCTCTTCCCAAACATGTCCACATCTTTCTTGTGCTAGGGAGCTCAGAACTGGACACAGCACTCCATGTGCAGCCTTACCAATGCTAAACAGAGGGGAAGGATCACCTCCTTAGACCTTCTAGCAACACTCTTCAACTTGTCACCAGGACCTCCCAGGACCTTTTCCAGAAAGCTGCTTTCCAGCTGGATGATCCCAAGCATGTACTACTGCATGGGACTGTTCCTCCCCCGGTGCAAGATTTGCACTTCCCTTTGTTGAACTTCACAGTGCTCCTGTCAGCCCATTTCTCCACCCTATTGAGGTCCCTCTGGACGGCAGCACAATCCTCTATTGTATCAGTCCTAATTTTGTATCATCACAAACCTGCCGAGAGGACACTCTGCCCCACTATCCAGATAGTTAAAGAAGATGGTAAAACAGGACTGGACCAAGCATTGATCCATGGAGTACACCGCTAGTTACTGGCCTCCAAACAGACTTTATGCCACTGATCACCATCCTCTAGGCCCAACTGTTCAGCCAGTCTTCAATCCACCTGACTGCTCATCCAGCTCATGCATCATCAGCATCTCTATAAGGATTGTAAGGAAGGCATTGTCAAAAGCCTTACTGAAGTCAAGGTAGACAATATGCACTGCTCTTGCCTTTTATCTACCCAAGCCAGTCATTTTATCAGAGAAGGTTGTCAGGTTCGTTAAACATGGCTTCCCCTTGCTGAATCTGTGCTAATTACTCCCTATCATGTTATTGTCCTTTATGTGCCTGGAAATGGTTTCCACGATTAGTTGTTCCATCACTTTCTCAGGTACCAAGGTAAGGCTGGCTGGCTTGTAGTTAGTTCTCTGGGTCCTTCTTCCTGTCCTTTTTGAAGACAGGAGACACATTTGCCTTCCTCCAGTCTTCAGGCACCTCTACCAATCACCATGATCAAAGCAGCCTCACAAAAACATTAGCTAGCTCCTTCAGCACTGTGGGTTCATCCCATCACCAACAGACTTACATATTTCCAGTTTATGTAAGCATTCTCTAACTTGATCCTCTTCCATCAAGTGTATATTGTTCTTGCTTCAGACTTTCCCCTGGTTTCTAGGGCCTGGGATTGCTGAAGGCTGGCATTGCTTGTTAAGGCTGAGATGAAAAAGGCATTCAGTACTTCAGCCTTCTCCATGTTCTGTGTCACCAGGGTTCCTGTCCTGTTTAGTGGTTCCACTGACCTCAGTATCTTCACAGTCCTACAATGTTTGTGAGGCAAGATGCTCAGTCTTGACTGTTTAGGTCTACTGAGAAACACCCTAAGCAGCATCCACCTCTGGATGAAATACTATGGTGTGAGGTCTTTTAAGAGAATGGAATTAACAGTTCTACAATTCTGTAAGCACTTCCCTGAGCATCATCTCAATGGTAATTTTTCAGTAGCCTGGCTACCAACACATTCAGGAAGAGTTTTCCAGAGAGCTGAGAAGCCAAGCAAATAAGTATATAACTGTTTTGTACTGAAAGGTCATAATACGTAGGAAGTAAAAAGCCTAAAACAACACAACACAAAACCAACAACAACAAACCAACCTAACACTCTATCCCTACTTCTCTATCCCCACATAAGTTCTGCCAGTTTCTTTAAACTCTTCTGTAAACATTGAAGTTTTTGTGTTCTTGATACATGTTCTGAAATGATGACAACTTTACCTTCATGCTTTTCATATTCTGCTTGGATTTTTGCAAACAGAGCTTCCAGTTTCTTTTGTTGACCCTCTGCATGCTTGGCAGCTTCCCTTTCTTCAGCTCGGCTGTTACGAAATACGTATGAACCAGTTGATGTCTTTTCCATCCACTGAAATAAAGAAGATTCAAAAAAAAAAAAAAAAAAAAAAAAAAAAATTAATCCCAGACTTTCAAAATTTTTAACTTCATTTAACTTCCTTCTAATATTCACTGCTAAGTAAAAATGCTTCAAAAAAATGAACAGGTAATAGGTCATAAGTTCTTTCAGTGTAATAGGTAGAAGGCAAAACCCCACAGCATTAGTTGGTAAATCTTCACTTTAAAGATACACAGACAGAATGAATGAGTAATGAAAACTGCATGATTCGACAGCTGAAGAAACCAAAGCTTATACTAATAGGTATCAATGATGTAATTTAGAAGATAGCTGGATCCCACTGGCAGATACCTTAAGATATGAACCATCAAACTCAATGCTTAAAAACACACCAGAACTGCATTCTACCCTCTACCCAATTTGTGTTTCCACATCAACTGTACTGTCTGTTTTAACACACTAGGTTATATGCTGTAAAAGAACTATGATGTTCCTCTCAAGATAGTCTTAAACTTCTTCTGCCTGAAATGGTTCCACAGGACTCCAGTCGTGTTCACAACCTTGCCTAATTTGAAGGAATAGGTAAGCCAAACAATCGTGGTCACAACCTTGCCTAATTTGAAGGAATAGGTAAGCCAAACAAAGAGGTCAGTGCTGCTGAAAGTGATCCCTTACCTTTCTCTTTGCTGCACAGTCCTATCTTCTCCTTTATACTTGCTTTAGCACATATTTGATCTCATCAGACCACATTCAGTTTGTTAATCCAACAAACAGCAGTTCATTGCAGGGTTATTTTTTTTTTTTTTAATAGAATCACAGAATCATAGAATACTTTGGGTTGGAAGGGACCTTTAAAGGCCATCTAGTCCAACGCCCCCTGCAATGAGCACTGGCTAGTTTTGTTTGGTTGGTTTTTTTGTATTATTACTATGAGTTAGTTGCTCCTGGTTTAGTGAATTAAACTAGCTAAGCAACAGGATTAGGTGAGCTCCAGGTTTAGCATAGAGAAGCAACACAAGAATATAGTGAGAGCAGGACGAGAAAGGGCTGAACAGCTAATCCTTACGAAGAAGTGAATTGCTGAAATAGGCGTTGCATGCCATGCATTTCTTGCAGTATTCACAGTTTGACACCTTTAATTAGGGTTACTTTGATTCCTATACTCCTTGACTCTTGAGTAAAAGGAGACAGCCGTCTTCCCATTGTTTTGTTATGTTTGAGCAAGTCTCAGTGTTTAAAAAAGCCCAAACAAACAAAAACATCAGCACATGAATCTTTGATAGAAAGAGATACAAAGCGCCACTTTTCTCCCCAGCCTGGAAGCTATTTAGTATTGATGTGGTTACAGATTAGTCCCCTTTCTGCCTATCAGGCAGTTCACATAGTAAGTGCTCCAATTTCCTCCATTAATGACATTTGTTTATGATTATGTAATGATCCCAACCAAGTATTACTATTACATTTGCAGAATTCATTCTACATAAATCAACAGTTAATACAACACTTCAGAAAGCAGTAAAAAAATCCCTATGTGTAAATGCCAAGTTTAACATGCGCTGAGAAAAGTTAACAAAATCTGAAAGTTGTATCCTGACTAAACTGTTAACATTAAGAGGATTGATTATTAATTAAAAAAAAAATGTTTCTTTTTGTAGGTGGCATTGTCATAAAAGCAAGTAGTTAGAGTGAAGTCTGACCATACTGAAAATGTCTGCATATCAAGTGGTATTTAAAAGGTCTTCATTCTATTTTACACCATAATCGCACTGTATTTTCAGTAACATTTTTAAGTTATAGATCTTACACAATATAGTCACTTACATGTAAGAAAAAGTAAACTTACTAATGGTTATAAATATCTAACTTTTTACAGGGATATGCATATTGATAGAAAAAAATTGGGGTTTACTTCTGCTTCGGAGTTGAAATTGTCAGTATTTTTTTCTCCTTTAAAACAAGCACTGTGTTTTTAGATTACAGAACTGAAGTTCAATTATTTATGGCTTTTTGAAGCTGAAAGCAAAGCCAACCAGAGATCCTGAGCACAAACTCAAATTCTTCTTCCAGCAGGATGCTCCAGTCCTGAAATATTGAATACACACACACTGTAGGAACTACTCCTGTTTATTTTACACATAATGGCATCTTCTCTCAAATTTTTTAGCTCTCCATACAATGGCTGATTTGAGGAATAATATAATAAAATTAACTAACATGATTTTTACCTCATAAAACCTATTAGATTAATAAAATAGCATACCTGAATAGGGTAAGTTCTTTGAACAACTACATCAATACATCCCACTGCACCACTCTCACTGTAAAGTGATGACAAAGGCAAAGGGAAAGGCCTGGGATCCGAGTGAAATCCTAGTTTTGCATGCCATCGTGCACAGCGAGTGCTGTTCGCCGAAATCTGAGTAAGTCAAATGTTGAAAAACTGTCACCAGTAGGTCAAAAAGATACCAACTTATTATAACTAGAGGGAAGACTATTTTCACACTGACCTCAACTATCTAATTTTTGCACCTGAACATACCACATTTTAATTTCAAGGTTTCTTTTCACATTGAAGAATGCATTTTAAACAGGAACCAAAAAATTTGATGAATTAAAAATTCTCTAGGAAAGGAGCATCTATGAGACAAGCCACTGTTTTATACCAGAAGAGCAAAAGTTTTATGCTGAAACTTCACTCAGTGCTTTAATCATCCTCAAACAAGTTACAGACACCCCTGCCAAGCTCACCCTATCATGACCTGTTTCTTCTCCCCCATTCATCCCCCAATTTCCATACTGCCAAATAAAGGAGCTGGAACTTTCAAAACACACAGAAAAACTTGGCAGAATTTAATATTTTAAACTTGTCTTTCCATCCTATTGAATAGTGTCAGCTACCTGGTGTCATGTCTTACAAATCTGGTTATTAAACTTCAAGAAAACTCTGTGTGTTTATAAGTCCTGAGAAAACTTTTTCTGTTTATAAAACATGGCTCAATGACACTGTGTCCATCATATCTCTTGGTCACATCCAGTCAAGCTGAACTAATATTTTGTTTTACCTTTAACATAAGAGAATCTGGGGCTTCCAGTGGCGTACATCCATTCTGAGAGCCAACAAGTTCTGCTCCATGCACTATGATCTTCTGACCAACAGCCAGCCTTCTTCTATGTAAGAAAGCTTTGAGAGGTGGATCCAGAAGAGCTCTAATCCCATACCAGCCATCAGTAACTTCAATTATTGCTGCTGTTTTTTTACTTTCCACATTCTTATTGCTACCGCTAGGAGATACAATGGTGTTTAGTGATACGATTTTAGAGATACACAGTACAAGTGTTTTACCTGCTGCATCATCTCTTTCTGTTATTTTTTTGATTGCTGATCGTTTACTTTTATCAACTTCTAAATCATACCTACAAAAAAGAATTCATGATGCTTTGTTAAAGCAAACAAAATCCATCACATTGGTTTTCCTTAAAAACAACTGCAGCAAACTATAGCTTAATCAATTGACATGATTAAGTACCATTGTAGCGAAGCAAATGTTATGTAGATTTTTGAAAATAACATTTTTAATACTGCTATGCGTAAGTTCTGATAAAAACAGTAAACGCAAGGTAAAGTTGCTTAGTTTATAATATTATGATCTGGAAAGCACACAGTATCACAGATTGTAACTCCAAATACACTGCTATACACATACCTATATTTCAACTGCAACAGAACCGTTTCTGGCGTCAAACATCTGTTAGCAAATTCATGTGGAAAACAGACTTCCATGGCTGCCAATTTCCATACAATCCACCTATAGTGATTGTAAACCCAGGCCTCTGTTATTAGCTTGGGATCCACACCAGGAGTGTCACAGAGAGCTCTGCAGATAAATTGTTAACAAATTAATCTGAAACACACTTAAGTTTTCACTTGCCTATTTTTCCCTGGCATTGTATTCAGTGTATGTACATAGGCTACATTAACAAAGGAATATTTATTAGAGTGAAAAGAGGAAGGTTACAATAATCTGATGTGGTTATTGTCTGAATACTGCAGTTTTGTTCTCATATGCTTTGGCAGCATGTGTGTGCAATGGTAAAGTCCTGAATTAACAGAAAATAGTAATATTTTATTGGTAACAGAAAATAGTAATATTTAATTTAATTGGACTATTTACTCTGTTGGAGAATTTCCAGGAATTTTCTAAATCGACTTCATATGCTTTCTTTAATGGTCAGCAAAGATCTCCAACATTAGTCTACATAGTAAATTTACAATCCTACAATATCTTTACTTACACTAACAGAGACATATTAAAAATGCCCAGTAAAAGTATTCAGAGGCTTTAAAAGATCACTCTGTTGGATTTTATTCTAGGGGATAATTACAAAGAGCATGCTTGTCTCGAGTTCTTAAGTAGCAGTACCTGTAAAACTCCTTTTTTCCAGCTTTTCCCTCATCTGTAGGTATTAGCCATCCTCCATCAGCAAGCTGCATCCCATTTCCAGCTAATATATCCTCCTTACTGAAGAAGTCTTTGATGAGAAACTGGAATGATTCTGCATTTGTACTGTTAACTTGTACGCAATGTTTTGAAACACCATATGTGTAAAGCTGTAAAAAATCAGATTAAAAAGAGAAAATAATGACAAAAAGTAAGAATTCAGCTGAATACCTAATGTTATAAATTCAGATTAAAAATGTCATTTCGTATGTAATCTGGGGAGAATGTAAGAATTCCCAGCAACTATTTTAGCAGCACAGCATCACAATGTCCTTTATAAGTGTTTAAAAACATTCAACAGGTTTTGTACCTTCACTGTACCAAAAGCAAAGGTCTTTTTATATAGACCTAGCTAATCTTAAATTTTAACTTTATTTCAAAAAAAGCTCTTCATATGGGTTAAAAGTCAATAGCAACTATCATTGGTAGTTTTTTTTCCTTGTTTGATGCTTCTCTTGTTTGATTATAACACTACAGAGAGATATTTATGACCTTTATTATTTGGAAAAGTCTTTGAAACTGTGGATATGCAAAGCTGCTTAAATACTGTAGCAACTGGTCTAACAGTTACTGTAAACATTCATCTCAAAACTGAAGAATGTATCTATTTAAAAGCTACTGAGTTTTTGTTTGCTTGTCTTAAGGAACAAATCCCAGGAAAGGCACACAATAAAAAGATACCAATATACCTCTTCAGCAGAATAAAAACTAGGAGATTTCTCTTCTACTGCAGTTTTCAGAGAGATTCTGTTTCTTGCAGATGTTTTAATGACATAAAGACTGCCTGGCTGGGAGCTAATATGTTGCCTACATTTCTTTTTAATTCTCATTTCCTGCAGATCTCTGGCACAACGAAGATTTGTCATCATCTTGACCAGATCTGCAAAGAAAAAAAAAATAATTTAATCAGCAAACCCTTTTTGTACAGTACACATAAAGATACACAGTCACACTATAAAATCAAATATCAAATGAAGCATATGACAGTTTGTTTCTGAAGCACTATGTGAAAGCAAATTCTTTATGTTCTTAATTAACTTTGGAAAAGAGTTGCATACGATTTATTAGGAGTGCAATATAAAATACTAGAAAAGTAATTATTTCTTGATTTTCCTGAACCATCACCACCACCACCACCTCCCCCCCACAAAGAAAAAAGCTGAAAGAGAAGCTTCTTTTTACTTAAAAAAGAAACCTGACCAAACATGAAAACTCCTTAAAGATTCAATTCTGATGTTTAGTATTCATAATAGTTAAGTGATCAAAATTTGAAAAAAATACCTGAATTGCCATTTTCTAGGTCAGCGTCTGCTGCATGCTGGGTGCATGACTGGTGGTCTTGAGGTTCAGCAATATTGTGTTCAGTTGTGGTTTGATTTAATTCCATCTCTTTAGTCATATCTTTGCTGATTGGTGAGTCACACCTTTTGCTAATGCGCTGTTCACCTGTTGAAAATGTCAGCTTGGTTTTGAAGGGTGGAATAAAAGTTTTAGCAGTTTTGCCAGATTTGTACAATCTTCTTGTTTCTTCACTTTCTTTTGTTGAGGCCGTACATGGAGTAGAAACCCCTGAAGTACCATTTGAAGACTGCCTTATTGCACAGTGCTGAAAAATGGCAGGTTTAGATTTGAATCCTTTAAAGTCCTGATCTGGTAGAGTAAGGGTAGGATTCTTGACTTCCTGTCGTTCTTTCATAGCCCTACAAAGACGAAAACATTTAAACATACAGGTTTCAGCTTCCTGACAAAACTATTTGTTAGGATTTTTATAGTCTTAATTTAGTAATACAACATTCAACACTACATCAATAGAATGACAAAATATCAGTCTTTGACATTTTAAAAAACAAATACTTAATTTCTATCTACTGAGAAAAGAGAAATACAAGTGTAAAACTTGTTTAGCATCTCACTGGTTTACTGCAGCAAAGTGCAATTGTAACTTATTTAGCTTGAAGTAAGATTATAAGCGTTTTATAAAGTTGGGTAGCAAATTATTGCCATATACTTTTAAAAGGATATGAGGGCTTCCAAGTTTAAGAAACCACATTAGAAGAACTGTAAAATATATTATAAATTTCTCACCCAAAAGGTTGACAAGTTACGGGTTTTAAAGGAACATTGTATATAAATTTTCTTCTGTCTTTGAAAATGCCTGTAAGATAATTAGCAAAAAAGTCTGAAATGGCATATCACATGGATATTTACAGCAAATATTTTTTTTATATTAATGTCATAAATACATAATTCTATTTTGGAAACCTTTTTAACTGCTTTGCTCTTCCCCACCCCCACCAATAAAATCTCTGTATAAAACATCTTCACTTGTTGCAGACAGTTATAAAGGATAAGTGACCTCAATGCTGAACTCTCCACAATTACTATTTGTGAGCCTGAAAGATGTTTTTTAGGCTCATGAAAGGGAAATGTTTATCATTTATTTAATTCCAGGTAGGCTACCATTCAATTTACAACTCTTCAAGTAACTCTTTTATTTTTTTTTTTTTTTAAGTTACAACAGATTTTGTGCTTATTTGCACAAAATCCTTCTTCCATCATTGAAGGGCATGTTTATCTTGGAATTATCAACATAACTAAATCATGTCTGCCTGGAATTTAAACTCATTTGTGCAACATCCATGGGCTGCAACGAGGAAGTTTCATATGAGAAGTCACAGATACAAGATGTCACATGTTCTAGAACTCAGAGGCAAGACTGTACTGGAGATCAGAATTGTTTTCAGTTGTTGCACCAAAGAATAAACGATCCTGCTGCAGAGTAGGATCATATTTACATATGAAGGGTACAAAATTATTCTCTGGTAGACACTACTTCCATTTAAAACTTTAGATCAAGGGGTTTATGTTTAGACAGATTTAGAACAGCATCCAGAAACTAATATACTGGTTAAACCAATATATTTGATGAATCCTGTTACTGAATTCTAGGTGAGAACATGCAGTGCTTAGTAAGAACAAGTTCCTTAAAGAACCCAGCATATCCCATAACCAAAGCCTGTAGCCAAAATCGTATTATCCTAATATCCTAATCACTAACTAGTTTCACATAAAGCATCAACTCAAACTTTAAAACCTTAATTTCACAAGCCTCCATATTACTTGCTTAAAATATTAAAAGCATCTGTAACAGAGTAAATCAGTAAATATATTGTTCACAAATTATTATATGATGAAATTACCAATAACTTCTCATTTTCTTATAGATACAGTTTTTAACTGAGCAATTACAGATCAATAAAATATATTCTGCCTTCTGAGACTAGAATTTGTGAGATTTAGGATAGAAGAGATTTAGGAGAAACTGGATAAACTCCTACTGCGCTGTAAACCACAGTTCTTGCAGAAGTAGTATCCCGTAATATATTTAGATTCTCTACAAGAAGGCATACCATTAATCATGTGATTTTCAATTCAGCAGAGACGTCACCATAGCAGCTTCCCTGGATTTCCATGACTATACTGATAAAACCAGTTGTTAAGCAATCTTATTACACGTAAGTTTACTGGAAATTCTAAAGACAACAACCAGTATCAGATTACTGCTTAGAATACAACAAGACTAAAGTTACCATCAGGGGTGCTTTTTGAAGCTTTCAAAGACCTGGGGGAATTCCGTGTTTTGTTAAACTCAAGCAGTAGCTGTCTTTTAATTGGAGGTTCTCCTGGAATAAAACCACAGATTTTTTAAAAGTGATGCTCCTTTTAAGTTCAGTTTTTTACCAATGCTGTATAACTTAATTATAATTGCTAAATAAAACATTAAAGAACTCAGAGCAAAAAGAAGTAGCAAGTTGTCAGATCATGTCTCCATTAAACAGCCTTTTTGAACATTGAGCTACTTCACCGTAAAATACAAAAGCTTCTTCTGTACAGAATAACTGTGTATGTGTTACTCAGAATGATTTCAAGACTTCATATAATGAAGTCCCTTGCAGAATCTTTAGTGCTCATTAAGTCTGCTCCCTCCAAATCAAAATTTGTGAGCCTTAAGTTATCAAACATAATCAGGAGAGTCTGCCTCAAAGTGCACTGCAGTGGACTCCAGCAGCACAGTTCACCTGCATCTTTTTTATACTTTAAGTACTTAGAGTCCATTCAGAATTCTAAAAAATTGTGTAACACATCTTTTACAGAAGCTGTAACTAAGGATATGGTTCAACTGTGGCACAGCTGTTAGAAGTTGGGCTGAAAGAGACCTATCTGCCTTTTCACACCTGCCCACTCTGCCACGCTGGCCTGCCCAACCATCATACCTGAACTGGTGTAGCTGGGCATCAACTCTGGTGCAATCTACGATTCCATAAAGAGTCTGCAGCCAGCCCAGGTCCCTGAACAGGTCTGGGTGACTGTGCAAGCATTAAGCAGCAACACTTCAGCCCTGAGACAGATCACTTTTAGATGGTAAACTGTGCTTTTAGATCAACAACTATTTTTCATATCAGACTGGCAATAGTGATACAAGTGAAACCATTTCCTTACCTACAAGGCACAAAAAGGTGACAATGGAAATACTGCTGCTCATTTTGCAATGAAAAAACACTAGATTTGGGTAGAGAAAAAAAAGGAAGGAAGTCTGTTCAGGGAGAAAAAGAGCAGTAGTTTTCTTCCATTACTTTATGATAAACCAGCAAAACCTGCACACCTTCAAATACTAATCACAAATTCAGCTTGCACTGTGCATTTAAGGCTCTAAAGAGTGGATGAGCTGCAGCAAGTGGATGAACTCTGCCTGCAACAAGAATAAGTTTTGTCATTGACACTAGAGAAAGAACTTCAACTTCTGTATGACCTAAAAATAAATGCGACATTTAAAAACCACCCTCAAACAACCCACTGTGCAGAAATATGGAGTTGAACATATAGAATCATAGAATAGTTAGGGTTGGAAAAGACCTTAAGATCATCTAGTTCCAACCCCCTGCCACGGGCAGGGACACCTCACACTAAATAAAATAAATAAATATATGAATATGTAAGACAAAGACCTACCGAATGAGTTTTCTTCTTCAAAGTGCCTCTTCCCAAAGGTCTTACTCTGAAAGTTTCTATCCAGTCGGCCACTGAAAGACTGCGCAGCATTAATTTGTGCTCCAGAACTGGAAAGATCGTCTTCCATAAAAGCTCTTGCACTTTCTACAGCCTCCATTCCCAAGTAACTATTTGGAGTTTGGAGAAGATTAATATTCCTTTCTGCTTTAGCAGTAACACTGCATGAAACTGCTCCAGACTCCGTTTTCATCCCCAGGTTCAGCTGACCTTTTCCAAAAGCTCTAGTCTCCTCTTGCTGAAAGTTATTTTTAAATGTTAACTGCTTGTTTTTCTTACTATGTGGTACATACTCGGGCATTTCGACATGGTGAGTGCCTGGAAAAGACTTCATTTCCTCAAGGTAGGTGCTTTCTACATGAAAGTCTTCATTGCAACTTTTTTCAATTTTGGATTCTGAGATCACTTTATCAGTTACAGATTCTACATGTTGACCACTCTCTTTAATTGAACTGAGTTGATCTGTAATGCAAAGCCCACTGCTCAAAAAGTCATCACATTCTTTTAAAATTGCCTTTGCTTTTTGATAGGCATTTTCAGAGACTTTTACCTGCTTTCCACTTGCAGTGCTGAACCCAAAAGCAGGACCTGAAATCAATTTAGTGCTGGCAGTTTCTTCCCCTCTTGGTAACATTACCTGCATTTTCCTAGGAACTATTTCAGTGTGCATTTCAGACTTTTCAACACCTTTCTCAACTAAAAATGCTTCTTGTACATGAGATGACCGATTCCCTTCCATTTCAGAAAAGAGCTGCCGGGCTTTCCTGAGTGACTCTTCTGATAGTTGTACAGGCTTACCACTTGCTGTACTGAAAAACCCACGACTGCTTGCAGAAGAATCTGACTCCTCTATCTGCTTATCTGGAATAGGCAAGTGCCCTAAAAGCTTACTATTGCGTTCAAAGCTTCCCATCTGAGAATTTGAAGCTGGCTTTGCATCTGCAGATGTGTTTATATCCTGGTGATGACTTTCACTAGCACTTGCATTTACTTTAATAAAATGGGATGTGGACAAATCAATCTCTTCACTTCCTGCAGCATTTAAAAACTTAAAGGAATTCAGGCACTCAGCATGAATGATGGCAGATGGATTTCCAGCAATTTTTGTTTGATTGGTTCTCAAGTTAGTCTCAAATTTCACAGATTCACTGTAGTTGTCTTGAAATATTTCTCTGACTCTTGCTAATGCACTTTCTGAAACAGGAACTGCTTTACCTTTTGCTGTACTAAACACAATTTGTTTCAGATCACCCCTCTGATTCTCAAAACTAAGTGCTGTTTCTTTTAACCTGGCTAAATTAGTTTCATCTTCAGGAAGACTGACTAGTGACTTGTTTTGACAAGCATTAACTGTGGTGCTCATGAAGCCATTTTCATCAGCACAAAGTTCATTTAAATGTTCTAAGTCAAAGTCTGTACTGTCACAGTTCAAATGAGAGCAGTTACTTTTTGAAGTCAAGAGGAGGGATTGATCAGATATACTGTTTCTATCCTCAGCAAATAAAGTATCTTTTGTGTCTCCAGGCACAGAATTATCTTCAAGGTCATTTGACAGTTTCATTAAATTCAGAGACACAGCAAAGTGCACAGGAGAATCATGCATGTTTTCTGAATCATCCCTCTTTTTTGGCGAGTATTTCTTCTCTCTCTCTCCAAACACTTTTTCACCTTCAGACAAAGAAGTTCTACTCAAAGTATCCCTCTCCTGTTCAGGAAGCAATTCCAATTCTGACTTTTCAGGACAGACATCAGCTTTTTCACATGTATATGAAGTTAGGAAACTTCTTTCGCTCAGCTTAAAAGAAGTATCTACTTTAACAGTATCAATAAGCACAGCCTGTTTAATGGGACTGCTCTCTACTGCCTGCTTAAATTGATTTCCAGGTTCTTCAGGAACAAGCTTTTTATTAAGTTTATCTGGGTCACATTGAACAGTGCTTTCAATATGTAAATCCCAGTCTTTGACACAGTTTTTACCACATTTCCTTTTTTTTATGGGATTTTCAAAATAGCCATTATGTTCCTTTCTTACATCAACATTTTCTGCAAAAAACTGTTCAGCTTTAGCTAAAAATCCATCAGCAACTGTTATTTTTTTGCCACTAGCAGTATGAAATCCAGTCAGATAACTCCCGTTCACTTCATTTTTTTCAACATCTACCTCTTGATCAACAGGTATTTGATGATGGCAAGAACCTACTTTTGTTCTGCTTTCATTCTCTAGCAGGATCTTATCACGGGTGATGTCTTCTTCCATATTTTTAAGATTTGCCTTTAATTTATGAGAGTTGTCCAGAACATTTACATCTCTTTCTGCATGTTGTACATTGATCAAGTGTAGAGAATGATCCAAAGCTGCAACAGAAATGGATTTATCACCACCAGCTGGACTTCGACATTTTGGTGACAAGCATTCATTTTCCTTTCTGTCTTCCCCTTTCTGATTAGGAGACAGGTTTTTAATTTCATCCACTATAATTAAACTTTGTTCTTCTGCACCTGTAATAGCATCTCCTACACATGTTACATCTAATGAGTCTTCTTGTAAACTGCCTTCAACTTGGCGATCTCCTTGATTCAAAAATTGTTTGGAAGTTTTATGATTCTGGTTATGGATTTTAATGAATGGTACACTGCTGACGATAGTGTTAGTACTGCTGAAACTAGCATTTTCATTATACTTTATTGGTCTTTTTGTATGATTTTCCACATTTTCCTTAAACAGTGTACTAATACTGTCCTCATTTTTTTTCTGTGCATGGTGGGAAACAGAACCTGGTTGGGAAATGGCATCTATGCTTTTGAAATCTGAAATGGAAACCTTTTTTCCTTCATTTTCTTTTGCCAGGCATCTGACAAAATTACAGTTAGAAGACATATGACTATTTAAATGGTGACATCTAGTACTAGTTTTATAAGATTTAAACAAATAGTTATCATCATCCAAGTCCCTGAAGAGCTCTGCAGATCTGTTCAAAGCTGCCTTAGAAATATTTATTTTTTTTCCTCCAGCTGAACTAAAGCCTACGAAATGAGAAAAGCTGTCCCCTTTAGCTACTGGAAAGCTCTCATTAGATATTCTACTTTCATTTCTGCCTAAATTAGCAAAAATAACCTTTTTGTCATTTTTATGAAAAACCACTGCATTTTCTTTTTTGTATTCCATGACATCAGAGTCTTCGTTTGTGTCTTCCTGCTTCATACAAGACTTATCAGTTTTTACCCGATTTTCAGTTTTTAAAGTGCTACACCCAGCATGTTTCCTTTTTTCTGAATTATTTTCCACATTTTTTCTTCCATATGTTTCTACAGTTCCAAACTGTTGAAAGGCATGATTTTGTATCATGCTACTTTGCTTTCTAAACTGTGTAAATTCAAACTGACTACCTGTTTCTTCCAGGATACTAGAAAGTTCAGCAATTTCAGCTTCTTGGCTTGCTGTCAAGGTTTGATTTGCTTCTTGCAAGGATTGTGGGCTTCTAGGAAAGCTTTTACACAAACCAATTTTGTGTGGAGTAAACTGTGTATGTTTGGGCTTAAGAAAATTGGTCTCTGAATCTAGAGAATCAGATAAACTACTGGCCACGTTGCTTTCTGAATCTGAGAAAAACATACTCTCCTTTTTTTCTTGATTTGAAAAGTTTCTAACTCTTTCCATAGAACAGGCTTCAAAGCATTCATTTTCAATATCTTTAAACAGCATTCTGCCTTTTGCTATACTGACTTCAGAGAACTTAATCTGCTTATTGGAAGCAGTCTGAAAGCCACCAAAGCCCAGATTCAAACTGCATGCATTAAGACTTCCTGATGATTTCCCTTTATACTTTAGGTTCGCAATTGGCTTTTTGCTGAAATACACAGGTGCTACTTGCTTATCTTCTTCAGAAATCACTTCATTTAAAGAATTATCATCTACACAATCTATGGATTCTTTAGCAATCTCTACAGCTACATTAGTGAAATCAGCTGCTTGAAGGCTTTTACTGTTTTCAGTCGACTTTGGCTTTTCATCGTTGATTCTAACTTCTGAAGAGGCAGCCGCATCTGTTTTCTCCTCTTGTTTTAATCCAGTATTATAATTTTCTGAGCAGTATACTCCCAGAGGTCCAAATGCTTCTCCACAGCCAGCTACTGACCACTGGTCTGTAGCAAGCCTCTTATCAGTTGGTGCTTTATTACAACAATCACTACTGACTCCATTTATGCCAATGTTGATCTGACTCAAAGTATTATTGAAACTACTGTCTGTCACAGATTTAGTGTCATGATGCGTACCAATCAAGCGTTCATTATTCTTGGGGGAAGACCATGCAAGCTCTTCTTTCAGGCTCCGAGGTACAGAACCTCCCTTGTTCACATTAGCACCCATGTACTTATCTTTCTTGCCTTTCTCTGAGGAACAGCCTTTAGGGAACAATTTGGAATGCTTTCTTGCCATTATGCATGCTGAAGCTAGAACTTTACGTTTTATATTTGAAGTTATTTCACTATTTAAAGAATTTGTTATGTCTTCCTTCCACGTATTAGATATATCTAAGCTTTTTAGTGATGTGGCAGGTTGACCCTCTCTTGCATTTTCCCTTAAGTCTCTCAGGTCTTGTTGCTTCAGCTTATGATTGAAGGAATTACCAGATGAGCTATTCATTATATCCATTTTTAACGTACAAGTGCCAAATTTATTTTCCTTGATATTTGATTGCAAACACTTTCTCTCAGCAAGAAGCAAGCAGTCTACAAGAGAAGACATTAGAGAAAAAATAAGTGTTAATAAAGTAGTTCTTACTTATTCAAACAAATGTAAAATCAGATTGTTTCTACATATGTTTAAAACTGGTACCATAAACATCACTTTTGTTTTCAAATATGAACACCTTGACAAGACTGGAGATCTACTGAAACTGCTTATGTTCTAATACTCAGAAACAAGTGCGCAGTTAACTACTATTAGTTAAAATAAATAAATAAATAAATAAATATAAAAAATAAACCCCCAATTTTTAGTTGTAATGAAATTTGAAGAGATGGGCTTTCATTCCTTGTGTCTCAACGTAAGTTTTTATTTCAGACCTTAAAGAGACGTACTTCAACTCCTAACATTAAAGTAATTCTTCTAGTGACAACAACAGCTTTTAAAAACAGGAGTATGTGCTTCTTTCATTACGTAATTTGGTTTTTTAAATATTTTGTGTTTCTGAAAGAAACCGATGTAGTGTCTTAAACCCTCTAATTTTAGAAAAACAACAGTACAACTTGATCATTCTTTCTGATCTCTCAGAAGTTATCAACTCAGTCAGGATGGCCCTTGACACTCTGGATATCTAAACAGCACTCACAAAGATAATAAAGCTTGTCAATTAGAATAACGGCTCAAGTTGGAAGTTTCTGTTCCAGAAAGTAAGCTGAAAATAAAGCAGAAAATTAGCACCAGTCTATGTGAAAATAATGCTATGGACCAGTTCCGTATAATGATTCCCAGTTGTACAACTACTTTATCACAAACACAAGATTTTACATGATTTTATCTGAAACATTTAAATAAAATATTCTTAATAAATAAAGAAGCCTCCACAAATGATGAAAAGCTTAATAATATACCTTGCTCATCAACACTGGCCACATGACATCCATGAAATTCATACAAATCAGATTCTGAATGTGGTAATTCAGGATGAATAGGTGACTCAGAGGTTACTTCTTTCTCTATTTCTTCTTCTTGATATAGTAACATATTATTTATTGTATAAATGAATCCCTTGGATCTCTTTCTTAAGCTGGATAACATATTCAGGCTGCTTTTTAAGCCAGACTCTGTGAGAGTATTTTCATTATTTATTAAATGTAGGTCATTGCCATTATTTGGAGATGTAGCACTGCATACAAGTGGGTGAGACAGAACATCAGTTATGACAGATTTAGAAGTTGCTTTTAAATGCTTGGAAAAGCTGCCATTGTAGACTACAGAATACTCTGTGACATTTGTACTTTCAATTAATAAAGAATTACAGTTTAAGAAGCTCATTTTGGAAACCTTCTCAGCTGCACATCCTTTTACTAACTGTGGGTCTTGAACACTCAGAGACACAGATTTTATTGGAGTTATTTCTGATGTTGGGTTGTTTTCAGAATTTTTCACTTCATAGCACCTTTCTGACAAATTGACACTCAACAGCTTTTGCGCTTTTATCAAGTCTGAAGTATCCAGTAAAGATCTTTCCACAGCATCATCCTTGGTCATTAGTACTGTCTTCTCTTCTGTATTTTTCTCTCTATGTAAGTCAGAAGGTGGAGAACTAAATATGGACATTTCCAAGTGAGTTACATCAAGATCAGATAAGTTCAGTTGAGACCACTGGCTTGATGACGATTGCATTTCTCTCACTGGCTTCTCATTCTCCGATGACTTACATGTTCTACAGTCTTGCTTATCTCCTGCGATCCTAAGTGACTCCAGTTCCTTGTGTCCTATTAAACAGCCATCTTTACCATCCCCTGTATCTCCATCTGTGTTTTGGAGTAAAGAATCCTTTAGTTCAATAGAGTGGCTTTTTTCAGTCCACCTAGTTGTTTCCACTTCTTGTGAAATGACAGTCTTTCTTCTATCGGGCTGCTCAGAAGGAACATCTCCCTCTCCTTTTGCTGTACCAGTGGTTATTTCACATTTCTCTACTGTATCAAGAACATGCGGCAACAGCAGAAGAGTTCCACTGGACTTCACAGGCATGCTGAATGTATCCTCAAAGCTGTCCATCTTGCCAAATAAGCCATTTAACATCTCTGACTCTAAAGAGTTTAGAGAAGATGGGGAGAGTAAAAGAAGTAAAAATTAAGTGTGGGGAAACAACTTAGGAACAGCATCATGCTTTTATAGGTAAATGCAGCTTTCAATTTTATAGTAATTGCCTCTACTCCAGAGCAAGTTTGGAAAGATAAATCTACATGACTTTAAAGTAGGTTACTCCCCAATCGCAGCTGTTAGAGGAAGCAGGAAGCAAAAGACATACATGCAGATGCCTTGGCCTCCTGAGGGCTTTGGTGCTTAAGCAGGTTTCCAAGATGAAATGTAGCTGTCAAATGTATTTTTTCCTCCTATTGACATGAGAATGAGTAGTAAATTTTACAAGACAAATGTCTGTATTTTTTTCTTCCAAAATTTATACCCGGTAGAAGTACACAAAACAACTTTAAGAAGCTGCCTGGTTTTGTCTATAACTGTCAGCTAAGGAAACTGTTATTTAAGGATTTCATTAAACTACCTTTTGCTTTGATATAGAATAGTACAGGATTTAGAAAGATTTAGAAAAGATTCTTATTTTTTTTAACTGATCAGGAAGCTTGTAAAAAGTTCCACATGACTGGCACAGATGCTAGAAAAATAATGAGAATTTTTTTGTTTCTGCATAGAAATAATATGAGGTGGAGGGAAGATAATCTAAACTCTACTTTGTAGATAGACTTAAAAGCTTATTCATACCAAATAAAAATATTACCTTCTCAGATGTATGAAACTAGACCCAGCTATCAAGATAGTGCACCTTAAAAAAGACAGCTAGGTTTTATTTTGAGAGCACTGTTTAAGGCTTTTTCAAATCAAAGAAGTGGTAACAAAGTACCTACAAAACACTGCTGTCCTCTGTTTTCCTTGGGCACATAACCAATAGCTTAGCTTTTTTCCATAAGCCTTTTTAAGGTACATTTTCTATAATTTCAAACTCCATAATTTTCCCTGTTAGAACTTGTAAATAACCTCGTGTCCGAAATGTTTGCCATTTGGAAGTCCACAGAATATTTACCAATACTTGGTCACACACATCCAACTATTTTCAATACACCCATCAAGAGTTCATGCCTATGTTGTAGACATAAACCCACTTCTCACTGTATTTCTTTAACAGTTATTCATTCTCTTTACTTTCTATTTTCTGCTGAGAAGCAGAAGGTATCATTGAACTGGATCTTGAAAAGAAGAAACTGTAACACTACAGATCAAGTGTACATGTCCTTTTCCCTTATTAAAGTACATTACTCTGAAGTAATATCTGCTTCCACATCCTTTCATCCTGTAATAATTTCTGAATAGAGTTTTCTAAAAAGATACAGTTATATTTCTTTTTACTTACACAGGAACCATTAGTTTTAATTGAAAAAAGAAAACCAGGAGTATCTGAAAGCTTGTAAAGATACTGGTTGTACACTGAGTAACCTGAAGGCAGGGGAAAAAAAAAAAAAAAATCCAAAAATCAGAGAAGTTCGTTTTGACTTCTAAACTCACTGGAGACTCAGTGAAATGACAACCCCCTAGACATGAACTGCACAACAGAATTCTGTTTTCCCAGTAAGCGCCTCTCCTTCTGGGTAAATAATACAATATTCATTAAAAAACAGGCTTAAGCATTAGACGGTCCTGCTCTGGATTAATATATTGACAGACAGGACATATCATCCCATTTCAGGTTGGAATCTTTTTTAGCAGAGGGTAGTGAACCTACTGCATGAATAGTTCTAGACACTGAAATTAAAGATAGACCATTTACTCTCATCAGGGTTATAAACTGGAATGAATGATGCCATTTTGGTTTTTTGATTCAAAGAGTTTAAATCTGAAGTTTTGGGCAAAATGTCAGGGTAAAGTATCTAAAAGCATTATAGAATTTCATGTTTCACATTAGTTTTCAATTTAAATAGCTTCTTCATTCTATAGATTTGAAGAACCTTAACTCTTGAATCCACAGTTATACACCTACAGCAAAACTGTGAATTCTGATACAAGGGACAGATGCCTAAAGCTTAGTGTTACAATGAGCAGCCCTAGACTTGCTTAAACTAGGGACATGAACCTTAGGAATTAATTACTGGGTTATAAATGAATATTCTTAATGACTATATGCAAATTTAGCTCCTTCTGTAAAATTCTGAAGTGTCAACACCTGACAATACATAACTTGCAGTCCATAGTTACACTAAATGTAAACAGATAAAAAAAAAAAAAGTTTTCCTCCTCCCCCAAATTATTACAACTAAGAATAAAAAACAATCCAGTAAAAGAATCTTTGGAATATTTTGCAGTTCCTGTACTTTGGACTGAGTGCATATATTCAGTCTCACTGCTATTAATTACAAAACTGGCAAAATATAAATAATCTCATTGTATCCTTGAAGTCATGAAAGTATTCAAATCAATATTATCATCTCTTTTTTCTTTGACTGAAACAAAATGCATACCTAATAAAACCGATTGCATTTCACGATCATACAACACTATTCCAGAGAAAACCAACATCTGAAAGCTATAAACATGGAGGTTTGAGCTATCTTTCTTTTTACATTGCATCTTCAAATGCCAAATTAACTATTACCAAAATGGGAAGACACACACACACACACAAAAAAAAAAAGACATTTGCAAAAGTTATTTTATACTTTAAGAGAAATGGGTTTCTTCCTTTTATTTTTACACAGAGGTTGTTTTAAAGAGCTTTCTCTACTGTAGTATGCAATGCAATAAGTCATTTCAGAATACAGAACAGGACATGAATTTGCCCTTCCTTTCCAGTATTTTACAGACTACAGATTACTTGAATATGTTTACTACCAACTACATTTTTTTTTTTACTACGTTTGAACCTACAATATAAAAATAGCGGTATATAATGATCTGCAAGAACAATGCATCCTGACCCCAGCATTCACAGCCACCCTCATCAAATTCTAAACTGATTCTCTCACAATTCTTATAGGTACCACCAAACAGCACTTTTAGGGCAGTCCAATTAATTCAGAAGAGCAGGAGACATACAATCCTAAGGATATACTGTCTTGTCTAGCCTGCGTCAATCCCTACAGCACCTTTTTATACTCATGCACGCTGAACAGATTTCTCCCTTCTTCCATCAAATCAAATCAAACAGCTAGCTCACAATGAAGTGAACCTCTTCACTATTCACTAACATGATGTCAGGACACAGAATGAAAACGCTTTTTTCCCCTGGCTATTTTATGCATTCTTTTAAAAAAGTTAACATTTCTTTTTCCTAAAGGATTTGTCACATTTTGAACTACCAATATGTAAAGTAAATGAAGAAGAGATATAGCAATATCCAAAACCAACCTTACCACAGAATAATGAGTACTGGCATGAAACTTCATGATAAAGCTAAATCTGTTCAACAGCTAGAAGTAGTAGTCTTGCTCCCCCTTGAGCCTGCACCATTTTTCTCTTTGAGCTCTCCCACAGTTTCAAGCCTTCATTTACTAATCTGGTTGTCATCAAGTGGCAAGGTAAGCTGATTTAATTAACTGACTCAGCAGAAACTGATTCCCTTTTTTAAGGCTAGATTAGTTTTACAAAGTTGACTCTATTCAGGAAGTGGGAGTACACAGTTGGCAGGGGATGTAAGGTGAGATCAGCTCAAGCTATACAATGTAACTTCACCCTCAACCTTGCTTCACAGTATAGTCAGCAAGAAAACAAAACACCAATGCATACCAAAATCTTTGATGTCATCTTCAGCAGTTAGCTCTACTGTCTCTGGTACAGGCAGCATACTTGCATCAGTTGTCCCAGGACATTTATCATGGTTGGAAAAAAAGTTGCGCGAAATCTGTAAACCAAAGACATAAGCTGTTATATTAAATACTAGGAACTGTCACTTTAACAGTAAAACATTTACTTCAGTATTTGAATAATTCCACATCTCTTAAAATGAAAGGCAACATTTTTACAGGTAGACTGGAAAATAAATAAGCAGATAACCCCATTTTCAATGCGAATCAGGATCCATTCTACAGCCAATTTAATTGTGGTGAATGGGTTCAGCAGCTTACTGTAAGCAAGCCTCTCAAAAATGAACAAAGGAGACATAAGGAAGCAGAAAGATTTTCTGTTTATTTTAACTGGCAACTGTTTGTTAACTGTGAAGCTTCAGGTACTTAAGAATCAAACATAAATTTGTAATTGAATCTTGTTAGTGACATCCTCAGTTTTCAGTCTGAATAATCATTCAGCTTTCATATATATACAGTAAAATTATACTTATGCAAGAACTAACACCCTCAAAAGACTGAAATTAATACTCAATTTTGACTCCTGATGTAGTGGCTACACACAAGAAGTTATTGCCAAACAGTAACTTCCAAAGCTCTGTCAAAACAGGAAAAAAACCCAACCAAAAAACCCTCCTTCAGATAAGTAGCATATTGCAATTCCTAGGTTTGATGCCTCTCTGAAGGACTCCCACTGCTGCTGAATCCAGGTGGTTTTGATTTCCTTTTTAAAAAACACAGCAAAAGTATTCCTCAAAGTGGGTTATTTGCGAGAATACAGTCTACAGCCAGGTTTTGCAAGTTTAGTTTTGTGAGCAGTAACTTCTAAAAATAGCCAGATAGGACAGCCTAGAATGAAAACGACAGAATTTTACATTCCTTGAGCCAGGAATAAAAACATGTAACTGAATAGCTTAACTGAAATTAAGGAACAGCATAGCTCTTAAAACTACTTACTATATCAGCTCTTCCATCCTGTTGCTTTGCTCCAGAAATAGAATTACTCTCTCTAGCTTTAGAAAACAGACAGACAAGTCAATTAATTGGCTCCAAAGTAATTTGCTGGGTTCAAATACAGCCGTGTTTTGGGAGGGTTTTCATTGGATTATTTTAAATGCAACTGAGATCTGCAAACAAAAAATTACTAAAAATTAAAAGTTCTAACTGAAAAGTTCTACAAGTGAGCCTGGGAGGCAAATGCAGTTTCATAACAGCACAAAACACCCTCAATGATAGGTTGTGGGTTTTGCTGTGTGGGTAGACCAGTTACTCCTCTGAGACCACCATCACTGCCATTCCCCTTTCAAGCAGTTATTCATGGCACTGCTCTGTCCAAGGATCTGGATAAGACCATGAAGCCTCTGTCAAGAATTTGTTGGTTTCCATTTCCTCCCACAAAAGCAGTAATCACCTAGATTACAAAAGGAGAAAGTGAACCCTATTTTTAAGATGCCTAAGAGCAGTATATTCAAATAACATGTTTCATAGACATAGCAACTCCTTTCCATGTAGCTGTCAAATGACTCACTCTTTCCTTTCACAGGTGTCAGATGGCAGAGTGGGCATCACTACTATAAAATACCATGCTCATCCAGGAAGTGGGAGAATGAGAGCTCAAACAACTTGTCCCCTAGAGCACCACCATTAAACTATGAGTACTTCCCCCAGCCAATCTCTTCAGGTCACATCATTCTGAATGAACGAACACGCAAAATGGCACAACTCAGTAGCCCTGTGAACAGTGCTACCCCCTCCCTCCCAAGAGCTTTCCTTTCTCAAGAGTTTTCATCAACAAATCTCACAGTCAAATTTCACTTTGCATATCATATGCTAAGGAAATTCCATTTAGAGCAACACCTTAGGTCAAAGCTTGATGTTTAGCATCGCTGTTAGTTACCACTTAAACAGCTATCACACACCCGACTCTCATTCACAATTATGCTTGCAGAGCTGTTTCCACAGCTGCACAGTAAATGAGGTCCAGGAATTACTAAGTCCAAATAACCCAGGAAATACAGTCTTCAATTTGATCAGTATCTCAGTCTGCCTCACTGCACTGATGTGATGATAGGCACTGTGAGGAAGGTTAAAAACACTGAAGCCAGAACTGCTGCTGGAAAGTTTACTCAATGGGCTAACTCCTTAGACTTCATAAACATATTCACATGACAACCTTAATAGTATCTAGTTTTGTGATAGTGCAAAGCAATCGTAATATAATAATAACAATATATAATAATAATAATATAATATAATCCTCTTCCTATGCTTCGCTATATTATTTTTGAATTTATATTCCCTAATCCCTTATGCAAAGGAATAAAACTTTTGAAAAGCAATGACACACTTAATGTCATTTCTCCTTTTACAGCTGCATTATTTAATGTCACCCACTTAGCATCACTGCAAGAGTTTTGCCCTTTTTAATTAAAGCAAAAAAAAAAAAATCAGTTCACACTAAGTGAGTTTCCAGTGTCAAAACCAGAACTTCTTTAGCAAGTCTTCATTTTTAGAAATACCTAGTATCACTGTTGCACCAAGTGTAGGAGGTGTAGCTAAAGAACTTGACCAGGACATATCTGGATCCACTTCCGCTCCTAGACTTTCAGAAATACGTTTTGGAGTTCTGACCTAGAAATATATTTAACAATTATTATTTCTATGAAGAATTCCAAATGTACTACTCCATAAAAGGAAAACAGAATGCACGAATAATGTATTTACCTCCAAAAGTTTAGGTGTGCAAAACAAGCTTCCATATGGTGCTAAAAGAAAATATTTAATAAGGACATTAAATAATACTGACAACATAAAGGGTTTTTTTATCTACAGATATTAGATATATTTTAAAACCAAAAAAGCGAAAATACAAACCAGGAATATTATTTCTCTGTGGTGTTCTGTAAGTATTTCTTAAAATAGCTGGACTGCAAAAGAAAACCAAATATTAATTTAACTTCTCAATTTCTGAAAATAGGTAAATATTTTAGACATTACATACATTACCACTTCCACCCATGGCTAAAAAAAAAAAAAAAAAAAAAATGTAAATTTTTCCTAACTGGCAGTCAGTATTTTAAACCTTACTATAAGCTTATTACGAACAGCAAAATGCTTCTTTTCTGATATATGTTAATTTTCAGAGATTATTTGTCTGGCAAATATAAATATGATAGATTTCAGTATAACCATGCATTTGTTAATACGCTGTAGGAAACTACAGAAATTGGCTTAATTAATTTAAATAATTAAACTATTCTTATAATCAACATGAGTACTTTGATTGGATTTATCTTAAATACACACATTTAAATTTACACATTTAAATGTAGAAAATCAAGCTATTACTAAAAAAACCTCAGTAAATACTGTTAAGTGGCTTTACAAATTACTACTTGAGAAGCACATGATACATCACTGCTCCTCTTTCTTGCACCGGATCTTGAGGATTTGGAAAGCTGAAATAATATCAACAAATGCCATATGACAGCTGTGAAGGAGTAGAAAAATAAAAAGGAAGAACACCTGAAAGCACAGAAATTTTCAAAATTAGCTCTAGTTTCGTTTTCAGTTTACTTAGAAGCCTGTAGGTGTCAAATACACCAGACATACAAGATTATTCACTGCTCTGAAAAAGTCTACCAGTCAAATATGGTGGGTTTAACATTGATTTTGAGTAAAATCCCTTTTATTTTATATTTGTGTTGGCATACTTAGCATACCTAGCTGCAAGGAAGTTGTGACAGGTACCAGGAGGAGAAGCAAGTATTTCATTTTCTTGATCTATTACTTTTTTTCTTGTGATACTTGGGCTTGTCAAATTCTCTCTGCCTGCAACACAGGATGTAGTAAGAACACAGCTTTGCAAAACTACAGGCAACAGTTTCAGTTTTGAGTTCAGAGACAAGCTTAAAAAAAAAAAAAAAAGCAACTTCTAATTCTTAGTTAAAAATGAAGCAAAATCCCCAAGCCCCAACACTTTCTCCTCTGGTGTTTTGAGCATGTTCAAATTCCATATCCAAAAAATGCTAAACACATTTCAAATGCACAGCCAAAAAAAACCTCATTATGTCACTTTATTCACCTGATACATGTGAATAAATATATACATACATGCTTCAGTACATTTTCTTAATCTTATTCAAGTCACATATTTCATGTCAGCTTTAATATAGTGTATTGCGCCCTTCTTGTCACTGCAGAAGTTATTCTTAGGAGAAACTCAATACATGCAAACATGCATTTGCACAAACTTTCCCTCACATTTACTTAAGCCATTGATTTGAATAAGCATCATAAAGCAAAAATTATGTCAGGAACTGTTAGTGGAGGCACTGTCACTGCTAGCAGTAGCTGTTTCTATGCTAAGCATCTCCAGGCAAAAGTGAGTGTGCCCACCAAAGCAGCAGAAGCCTCTGAACGGTGAGCCTCTCACATGAACAAGCCACTACTCAGAAGAATTCGTACTCAAATTTCCAAACTTCCATAACAGAAATTACACCTAGCTTTCTGCATTTCTCTCTGCTTCTGAGTTCAAGCCCATATGCACAGCATGACTGCATCTCAGTGCCATACCAAGGTGAAATCCAAAAGCTTCTGGTTTTCACAAGGGGAAAACCTATACACACAAGCTACTTGGCTCTAACCAAGAAAACCCCAAGAAAAGATCTGAGGCCAGCCACAGGTAAACTTCATCTTCCCTTCCTTAGGGAAGTATATGCAAATGTCCACATGCACAGACACATAGCAAAAATAACCATTTTGAAAAGAAGAATCATAGGATTCCATGCTATCAAGAATTTACAAGGGACTTAACACTGTAGGAGTCCAAATAATTGTAAGAAACATGTCCTCAGCTGAGAATAAGTTGAGCAGCAGATCAGCAGTTAACTTCAGAAAAACAAACAGGGTAACAATATTCTCTGGAAGCAATATTATAAAGTATATTTGAATAGTAGCACAGTTCTAGACCTTTAGGTCCCAAGAACAATTTTGGTAATAAAGTTGTGTTTGTCTATAACCTGTTTAGAAAAGCTTATCTAAAGCTTATCTTATTGTAGGGAGGGCATAGACATGGCTGACATACAAATCGGATATTACAGGAATGGGGTTAGATATTCTTCCATAGAAAAGATTCTTATATATGATCTATAATTCATTCTCCTTAGAAAAGAATCTTCCTTCTGTCCAAGGAGAATAACTATGGCTTTCAGGTACATCAAAAAGGGCCAGTAACATGCACTTTATTTCCAAATCCCAAGCACCTCATGAAAGTAATGAGAAGTACCTCATAAAGCCGTAAAATTCTTTTTTCAAATGGAAAAGTGTGATTTCTTTCCATGACTTCAGAGTTTTACTAGTTCAAAGAGCTCAGTGCTTCTAAATCTTTCTAAAATAGGTGAAGGTGTGCTCCACAGATCACCCCATACTTCAGCGTGATAAGCATTATACTCTCTTACAAAGATTTTCAGAGATTTTGCATAGAACAAAAATCACACAGCTAAAAAGAAATAAAAATAAAATCACTCTGATTCTCAGTCAACAGATTACACTAATAAGCACACATCTCCTTATATTAACAGTATTCAGGGCATGTAGTTAAAGAACAAAGGGTAATGGTTTTAAACTGAGATTTAGATCAGATACTAGGAAGTAGTTCTTTACTGTGAGAGTGGTGAAGCACTGGAGCAGTTGCCCAGAGAAACTGTAGCTGCTCCATCCCTGGCAGTGTTCAAGGTCAGGTTGGATGGGGCTTTGAGCAACCCGGTCTAGTGGAAGGTGTCCCTGCATATGGCAAGGGGGTTGGAACTAGGTGACCTTTAAGGTACCTTCCAAACCATTCTGTGGTTCTATTAGGACCACAACAATCTCTCTTCTACAGGGAACTTTGCATATACAGTACCAGTTTAATGTAAGGCTGAATGAGTTGTCAAGGTTAATTCTGTGTTTTTATAGGTGGTCTTCAGAAGCATACTATAATATATATATATTATATATATAGTATATATATATATAAGTATTTCAGTCACACAATTTCTGCAGCAGTATTATCTGTTACATTAACAGTAGTCAGCTACAACAACAAAAGATAAAAAATCTCTTGCTATGGAGGGCACAAACCACCATTAAGTGTCACTTTAAAAAATAAACAAATAAAAATTACTTACTTGCTTCTATTTTTTTCTGATCCACTTCCTTTCCAGGAGAAGAATAAGGTGGCAATATTTGTTCTTTAAAAATCAGAGGAGTTGATACCAGCTGACTGTATGTAGAGGGTTTCGCCCTTGGTGTTTTAAAAGATGTTTGATCAAGCCAGCCAAGGGGACCATCAAGTTCTCCTAACAATTTAGGCTCATACGGGGGTGCTTCTGCGCTGAGTTCTTCAAACCAGTTGAGACTGACAGGTCCTAAGTCTATGAAGAAAAACATATAGCAAACTATGTGAAAAGGAAAAAAGAATCATCCACACAGGATATGAAAATACATCAGCATTTAAATGCTAGCAGCAAATTGCACTGCTTCTTCTGTCACACTTCTGTTTGTTTCTAGATAGCTTTGAGCTCTGATACCCACAAGATATAAAAGAATGACTACCCAAATTCTCCCACCATTAACAAAACAAATCAAAGAGCAGATAAATACCCATTTTGTTTAAAACCAAAGGTATACTTGTGGCTTTTAGTTTATATCTTATTTTAGTTAAACTGTCAAGTTAAGGTTCCTTTTAACATTAATAAATCATACTACTAGAGGCGCATTTGGCAAAAGACTAAACCTAGTCTGCATGTGGGTACATAAGGAGGAAACAGCTTAAAAGCAAGTACAAATAAAAAAGTTACTGAGCACACATTATGAAAAAGAGCTTCAAAGAAAAATATAAAGAGATATATAAAAAAGCAGGTATTAGCAAATACAGATTTGGGGCAAGAAGAACAGCTAACAAGTTGCAAAATGCTTTTCTATGGAACATACAGCAGATTAAATACCAATGCCCAGAAAGTAACCCTAATAAAAATTATTTCCTGTAGAAAAACCGTACCTGATTCACTGCAATGTGCCTTAAATATTTCAAAGAAAGTCAGTCTCTCCACAGGTTTGCAAGCCGTTGTGTTATCCATAACGTTACTGGAAATGTTGTGGAAAAACCTGAGAAGAAATGAGAAAAGACTTTCACACAGTGCTATTCTAATGTCGTGGGACTGCAAGCCTTAAGCCTGGTTTCCTATGTTAGTAGGTGTGTCATAACCCAGCCTGTTTAGCTTTAAGACTGTGATGCGTGTGCTCAAACACTGCAATGAGACAAACATGGTATGTAAACAACAGTCCAGGAGAGCATAAGGCATCATACCAGAGATAATAAAAACACTGAGCAAATACAGGACAAAACCGAGATGGAATGGGCAGAACACTCTTGAGGTATTTTACTAAAAAATGAAAAATCCACACTATTAAATATTAGGATACAATATATACTAATATGTATAAACTGCTACAACCATTACAACTTATGTGCCAAGAATGTGATTTAAAGATGCTTTCAAGGGGAGGAGGCAGTGTCAATTTCACAGTTCTACTAAAAACCAGGTACAAGATTGTCATAGAAACTTCCCTGCTTATTTTAAGACGTGCATTGTTTCCACAGCAAAATCAGATTCCCCCGCGATAGCTGTTTTACACACACTGCCTCACCAAAACGATGAGAGTGACAGGCACTTAAAGAAGGGGAAAGTACTATCCTGAAGCAAATCAAGTAATGCAAAACTGCCTCAGAAGTACATTTTAGAAGCCGAAGTGCCCTGTCCACGCTGCTTCCCGTCACGGACGGCTCCTGCTGGGCACCCACCACACGCGGGGCGCTGCCTGTGCAGCCGCCACCGCGTCACCCCGCAGCGCCGAGGGGCCTCACAGGGCGACACCCCTCTTCCCCCCCACACACGGGACCCCCGGCGGGAGGTAACCGCAAACGCCTCGCAGGCCGTGAGGAAGGCGGCAGCGGGAAGGACCTGCCGGCGGGCCTGGATTCGCAGAGACAACCCGCAGCCCGAGCAGGAGCAGGCCCTGGGCAGCGCGGGCAGAGCCACCCGCGGGCCGTTTACCTCCGTCCGGCCCCTCGGGCGGCGCGGCTGCATCGCCTCACGCGCAAGACAGGCGACCTTACTCCGCAGTACCAACGGCACGCGCAGCACCACCACAACCCTGCCGGACTCCCGCTCAAAGCTCGGCGCCACCACGCACCCGCGCGCCTGCGCACTGCACGCACCCGCGTTCCCACTTGCCCCGGCCGTCCCGTCATGGGAAGGGGGTGGTGTCATGGCGATCCCGCGAGCCTTGTGTGAGGCGGGGCAGCTGTGGCGGAGGGATTGTGGGGTCGCTCGTAAGTGGTCTCCCTCCGAGCGCGCTGTGTCACAATACGGACAGGGAGCGTGCCGAGCCAAGGGACACACGTCCCTATAGATGTGAGCGATGAAGTATCGCATCCAAGGGACACACGTCCCTATAGATGTGAGCGATGAAGTATCGCATCCAAGGGACACATCCATCCTCCTGCTTAACAGCGGTTAACACCAGCGTCGCAGAAAAAGGCTCCAGGAGCCCTGTAGTGAGATGTACTACTGTGATGGAGTGTCACTGCTGTGGAAATCTTGACCTCATATGCTGAGGTGGCTTATTAGGTTGATACTACAATGATGATATTACAATAAAGAGAATATTATTATCTTCCATGTACATGGCCATTCTTGTTTTGACTCTTGATAAATTCTTGGCCTCAGCAATGAGTCCATAAAATAACTTGAAGTTGGGTGGAATGCTCATATGTCACCTACTTCAGGGTCTCTTTATACAATAATTTTTCCATGTCCCTCCTCCTTCCAACGAAATTATTGAATTTCTAATTGGGGAGGCTGCAGTGCCTGGTTCTTCTCAAAGCATTCAAACATCTCTTTTGAATGATGGCATGTAGCTTCCAATTTAATCTCCATACCTCTCCCAAAGCACCTGAACAGCTTAGTCTTTTTGCAGCCATGCTGCAGTCATTAAGTTTAAACTTGCTCATCTCCATACCCCAGTTTTCACTTGCTACAGACAGTGCTTTGAAAACCCAAGCATAATGTGGAGCCTTGAGCCATCTTTCTTTTGACTGTGATGAGTGATTCCTGAATCTTAGCCTCCTGCTGATCCATAAAAATGTTGTTTCTACTGATTTATTTCAGACACTTGAAATGATATTTCATAAGTACACTGTGAACTTTTAAAGACATCACCCCTGCCAGCTCTTCTGTAGCCCTGGTCTTGTTGGCTCACTGAAATTTTATAGAGCAGTGAGGAGTTACACAAAGAGATTACTTCACATCACAGCAGGTCCAGGGATTTGGGGATTCTGCAGTTTCTAAATCCTCACATACACAGTTTGGATGATTTAATTACATGATTTTAACTATATTAACTATGATATTACCTTAGAATTGAACTAGAGTGATGTGATTATGGAAGAAGAACCGTTAGACTAATATGTACGTGCTTGTACTGCTGAAATTTATTTCATTACACAGGCATTAAGTCACTTTTCCCAGTATAACTGTTTTCCCTTTGGAGCAGTGTACAAGCTTGTCCTGGTGTCAGCTGCAAGTTATTTTTCTCCTTCCTGGCAGCTGGTGCTGTGCTGTTTTGGCTTTGGTCTGGGAGCAATACTGATAACACACTCATTTTCAGTTGTTGCTCAGTAGTGCTTACGCCGATCCAGGACTTTTCAGTCTCATGCTCTGCCAGTGAGGAGGGGCACAAGAAGCCATGAGGAAGCAGAGACAGGACACCTGACCCAGACTAGCCAATGGGTATTCCATACCACAGCACATCATGCCCAGTATATAAACTGGGGGGAGTTACCTGAAAGAGACCAATCGCTGCTTGGGTTGGGCTGGGTATCGGGTTAGGGTTAGGGCGATACAGCAGAATAAGTTTCTGAGAAAGAGAATAATCCAAATCCTTCTGAAGGCCAGTTTTGCCATAAAACAAAGTAAGGTCAAGGGACCTGCACAGGAGATCCAGTTTTTGGGAATAAAATGGCAAGACGGACATTGCCAGATCCCCACACATGTGATCAACAAAATAACAGCAATGTCTCCACCAACTAATAAGAAAGAAACACAAGCCTTCTTGGGTGTTGTGGGGTTCTGGAGAATGCACATCCCAAATTAGTCTGATTGTAAGCCTTCTCTATCACATGACCAGGAAGAATGATTTCAAATGGGGTCCTGAGCAACAACAAGCCTTTGAACAAATTAAACGAGAGATAGTTCATGCAGTAGCCCATGGACCAGTCCAGACCAGGCAAGATGTGAAATATGTGCTCTACACCGCAGCTGGGGAGAATGGTCCTACCTGGAGCCTCTGGCAGAAAGCTCCAGGAGAGGCTCGAGGTCGACCCCTCAGCTTTGGAGTCCAGGATACAAAGGATCTGAGGCCAGCTATACCCCAACTGAAAAAGAGATACTGGCAGCCTATGAAGGGGTTCGAGCTGCTTCAGAAGTGGTTGGCACTGAAGCACAGCTCCTTTCGGCACCCCGGTTGCCTGTGCTCAGCTGGATGTTCAAAGGCAGGGTCTCCTCTACGCATCATGCAACTGATGCTACATGGAGTAAGTGGGTCGTACTTAATTACATGACAAGCTCAAATAGGAAATCCCAGTTATCCAGGAATTTTAGAAGTCACCATGGACTGGCCAGAGGGCAATACTTTACCTCTACACTAACTCATGGATGGTGGCAAACGCCCTGTTGGAATGGTTGCAGCAATGGAAGCAGAGCAACTGGCAACGCAGAGGTAAACCCGTCTGGGCTGCTGCACTGTGGCAAGATATCGCTGCCCAGGTGCAGAACCTGATGGTGAAGGTACGCCATGTAGATGCTCATGTACCCAAGAGTCGGGCCACTGAGGAACACCAGAACAACCAACAAGTGGACAAAGCTGCTAAGATTGAAGTGGCTCAGATGGACTTAGATTGGCAACATAAGGGTGAATTATTTTTGGCCCTATGGGCTCGACACCTCAGGCCATCAAAGCAGAGATGTGACATGGCACCCCAGATAGAATTTGGACTCATTTCTGGAATAACCTTATAGACACTTGGGCCAAAGAGCACAGCACTGAGTGGGTATATCACATCCCTTACCATGCACCACCCTCTGGGAAAATCGAATGCTACAGTGGACTGCCAAAAGCTACACTGAGAGCAATGGGTCATGGGACCTACAAACATTGGGATACACATTTAGCAAAAGCCACCTGGCTAGTCAACACGAGGGAATCCACCAACAGGGCTGGACCAGCCCAATCAGAACTTTTACAGAGTGTAGAAGGGGATAAAGAATTTGCTGGGGAAGACAGTCTGGGTTATTCCTGCTTCAGATAAAGGCAAACCCATTTGTGGAATTGCTTTTGCTCAGGGACCTGGATGTACATGATGGGTAATGCAGAAAGATGGGGAAGTCTGGTGTGTACCTCAAGAGGACTTAAATTTGGGTGAAAACAGCCAATGAACGCAATTATATACTGTTGCCTGCTATGTACCACTTCTATAGCCAATCAGCTAGATGTTCATCTCCACCACTCTGGGCTTTTAAAAGAAAATATGTGCTGTCATGGTCATCAGCAGAGAATAAAGTCATGGGAAAAGCCGGCAGCAGCAGCAGTGTCTGCATTTGTTCAGTTGTCAGTGGAGTTTATCTGGGCTTTGTTAGTTTCCCAACCCACTCTCCCCCCCCCCCCCCCCTTTTTCTTCTTCTAAGACCATAAAGTGAAGGAGTTGGGAGCAAGCAGACTTCCCCTCCCCATGAAAGCTATGATAGTCCCAGCTGTGACTGAATTACATCTGTTCATCTTTTCAGGGTCTTCCAGAGATGCACTACTTTTTGAGCACTGATTACTTAATCAGCTCTCTCAAGATCTTCACCAGTGTACAGCTACGTAAACAACCAAGGCTTTACTCAGCCCTGGACTTGTTCTTGCAGTATTTGATGCAGCCATGCAGCCCCATGGCTGTTTCCCACCTGAAATTGGAGATGAAGGCCTGAATCAGCAACACAAGCCAGTCTGCATGCGGGGTGCACAGCTGCAGGCCAGCTCGGTGCAGCCCTTGGCCTGACAGAGACATTGATGAGGTGATGATGGGACATCCCACCGTGACGGTGGCACGGGGCTGTCCCATCACGGCCTGAATGCCCAGGCTTCCATACTGTGTTCCTGGATGCCCATCACCTCCTATTTGTGCCCAGCTCTAGGGGCAGGGGATGAGAACAGGTTTGCAACCCTCCCTTTGTCATCAGCCCTCCAATGGGCTGGGGCCAATTTCCCCATCAATTAGCAGCAGCGCTCAAGATAAGATAAAAGGCAGGGCAGGGGGAGAACTAGGGCTGACTTTTCTGTGGTTATGATCATGGAGGGCTTTGTCTATTCCCCCTTCAGCACATTCTCTAGCTTCAGGAGCAGTCTCACGCCGAGCCGCAGCGGGGATCCGGCAGTGAAGCAGCCCAGCTGGAAGCAAGGCAAGAGCGGCGGCATCAGCCCCTTCCTTGGAGGGCCTCTCACCCCCATGCCCTCCGACTACCTGGACAGCTGCCGCCGGGCCCAGCTCCAGGCCATGCTGTCGCAGATGAGCCCGGGGCTGACGCCGCCACTGCGCAGGGCCAGCACCCGGGAGGCGGGCGTGCAGGTGAGCATGCGGGCCGACGCCGCGGTGCAGTGCTCTTTGGGGCCGCGCACGCTGCCCGCCGGCCGCCCGCTGAGCCCCGTGGCCCGCCGCGCCCTGGGGCACCTCGCCCTCTACTCGCCCGTGACGGACAGGCGCCTCTTCACGCTGCCGGAGGTCGCCGCACCTCAGGAGAAGGAAGCAGCGGCTGGGACGACCCCCGAGGAGCAGCCAGTGGAGGATGACAGCAGGCATCAGCAGGAGGGGCAGGCAGAGGCCGCGCTGCCGAGTACGGAGGCGGTGTTCCGCCGACGGGCTGTCTTCCAGGTGCGCAAAGGGGCTTCGAGGCTCGCTCCGGGCAAGAGGCGGGGAGCGAGCCGCGAAGCAGGGTGGAGGGAAGCCTACCCTAGGGAAGGGCACAGCGGCTCCCAGCCTGGCTTCTCTCTCAGGTCGCGCATCACTGGCAGGGTGGGTACTCCCCTGCAGCCTCTTTGCAGCAGGGAGCCTCCTGGCTGCGAGAAGAGGTGATGTAGCGAGGGAGCGGGCTGGGTATTCCCGTGGTGCTTGAGGCCGCTCATGAACTTTCCTTCTGCAGTTTTTGGAGCAGAAGTACGGCTATTTCCACTGTAAAGAATGCAAGACCAGATGGGAGAGTGCTTATGTGTGGTGCATTTCTGGAAGCAACAAGGTAGTTAATGAGTCATTTCTTGCCCCTGAGACTTGTAACACTGGCACCAAATCTGTGACAAATTGGATGCTTTGTCACAAATTTAAGTACTGAACACCCTGAGTAAGTCTCTGTAGTAACCAAGGACTTGTTTGTTTTTTTTTCCAGGTGTACTTCAAGCAGCTATGTCGCAAATGCCAAAAGGCCTTCAATCCCTATCGAGTGGAAGCAATCCAGTGCCAGGTGAGTTGCAGATGTCAGTATCTCTGGCAAAACTGACAGAGACTGTCATAAACTCTAATAGTTTACAGTTGCTGAATTAGGTTCTGAGTTTCTCTGGAAGAGAACTTGCTTTCATTAAAGTACTGGCAAATGGTATTTGGGAAAGGTGTAAGGGAGTAGGACTCCCTCTCCTGCAGATGGCTTACATGAATGGTTTTCTGTTCAGACAGTACTATGCATAGCTACATGAAGGGTAGGGTTGTGTGTTTCTAGGTGAGAAGGTTCTTACGTCTTAACTGCATAGAGTTTTTACCACAAGCTCTTTTAAGTGTATTAGCTCAAATGTGTTGCTATGATTAAGGAAAACAAAATATCACTAAGATGAAGTGAGCAGTCTTGATCTACTGCTAATAAAATGTCTTGTTTCCTAAGACCTGTTCAAAGACTCGTTGTTCCTGCCCTCAGAAGAAAAGACACATTGATCTCAGGAGACCTCATCGCCAAGAACTCTGTGGCCGCTGCAAAGGCAAGAGGTTGTCCTGTGATAGCACTTACAGCTTCAAATACATTGTCTGATCTGTGTGCCCTCCTTTTGTTTTGTGCTTTGCTCTTTGTCAGACTCTTACAATGTTTTGACTTTAGGCTTTTGACCTGGCATTGGATAATGGATAAAGACTTTTGTACTATTTATAAAATACATAACTTAATTGTATATATGCTGTGAATAAAGTTCAGTAGAAGTGTGCTATCACTTAGTTTCATCTTGCTGGGATGAAACAGGAACGTATATCTGGAGGGAAACAGAACCTATTTGATTTCCTAAAGCAAGGAAGTTTTCTGTGTAGTCTGCCTTTAGGCGATGCAAAGATTAAAACTGGGACAGAGTTTTTTCTTCAGTCACTCAAACTGAACTAATGTGGAAGATGCAAACGTTCTGGAGCATAACATCTGGGGTAAACGTATCTATGTCTCTTCCCACTGCCTCTGTATATATAAAAAAGGCAGTTTGATCAAAAACTGTATGCTAGAAGATTATGCCTGTAACATACACTCTTCCCTTGTATGTTCCACATGTCCTCCAAGTGAGCAGGGAAAATACTTTTTGAGCTGGGCTGTCTGTGATTGTGTAACACGTTTTTCTAGGCTTAATGTGTCCTAAAAGAGGAAGAACAAGTCCTGGTGCCCCCAATTCAATACTGGTTTGTTCCTCAAAAGTTTTCTGCTCATTTAATGTACCTTCAGCATAGGTGGCTTGAATGTAATTGGAGGGAGTAACAATGTGCTTTCATGGAGACAAAATGTGTTTGGGGGAATCCTAATTAAGTCTCAGTGTTGTAGAAGCACAGTGGGGTATTACTGCAGTTCATGTTGTCCTAGGGCTTCTGTGAGGTTTTGTTGGGAATATACGGATTTCTGCTTTGACTGAAGTTTAGAAATGATGCTCAGAAAGGTAAATGGCTACATGACAGCTTTTATCTATGAAGAGCCATAGAATAGGGTAGAAGGAACCTCTGGAGGTTTGTATACTCGGTGGAGGAAAAGTTTAATGAAGTTGCTTAATGGATCATACTCTACCTCCAGGACAGTAATGAGGGATGTATACTGGGTGGTCTGTCTTGTTCAACATCTTTACAAGTGATCTGGAGGAGGCATGAGTATATACCTGTCAAGTTTGCAGGTGACATCAAATTTTTCCTGTGACTGTGATCTGTAAAATATCCATGATTTTGCTGAGTGGTAGAGCAGGTCTCAGCTTTCACCAACCACTAAAACTTTTTGCAGACCACCCCAATTACAGTTCCAAATAGCTTTCAAAAGTGAAATACGCAACGGAAATCTGAAGATGACTTTAACCATTGCAGATTATTTTACTCAGAAAAATAGCTGTGTGATTTGCCTTGCATTTATTTTAACCTGCAACTGTGCTACAGAGTTGTATGGACTGCAAAACTAGGAAACCTGTAAAAGAAGTTGATTCCACCCCTTTGCATCAATACAAGTACTTTTCAAGATTCACATACAATGGTGGAAGTGTTCTGAAAATGAAAAGGGGTGTGCGAGAGGGCTTTACTGTGTTCTCAGAGGTGAGGCTGATATATCAAGCCGTACAGCTTTTCTTTTGCATTTAGTATAAGAAAAAAAACTCACCAGAACTCAGCACTGTAAAGAACAGGACCATTACTCATGTTTTTAGCAGAAACAAACCTTCACCTCTATTTTGTTTTTTTTTTTTTTTTTTTTTTTTTGCTATGAAACTGCTTTAGTCAGTGTCCTCTTCCTGGATGAGTTGCAACTACAGACTTACAATAAAGCCCTTGCATTTCTCACTGGTATATTTCAGTGTAATGAATGGTTTCACCATAAGTGATGGAAAAGGTGTCTTGGGGCTGCTGATCATGGGTACTATCTGCAACAGTATAGATTCAGACAAGAACACAATCTTCACAAGAAGCACATACTCTGTTGTGATTATATATGACTTTTATATTTTAGTTAAATGGATGTACTGATCCAAATATCAACCAAAGTTACTTCACAAAAACGGTAAGTGTATTTACAGAATGAATAAGTTACATAGTTGTCAGAATAAAACTGTCTCAGATGTGCAACAGATTTACATGCATACATTTAACACTGGACAGCAGTTAAATGTAAGAAAAAAACCATACAGGTATGACTTTTATATATACATTACAAATAAAATAAGACATCTCTTTAAAGAAACTTAACATGAGAACTTGCATTTCACGTTAAAATTTTTACTTTTTATACTCAAAATTTATATTAAATAAAAATATGCATGCATAACAGTTCAAAAGATTTGACTCTGTGATGGGACTTTCTCCTACAAAATGGCAAGTTAAATTAGATCAACCATCCTTTAATAGTATAAATATATTCATAAAAGCAACCCTTTAGTAAAAAGCAGCCAAGGTCCTTTAAAAAAAGCAACAAAAAAAGAAAATCTACCAAGACCATTCATGATGCTTGGGGGGCCTAAGAACAGACCTTTGCAATATGATCCAGTACCTTCAGAGACAGTAGCCTAGTAACATTAGGAAATGTACTTCATAGCAGCTCGTTATTTTAAGATACAGTAATCATATTCAAATTACAGTGTACATTAAACTGTAGTCCATTTACAATTTGTTTCATATACACAGGCTCTCAGCTTTTGACCAACAAGTTTGTAAGATTCTGTGGCCAGCTTCATTCTGCCCATCTTTCACTCAACCAAATAAGAGAAAAAAGGAAAAAAATGTACAAGTTTTTTTTAACAAAAAAAAAAAAAATTATTTAGTGAAGGAAACATTGCACTTTTGCCAACCTAAAATTAATTTGCTATAAAGGAAGTATTGTTCAGCGTAGTAGGCTTTGGTATGCAATGGAAGTCACTTCTTCAGTAGTGAGTTGCAGTTGCTCAGTGAAATGCTAACTGATTTTTGTGCAACACAGAACAAAGGATGTTGTCCCAGATGCTCTATGCTACCTTTGTCCTTACAGTATTGCTACACATTTGAAGTTCAGCCCATTTCTTTTTAGAAGAAATCCTAAATGTAACAAGAGTGAGTACAGTTTGACCAAACCTTTGTAAGGCTGAGAAGACATTGAGCCACCTCACTCCAACAGGGCAGCACTCCCAGCTTGAAAGAGGACACAAGAGTCCTGTCAGAGACTTGTGCCGGAAATGCTGGAGTCTGGAAGAAAAGTATTGATGACCCGGTAACTCTGAGCTCTGCGGATCATGTCGCGGATCTCTATATTCAGTTCCATTAATTTGGTACAGATTTCAGTCAGGCTCTGGTTGGAGCCCACCAGTGCATAGGTGCCCGTCTGACCCAAGGTTTGGTGCCTGAAGTAAATGTTCAGTAGTGTCTGGACTTCATCATCAGAGCTACTTCCAAAGATATCATTGGGCCACAAAATCCTGCAATCAAACAGGAAGAGAATGTGTGTATATTAGCACAGCACAAATGGAAGCCAGGTGATAGAGATCTCTAAAAGGAGAACTGACTCACACATGCTTATAAGCCAAAAGCAACTCACTGGTTTATGCTACTCATTTGTTACCACTGAAATCACATAAAAGCAGAATTCTTACTAAGAAACAAAAAGCTTAAGAAAACTCATTCAAATAAGTGGAACTGGGCTGAATGTTAGCTGATGCCAGTGACATTCACCTATAAGGAATCTCAGTTCTGTAAAAATATTCTTAAGAGCTTCACAGAAGTACTTTGATCTACTCAGTGTAATTAAACACCTTAATTGTTGCAAGCATACATGTTTGTATTACTCATTTGATACTGTTACTTGTGGCACACTGCTGCAAAAGTTAGTAAGATCAATGCCTCCATGTACCTTCCTGAAACATTCAATTAATTATGCTGACTCAGCACATTATATTTAGTATAAAGTTAGGAAGGTAATAAATGCATACTTTTCTAATAATATGAAAGCCTAATATGAGCCATGTAGCAAAACTTGCCTGCATTCTCTTATTTGTCGCACGGCTTTAACAAGTTCATTGTTTTTCAAGCACTCCAGCATGGACTGAATAGCTGCTTCTGTAGAATTGAATGTGGGCTCAGATTCCATCGTTAGAGGCTCAGCTGCAATTGCAGCAGTAGCATCCTTAAGGTTTTTCTTCAACTCACTCAGTTCTCTTGACATATTTAACAGCTGTTGCAAGGAGAAAGATGAGAGACAGGTATTTTCATTCTCCACAGGCACCAAAGGCAGTAGCTATTTCAAGCCTGTACTATATTGGATGTACACATTATGGAAAAGATCCTCTTTTAACACAAGGGCATTTCTTCACCTCTGAGCTCTGTACAATATAAGGAAGACACAAACTACAGATTTTTAAGCTTTGTGCTTCCTTTAACCCTATACTGTATTTTTGGTTTGCTAAAATGCAAGAGTACATCTAAACAATCTTTTATTTTTCACCCCTGCTACTTTTTTCATTCCATAGTGGATAGTTTAAGAAAACATAGACTTCTCCTAGCAATCATGCTGTCATTTATTTACAAAACACATGCAGCATCTGACATGTTTAACAGATGGACAGGAATTGTATAACCCTTTGTTAGACTTAAAAGTTCACATGGCACGAGACTCACAAGTAAGTTAACAGTTAATTTCTAAAGTCTACCTTTTCATGCTCATACATCCTAAAAATAAGCACTCTCACATGAACTAATGATGGAACTTCCTTTCAGTAATAGCTTATGGCTCCAGCAAAATATGTGAATTTCATGGTAAACCAGCTCTTCCCCATATTATTGTTTTGCTGTTTCACAGGCTGCATTATTTATAAAATTTCTAACTGTGAAATACAGTTACTGAAATCAATTCTCTTATAAGGAATACAAAATATTTCTAAAATTTAAGACATTTCAAGATGCCTCCTGTCCTGTGTTCTCTTAAAAGTGGACATCCTAGTCACAACGAGCCAGCCTTCAGAACAGTGTCTTAAGATACAATAAATATTCAAGCTCTTTGTACTGCTACAGCATACCTGATAAAACAATTTCTATTTAGAGAGACTCTCTAAGCTATTTGAATATGTCATAAAATACATTTATAGCTTCAAATTTGTTTTACAGCTACAAAGTACAATACTTCCTCCCCTCAATAGTTTAAAATATATACACTTTACCAGGAGAAACATATATATGGAATGTCAAGTTAAATTTTTCCTTAGATGATGCTCATTCAGCTTAAAGTAATCACCTCAAATATATTTCAAAGGATGACATATTTTATGCAATTGCTGAAAATAAACTTGACTAACAGTATTGTTCTTGTGATCTGTTTATTTTAAAGAAAGATACATAGATTTATCTAAAACCAAATGGCTATTTGGGTCAAAAGCGATAGTGTGCTGTGTGAAAAATAACATAAAGAGGAAAGGTTGTAAAAATCACAGCGTGAAAAAGATGACATTAATATGATATTAATTATATATTTAAAATAGATTTAATATTCAATGTTTAATTAAACTGATTTCAATGTATTTATCTAGAGAATAGGAATGGGCAGTACGCTTGCAGTCAAAATATAAAGTAGTTCTACGCTACACACCTTTGTTTGCTCAGGTATGAGAGGACGCAAAACCATTTAATAGCTGTTTGTCAAAAACTGCTGCTGATGTTTCTAGTATAATGCACATGCAATGGAGACAGTTTATATGCTGGAAATTACAACACATTATTCCAGCAAAAACATTCATTTTGCATCCAGATTAAGATTAATTTACCCAATTATTTTGTTATTTCCATGCTAACAAGTGCTCCTGGTCTGTCTCCACAAAGTTCAGAGAAAATCAGTCATGACCCAGGAAAAGGCTGTTATCTGTACGTGCAATGAAGGTTCATTTTCCTGAAAATTAAGGCCTCACTTAAAATAAAAATAAACTACTTGAAGATGTTCACATAGAGTAAGTCCCCAATACATGTAAAGTGTATGACTGCAGGTAAGATTTCATGTATCATACTAGTTTGTTAACATTGACCGAATGACTTTTGAAGACTGCATTTATAAAAGATAACAGTCTTTGAAAGTATAATTACGAGAAATACAGTCTCTTGACTATACATTAATGCAGATCCTGCTGTACTGAAGGATATTGTCTGCAAACTTATCTTCAGGGGGAAATGATGTAATCTTTGGTGTAAGTCCATAGAAAGAAATATAAGAACATGAAAGTAAAGTGGTTTTTTTCAGTGTAAGACTTTTTAGTTTGTTACATACCTCTGGCATGGAACTGACTTCATGCACTTGTCCGATAAGTTTACAGTAGGACTGAAAAAGCAACAGCAGCTGAAAGTGCAGTTTATATAATCTCTGACACAGTTCCAATTGCTAAGGAAAGATTTGTGGAAGAAAAATTATAAAGATCAGTGAGTTAGGCTAATTTTCAATAACTAATAAAACACATTGAGATAGTCCAGTTCTCAGAAAACATTGTTTTACTGAAGTATGATCATATACTGTTTCAGAAAACAACATTCTTCTGCAGGTAAGTCATATATGACATTGAAAACAAAAATTATGATGTCTAGCTCTCATGTAGCACACATCAGCATCAATCTCAAAGCAGTTTATATAGGTTAGCTTCACTGTCTCCAATTTGCAGCTGGAAAACAGATGCAGAATATGGGGGAAATTACTTTGCTGCATGAAACATAAAACTCTTTAAAACTTCAGAAACAGCCAAAGACCATTTCTGAGAGGATGGAAATCCAAGAGAGAAGCAATGAAGTGGTTGTCTAACAGGTCAAAGCTCCCGCCTGCTTCTCTAAGGGAAGAGGGAGAGAGGCAATAAATCCATCCAGTAGCAGTTGGTAGGAAGTGCCAGCTCTGCAACTTAAACCTCAGCTCATGGATTTTCCACCATCTTAAAGAAACCATACAAATGATGGATGGATTTTAATGTGTAAGAGGACCTCTGGCTTCTACAATGTATTCTCTCAGATTAAGTAGATACTGTTCTATGTATATTAACTTGTTTCTTCCAGTGAGACGTGCAGTGCCACACAAAAGGTGTTGGGCACATTGAAGTAACACGTGATGGGCATGTCTGCCAGAGGACTCAAGTTAATATGTTTATGACCCTGGTATTCGTGTGCCTTTCAGGAGTGGGAATCTGGTAGTTCCACAGCTGGATCATGGTGGGGAAGGGAGGCATATTTGATCTTTGGCAAATTATGGAAGAAGTGAAACTTCTGCAAGTACTATTGCATGCCAAATATGGCAGAACAGGAGAAGCAGCAATTAATGTCTTTGCTTCCTTAAAGCACTTCATACATGCTTAGCTACCAGCATGTACTTCAGCTACTTGCTGAACTGAACTGCAAATGCCAGCACAAATACTTTGAAAGTACTTCAAAAACATGATAAATGTTAATTTGAGTGAAGTTCTTATTTACATATGGTTCAATATTTAAGTGCCAGGGTTTTTATTAATAACCCAAAATTAGAACTGTATCCTTATGCATTTCCAGTTTCAAAATTTCTGTACCATCCATACAAGGCTGAGGGGCTGAGGTCAAGGAGATGTTCTTCGGCAAATTTCAGCTTTGTTTGTCAGGGAGGAGTGGACACCAATCACCATCTACAAACAGTCATCCAAGGGCACTGCCAAAATCAAGTAGAGGTAGTCTCCTTCTGAAGGAGGTTTATAGACGAGAATGGGAGCAAGAGGAGAGTGCCAAGCCACGGGGTGTCAACCTGGCAGGGTTTGTCCTGCTGAAGGCCTGGCAGACAGGGCTGCTTGCACATCAGCCTTGCTCTGCCACAGCAGCATAGCTCAGCACTGTAAATTTGCCTGGTCTGAGCTCTGCAATGATAAACTGTTTCTGGTTTCTGAGTTGGTATGTTTTATGTTTGTTATTGGTGGTCAGGGTTGGAGTGTTCCTGTCCCAGATGGAATCCCACCACACCTGATATGACAGCAAAGACCCACAGGAAGGGAAGGAAGGCCCATCAGATCCATAGCGGGGAAAAAAAAGGAGGGAATGGCTGTGCAACCTGCTAGGACAGAACAGACTCATGGGCAGGGACAAAACCTATTGGTGGCCAGGAGAATGAAGAGGTAACGCACGAAGGATGCTGCCTGTTAAATAAACCTGCCCAGTGGCCATTCTCTGTAACTGAGGCCATGGAGCACCGCCATGCTTGCATTTGTATGGCTGATCATTATCCTCCCAAAATAAACCCTGAATGTTTAGATACACGTCCTGGAAATGGTTCTGGCTTCTGTCTTACTCCAACCATTCTGTGCATGTCAGGGGCTGGCTGGCACCCCAGGCAGGGAAGGTGCTAACTGTTCACCCCTAATACAAGCCTGGGGACACACACTTGCTGCATGCTCCTTTTTTAGCTGGAACACAGCCCCAGGTTCTCCAACAGGGATCCAATTCACTCTATTCAAATTTTGGAGAACCAGCAACATTATGTAACAGTTACATACACATCTACTTGAAGCTGTCAGGGAGTTAAAAGTTAATTGAAAACCAGGACATGGCACAACATAAAAAAATAAAAATCTTCAGATAGCTTGGCATGTAACACATGACTTTTTTCAGTCCTTACAGAACAGTAATTCAGTTTCATCCTTCTGGCTGCTAACCTGAGTGAAAACAAACTAAGGTCAAATCAAAGGCTCAAGTTTGACTCAGTATTCAGTTACCATATCAAGCAATTCCATCTTTGCTCTTCCTAAGTGTTAGAAACCAATAGTGGTGAAACTATTAATCAACACATAAACAAACCCAATTTAAACCATAACTATACGTCAACTCTAAATTGTACATTTTCGTTAGGCCAAATTTAGAATTATGAATTCTAAAATAACAAAAAAGTTATCTTCCACTCCAGCATATGACATACATTTAAATGCTTGATTTTAAAAGAAATTATGTAAATGACCACTTAAAACATATGAAGGTGTCAGAATTTTGGTGCAGTATTTTTAGATTTCACAAAACACACATTAGTAAATTATTTTAGTCACTGCATGTAGAACCACATATCCTACAGGAAAATTATAATGAAAAAGGAAAACATGCTTAGAAGTAAAACTGTAAAACTGGGGTGTGTTAGTCCATCTACAGATGGACAAAGAATATGAAAGAACTTCAACTTACTGCAAGAGATTCCATTTGCTACACAGCAAGCATGGCACAGGAAAAAAGGAAAGGAAAGAAAGTATAGTGTCAGTGAAATGCATGCAATAGGAAGCACAGCCCGTCTTTAATAGCATAACTTGTCAGCAGTATTAGCAATGCTTGCCTCAACCTGATAACTGGTTGGAAATATCACATACAACATGCACAGCATTCTTAATAAAATCAAACTTTAATTCTAATGGTGAATTCCAGTCTAAATACCCTCAGTTAGATCTTCAGGTTTATTAGTTCTGATTTACCCCACTCAGTAAATGCTGTAACTAACAAACACAATGACATCTGCCCAGTTACAGCCTGATGCCAGTGCATATGCACATAGTGTTACAAAACATTTGGAATTCTTATTAAAATTATTTACCTTATCATCAGTACAAAGGCAACAAACACAGAAATGTGAAATAATGCTAACTTCGTATAGCCTGACAAAGTGTTTCATTCTGGTTTCTTTCCAGGGACCTTACTATTAAAAGATGTATGGAAAAGTATTGTCCCAAATCCTGCCTTACTCTTCTGTAAAACCATGACAAACTATACTTGAAGCTCTTGTGGTGTTTAATTTCATGCCTTTTACATTGCTTGAATAGTTTTCTTATTCTATTTAGTACTCTTGAAAAAGCCCCTTTCTATCTTGGCTTCCATGCAGTTCACATAAATTAAGCTTTGCAAAGCTAAATTCAAGATAAGAGGACAAGAGCAGACAGATCACTGTGCTCTAATAAATTCACAGGTGTGCTGGCTTGTGTTTTTCAAATCTTGTCTCTGTCTCAGCTCTTCAGAAGTTTAGCGTGCCACCAAGTTTCATTTGGACTTTCAAACAGATTGCAATACACATATAATTTCTAATTTATCATGGAATTTATGTTAAAGAAGGTGGGGGGTGGGAGTGGGAAGGGAGGAGAGAAGCAGCAAGTACGCGAATTCCATAATCTTTTTTCACAGAAAACACTGTCTTCTCTGTACTGCTTCCAAAACCATGGCAAGCCAAAAAAAGGGGTGGGCAAGGGGTTTCACATTACATGAAAAACCCTTCTTCACAGAAAGAAAATATACTGGATACAACATCTCCCTAAACTATACTGATGCTCAACTCCATATTGCTCTGTAATTTCATGAGTGTAACTTATTTTCCTGTTTCTTTCAGCATAAAATGAAATATTCCTTTGAAGTTGAAAAGACACTAATTATTGGACTAAGTGACAATTCTTTTAGTCCCAAGCAGCAAGGGCTCGGGTAGAATGATCCTAGCCTTCACTCATGTTCTCAATGTCTAGTTTAATTTGCATAGTAAAGGAAGTACTGGTTTAGATTAGTTGATAGACACTACACAATTAGTGGTTTTGGCAGCTGAAAATACCAAATGTTTAGAGTATCTGGATCACTTGCACAGTCCCTTATGCAGCTAGTAAATGCTGCACCTAGGATGATGCAGCAACACTCTGATTTAGTTTTTTTTATCGAGACAGAGAATTACTATTCTGTACAATTAGCAGACAAGGAAGACAGCAAAGCACTAAGTTTTAGATTATGGGTCTTCTTGCTTTTTTCAAGGAATTATTTTTACATACTGAAAAGAGATGAGAGTTATACAACTATTTCTTAAGACATTAACACTTTGATGGCTACATAGTCTTCAGGTATTTACTGGCACGGAAGAGTCCCACCGTAACAAAATAACTGCTGTGTGCAAGGGGCTATTAATTATAAGTGCATTTTATTAAGGCATTCTATTTGATTTGACGTGCCAGCAGACAAAATGCTTTTCCCACAGTCTACGAAAGTGGGTATATATAAAAATTTGTGTATACATCAGAAAGAAAAAGAGATTCAGCATATGCTGTGCATTCTTAAATATCCACTGGACTTGAAGGACAGTAGAAACTATTCTGTTTGGGGAAATCCATAACACAAATGTGTTCCTCCTTCAGGAAAGCTGCCTACCTGAGCCAATTTTACCTCCTCAATCTATGGGTCTGCCAAATAGCAGTCAGACAACTGGTTACTTATTATTAAGAATGTCTAACTTAACAATGAGACTCACTGTGTCTTGAGTTTTACTGTAACTCAACTCACTTCCAGATGACTATGGTCCCAAGAAGTACACTTCCAGTCTAACTGGCAGCCTAGAGTAATTGAATGTTTAGGCACAGGAAAAATCATAGCAACAGCTACATTCTAATTTTTTGGGGCAAGTTTTTTATGGTGTGCAGTATGTTGTAAATATCCACTAACAGTCTGAGTTTGCAAAGCCCACATCCATTAGCTTGTAGTGGGCTTTGTGATGAGCAAGATCTAAGGAACGTGTATACTGACCTTGGACTTACAGAGTAAATTGAATGTCTCACTGGGAGATAAACACTTATTTGAATTAGCAGTTTCAATTGACAAGAAAAAAAAAGAACCTTTTATGTATCTCTTTTCCAGAGAAAAAGACCCAAAGAAAACCAGACTGGCTAGATTCAAAAAAGCCTTGTTTAGTAAGATTGAAGAGTGTACCAATAGCTGTACTCATCTGAGACTGTTACCCCTGGACAGACAGCACAGTGTCTGTCACAGTATATCCAGTTAATCTTTTGTCTATCAATTGATTCCTATGTCCTTGAGACTCTGTTGTTCAATGTAGCATCAAAGCTTACAAATCAGAGATACATCCAAATCCTGTAATCTGTTGCAAGAATAAGAGGGTGTGGGGGGGAAAGACATTGTGGGACATGAAGCTTTCACCCAAGTTCAGAAAAGTTGCTAGCTCCAGCAGCTGACCTAGACAACTTCTATTTCAAGCTTCTTCAATGTCAGAACAAGCAATTTCTGCCTCTGCCTATTTTTAGTAACAGTAACAATAGTCAACAAATCATGTGCAATTATTTTGAAATAAGATCTGATTAGAGAAATGATGCCAAGTTAGACACCAGCATCAGCAGGCACTTGTGACGCAACTGCTTGTGCTAATGCTGAATTTGGTCTTACATCTTGTCTGTAGAGGGGACTATTTTTACCTCAAGCTTTTTACCAGGTGGGGAGTTCTGAGAGCAAGATGTTGCTTTTTTCTCCTTACAATTATTTATGAACTTTTCCCAGAAGCAGCCAGGTTTTGTGCTTAGGTAAGCAATTTTTTTTTTAGGCCAGAAGTCTTCAGCAGGATTTCAGGCCCTAGTCTAACCCTCAATGAGTTTAAGCAGGATCCCTTGTGACTACCTCGGTTTTTCCTACAATTATTAGATTCTTTAGCTTTCAGGGTTAAGAGAAAATGAGAGGAAAGATAACACTTGACAGTCTATAAGTAATTTTTCCTTGTCCCTTCCTAATCACGTTCCTCAGTTTCCCTGGACTCTTCCTCCCATTACACTTTTGTTGAATGAACAGACTGTTTCATAGGGAAGCGCTGCTTCAACTGAGAGATAAATGAGAAAGGGAAGAAAAGAAAGATGCCTATTGGTCAAAGACCTACCATCCTGTCAGCTTCCAAGGAATAATGCATTTTGGGCTGAAGGAGCAATGATGGGGAGAAACCAGGGACTTCTGAAGGAATGAGAAATTTCTCTTTTCAGTCTGTTTGTTAAGTAGTAAAAATACTAAACTTGGCTTCACAAAACACACATGTAATTCTGAAACAGAGAACACCTAGCTGAAAACAACACCACATAAGTGGAACATGACATTTACTAACTTCTAGATGCATTTAGGCCAGCTATTTGAGCTCAGTTCACAGTTTATTTCTTCTCTTCAGCACTCTTCCTCCTCTACTTTTTAAAAAAAGTAAATGTAGCTGATCAACATGCATGTTCCAATAGTTACACCTCCCTATGCATACTTTATCTCCCTCTCCTGATGTACTTGCAGGAGAGGTAGTAGCATGTATTCCAGGTCTACTTTTTCAGATTTGGGAATAGCTCATTTGTAACTTCCCTGTACACAATTCCTATTACACAATAAACAGTATCTTATTTAAATGCACTGGAAGCTGCCTGTCACTTTTGCCGATGCCAATGACAGGTGGGGGAAGATTGAACAGTTTTCCCACTGCCTGTGATTGCAGCCGCGGGACTTATTAGCAAATTACATTTGCTAATAAGGTCAAGGAAGCCAAAATGCAGGGGTGGCAAGGGCTTGGGATTCTTGGGAAATGGCATAGAAAATAAAAATCAGGGAAGTCCAAAGATGGGAAGACAAAAACATAGAAGTGGGAAGAGAGGTTAAGATAAAACCAGAAGAAAATAAAGTGAACTGGGGGAGAAGACAAACTTAAACTAACATAAGAATAAACCAAAGAAAGTATTTGAAAAAAATGGTTACAACAGTCAGTTGTGTGTTCTGAAAACGTCACCATTATCTTTCATAAGTTAAAATACATGGAAAGAGAAGATGTCACTTTTTTCTACATGTCGTTGCTGTTTCCTGATTGTGGCTAATTCCTTCCAGCCCCCTCTATTCCCTATCCCTCCATTCTTCTATCTCCAAAAGAAAAAAAAACCAACTCTACAAAATAACATTTCTCGATTCATTCTATGCCACTAAGATACCAGCTGTTTCTTATAGCTTAGTATATTAAATAATAGGAATGCCTGCTGATGGTGCTGATTTCTGAAAAGATTGATGTGTTGACTAGAATCAACACACAATATATATACTTATGTGTATATATATGGGCACATGTACATGTAAAACTTGCTCAAAAGTGATATTTTGCCATAGCTATGAATACTTATCTACAGCATAAATTATTCCACTGGCCATTTTACAGTCTTTATTTCACAACTACTAACCTAAGCATATTTCAACCAGGCAAATCTTGCTGTAGGGCAGACTGAGTGTGTAACAGCTGTAGATAAAATGAGTGTAATGTGGAAATGCAGTACTCCAGAGGTGATTTTCAGAGACTCTGTGCTGTGGGAAACTGCTGCTGCAACACCTTTCTAAAGCGGAGAGCATGCACAACCCAGACAGGGTTAGCTCTGCTTCCTCGTCTAGGCTAGGAAGGCAGCAGTACTGCCTCTGAATGCTTCCCATTTCCTGTGGCCAGGGCTGAGGCAACAATACCTTTGAGCCTTAAGTGTGAAAAATGGATTACGCGCTAGCCCAGCAGAGAGACAAGGAGGAAGTACAGCAGGATCTTGTGGGTTTGAGAACAAGATCTATCTATCACACATGTTACTTTACAGGAGAGAAATATTAGTGCTCATTCATTACCTTCTCTTCTGAGTCCCCTGGCTGGCAGGTAATAACTCCATCTCGCGAGCCCCCAGCGAACGTTGCTTTGCAGTTCGCAAGCCACTGTTTTGAGAGAGAAATTAAAAGAAGATATAAACACAACCTATGGTTTGATTTGAAGAAAAGTAAGCAAAATTTTAGTTTCACAGCATAGCATGTAAACAAATAAAAATCTGCGGTTGCATTTTTTATTTATACAGACTGTGGCAATTTGCTTTGACTGTAATTTAAAAAGTATACTTCTGATTTCTGCTGGTATTTGAATTGCATAAACCAAGAAAATGAATTAATTATTGAATAAGGGAAAGGAGAGACCCGGAATATTAAAGATGCCAATGTTTCTAAAATTAAGGGATACAATAACTATATTTTTTTTTAGTTCTGGTTCGTATGTTCAGGAAGAAACATTTAATGAATCCAGCACTGAAATATGTTTTTTTATTGAACATCATTTTAACCGGATCTGAGTGTATCTGCAGTCTTCTGACATAGCACAGAGATGTACAGAACAAACATACGTATGTACAAAACATAATCCAGCATACCGACAGTGTTGCTTCTTTCCTGTTGTTGTATGTGTCCAGGTACTCCTGTAGTTCTAAAACACTGAACTTCAGCTTTTCAAGAAGGCCACAAGAGAGCAGCTGGAGAAATGAAATCAGAAGGTCTAGTAAATATCACTTTAAAGATATTAACAGAGCAGAAAGTATTGTAAAGGTCTTGCAAAAGTACACTTAAATTTACAGATACTAATGCTGAAAAATATATTTATGCAAAATCATACATAAATAGAATACTATACTTAAAACTCAATAGCAAATGTTGCACCAATGATAATGTGGAGTTGAAACTATGTTCTGTGTTCAACACCTTTGCAGAGAACAACAAAATACTGCACAAAGCCTAACTAGTCATCTCCACAGAGGAACAACTCTTCCACGGTCACGGCAGTGAGCCTAAGAATACACTTGGCAAGTTCCTACCTCTGTAGTTCTGTGTGAGGCCACACTGTTCTGATGCTGTTGCATAAACATGGGCCAGAATGAAAACAGTGGGAAGGGTCACCTCATTCATTCCCTAATACTTATTTTTATCATCCAGCTCACATCACCGTTGACTCAAATGAAACCATTAAACAAATTACCCTAAAAATAGCTTCTCCTTTTTTTGTTTGTGGAACCAGCAGGGTCAAGCAGGCACCTGTTTTATATTGTTTTCTGGCACAAAGGCTTAATGGATCATAACTGTTCTATGATTCTATATTGCCCATCTGCCAGTATCTACCTAATAAAATAATATGGAAAATGGAAATATGGTTAATATGGAAATATGGTTAATAATAAGAGATAAAATTAGAGATAGGAGGTGAGTATCTTTTTGACATATATACTCAGGAGTTGCTCAAAAGTAAAAGAAAGAGCCAGTAAAATAATACACTGCAACACAGCACATGCCTCTCGAAAAGAAATATACTCACTGTTTCTGCATCTACAAAAAGAGTGGGACATTCTGAACATGATGTTAACATCTGAGAAGACCTCACAAACTTGGAGCCTATTCCTCGCAGGTTGTCTCCTAAGTAACTAGCTGCATCGCAGGTTAGGAAGCAGAATCTTTTCTGAATATTCTGGAAATAAAAATACAGCTTATTATATTCTTCAATCAAGTAAAAGCTTCTTTCTTTTGCAAGCAAATGGCATGATTTTTTTCTGTCCACACAATAACATGTGCAAAAGAGACTATCTCCCTATGGAGAACTGAACGTCTGTTCAAGGATACTGAATAATAGTCATTATGCCATAGACAGCATACAGCTAGGCAACTGCAAAACTAATTACACAATTCATAATAATCTACTGTTGAAATACATTCTTTCTTGTAAAGACGATTGAATCTTCCATATCGCCTTTTATCCACAGGTAGCTTTTCTTTCTTGGCTGTACAGAGTTAACAGAGTCTATCAGCACATGACTTTTTCTGCCCATTCCGGGCATTGTTTTGTTAGTATTCCATGTCAAGTAGCTAATCAGATAAGATAATGGACATCCTAATGCCAAACAGCAGCATGGAAAAATCAGAAAAACCCTTTTGTTTTCCCCTGTGGGAAAAACCTTCTCACTAAAACTTTGCTGCTTGGGAGGACTCCAGGAACACTACATTGCATCCGGGAATTATTCTTCTGGGAAGATTTTTTTGGTGTTTTGAGTTGTAATTGAGTCAAGTCTTTAAGAAACATTCTAATACTGATAGTTTCTTTTCAGTGACTGATATACAGATTGACTAATAAATAAAACCAATACGTTAAGTCTTGCAGGAACTGGAATAATGATATTGATACACACACAGGAGGTTTCACTGCCAACATGTATCTCAGTAAGGTCGACTGCTCAGCAGGTGGGAGTAACATGAAAATATAAAAAAAAATATAAAGGCATGCAGCATTTTTGTATGATTTATTCCACGTTACCATAGGCATTTTTCTGAGGTTAGGACCTGCATTACCATAAGCATGCTTCAGTGAAGAGAAGTGCTTCCCAAATACCAATCTGAATGACGGACATATAAATAGCCTGTTACTGTTCCTACACTGGAGCACTGAAGCTTAGTACCTAAAATCAAGTAATAACTGAATTCAGACTTTATTGATAATGTAAGCTGTTGGATTGCATGATTTTTTTTAAAAAAGGTACATAAGCCCTCACATTGTAGGTAGGGTAAATGCTAGCAATTTATAAAAGGGTTAAAGGCAAACTTCCTCTACAGACCAATTCCATTAGTCTTATCTGTGAATCTCTCTCTACAAGGTAAGGGCCTTGTACTAATTACCATCAAAACAGGTAAATTATTATTTTTATGAGCAACTAGCAGAGTCATCTGAATCATAGGACTTGGTGACAGTTGGAGATTTATTACTATGATGCCTTCTGAAAAGAAAAATACAGTCCAAGTCTTAGTGAAACTATTGCTGACAAGTCTACTGGCAAAGGAAAGAGATCTAGATTTGATCTCAACCCACAGAAGAGCTAGCTGAGAATGTGAAAGTGGAATGAAATTTAGAAAAACAGATTATGGAACAGAGTCCAAGAGGTGTTGGTTGAAAGGGACATCTGGAGAACATCTGATCCAGCCTTAAACTCAAAGCAGGGCTATTGCCAACACTAGATCAAGTCAGCATGTTTTTGTCTAGCAGAGTCTTGGAAGCTCTATGGTCAGACATTCCTCAGGCTCTCTGGGTAACCTGCTTAGGTGCTGCAATGCCCTCCTGGGGAAGAGTAACTGAGTTCATGAATCTGAGGCAGTGAAGGAGACAGATTACAGAATACAACTGACTTCAATGAATTCAGAATTTGCAGGAAGGAGCCCATAAGAAATAACTTCACAGGGAAAGGAAATAACAAGAGGTAGCCATTCTTTAGGAATAAAAGGAAAAAGAAAAAAGAGGGAAGAAGCACATTCTGTACCACCACAAGATAGAAAATACGTTAAGCCATACACCTGCCTACATCACAGATATTTCAGTCAGGCAAATACTCATGCAAAAAAGAAAAACAGAAAGTGAAACTGTGTTAAGTTACTAACTTGGATACTGAAAATAGCACAGCAATGTAGGCACGATATGCCAAATAAACCAGTGAGAGAAAGGAAGAATGTCAAGAAGCAAAGTAGAAATAACTAAGAGGAAGGCCAAGGAATCACAACGGAGAGGAACACCTACTAACAGATGCTACTGAAAAGACCAATGTGTTTAATGCCTTCTTTTGCCTTATTGCTCCCAGAAAGAGCATCTGTGTACAGGTAACTGAGACATCTATAAAAACACTGGTGAGAAGATATCTTTCTAGTAAGGGCTTGGATATTATTACATCTTTGCAAATTAGGGAAACATGCTATGATAGTTACAATACTGGCTAAAGAGGTCTAGGAACCATAACAAGTATTTTTGAGAACTCACAGAACCCAGGATGTTCTTATCTCAAAAAAACCCAAATCCAAACCCAAGAGCAAAAGAATTAAACACAAATTTCAGGAAATGAGAGAACATATAAGATATGAATAATAGGCAGTACAGATTTGGCCAGATAAAATCGTATGAAACTTTAACTTTTATGAAGGGCTGAAATTTTCTATTAGGAGGAGAAGCAATTGATATGTTATACATTAATTCATTTACTGTCTTAGAAGTAAGGCAGAGAATCCTGGTCTAGAGGTAACTAGGTGTGCAAAACCATATTATGAAGTTAATTATCAGCAGCTCACTATCCTATTGCTAAGATAAATGGAGTAGAATTCCACTTGGGACTGTGTCAGGCACTAACCAAGCCATTAATGAAAATACTGAATAATGGAATATGCTTCATGCTTATTAAGTACATGGATGGTTGAGCTGCAGGGGCTGCAAATTCTTTGGAAGCCTGGATTAGAATTCAGATTGATCTTGATAAACTGGAGAAGTGGTGCATGGAAAGAAAGACAAGGTTGTACACCTAGGATGAAACAGTCCACCGAGAACATTCAGGATGGAGAATAACCCGGGAGGCAAACTTTTGCAGAACAATATCTGCACACTAGATTGGGTTACAAGTTGAAAATGTGCAGTAGTCAGTAGAGAGGAATTTTTCAACAGGAATACCTTCTATACAATAGGTAATCCTTTATAGTCAGTGCTGGTAAGAATTTAGGCTGAAATACAGAACCCCTCTTGCTTTTCAAGTAATAAACAGCCTACTGAAGAGAGCCCATAGCAATAGTGAGAAGTTAAGGTGGCTTATGGGAAGGCTGAACAAAATGGGGTTAAATAAAAGAAGTTTGGGATAGGTGAAGTCAGGGTAATGGTCTTCAAACTGCAAAGAAGAGAATAAGTACAACTGTGTATAGAGCAAGAAGCAATGGGCATAAAACACAGAAAGAGAAGTTTTCAAGCAATTAAGGAGAGCTTAAGCATTCTGCGCTACCTAGGAACACTGTGAAGTTCCACCTGAACTTAAAGGTTAAGAACAGCCTAGAAAAAAAAGTTAAGCATTTGACAAGCACGAAAGTTACAGTTGATCCTGTCCTGGGCAAGATAAAGAACATAAACATCATGTCCCTTCCAGCACACATCTACTCATGTGTTTTAACAGTTCTAGCTTATTTTGTGAAAATAAGTTCTTTAAAGCATTTCAGTCATGGTTTCATCAAAAGCTGACCAGCCCACTAGATTCAAGAAAACATATCCTTCCTTTACTGCTTTCCTTTTCAGATATTTATAAAACACCAATCAATCTATGGCTAAGAAGATAAGCCTTGAACAGTGTTTTAAAAGCATTAAAATAAAAAAGCAAGAGACTATACTTTGGTATGTATGTATATATAGTACTTCATTAAATATATCTTGTAATTACATGGACTATTAGTTCTACAGTAAGTTATCATCTCAGCTATGTCCTTCTGGGTGCAGATTACAGTGGCTGTAATCTTTCAAGCAAAATCTAAACACAGTATATATTTTATGAAATGGGACTAAAGCGAATAATAATGCCAACCACCGGCATATTATGAACAGCTATATGCCTGCATATAGTCACTGTGTCAATGTAAATAATAACAAAATATTCTTAAATGTTTTCTTCTTAACCTCAGGTTTCCTCTTCTGGGAAGAGGACTTCTTGTAATAAAACAGCTTGGTTGTGGAAACTACTTGGTAGTTCTCAAATATACTTGTCTTGGAACTGGCTGGTCTGCTGGCAGACGTTTGATTTGACGAAATACAAAGAGGCAGCTGTAAAGATAATCCAGAGATCTCTGAGCTAGGACCCTTTTACAGGAAAAGTACTTCAGTAATTTCAGGAATTATAAACAAGTTTAACGTGTTGTGGGCAAACATCCAAGATACCATTAACTTGATACAGACTGAAATGTAGGTGCCCTGGAAAATGCACTTCTTTCACTTCACCAAGTATTAAGCTGACAAGCTCCTCCAAACAATAGTTTTGTTTCACAGTTAAATATTTTGGCAGTACTTTGTGTTGCAAGCCTAGCACATATTGGGCTTGTTTTTGAAACTTCCTGTTGGTGAGGGTCAAAAGCCTTTCAAGTTAGTGGATGAGTAGCAAAGGTTCATGGTGCAAACACAATATAATTCCAGACAAACTGGGATCTTATGACAAAAATCTGGGAAAATAATACTTCTATCTTTTAACCTGGAAGAGGAGAACAAAGACACTTTTATAAAATAAAAATATGGCTGTGACTCCAGCTAGAAAATTCTGGTTTGCTAATACCATTAACACTTTTTTTTTTAATTATTTTTATTACTGTTATTCAGGTTTTACTGTTACTGATTTCTTTTTTTTGAGAGCAGTATTGTAGCTTTTTCCTTTAAGTATCAACTGCAGAAAATTAGTAGGCCATCTTTTGAATATAGGACAAGCACAACAGCAGATGTAGTTTGTGCAAGTTAAAACAGGTATTTTACAGGCAATGTTCAGGTCCTGCATTACACAGCATTATTTATTTGGTTTTCAGAAGTGTGGTACTGGTTCCCTTTCACCTCTTCAAAGAGAACAAAAAGGACAAATAACTCTCAGAACACTTGAACAGGGCTATTAACCTCTAGGACTGCAATAATGGCAGAAAAGCTGAAAATACATCACGAAGAATGTATTGAACTGTCATGCACTGAAGTCAACCCTGTTTTTTGTTTTTCCTTCCAAATGGCTATTTACCAGTGTTTAAAAGGCACCCAAACATTACAGTGGTGTAATGTTTAAAGGAGGACACAGTGTGCAGCTAGAGAAGATGTCGTGAACTCTGGTGGAGCACAGAAGAAACAGGATGGAGAAGAGATTCTTACTGTGTGATGCTTCTTTCTTATAAAGTCAGCCTTACAGATATAAAAAGGTCTTGAGAGTGTATAATTATTAGTAGGGTACCTACTGCTAATAAAAAATGGTGTAGTCTGAGATCATGGGTACTTAAACTCTGCATGAAGTTACCTGGCTGGAAGTTCACTGTTGCAGAATGCTAAATACCCTGCAGCTGCCTCATATAAGACAGAAGAAACAACTAAAAAAGGATTTAAAACTAATTACAGATAAGAACAGGCAGTCATTCCTTAGAACAGCTTCTATATTTGATTTTTTTTTTCTTATCTTTTTGCAAGATTCTTATCTTTGTGAGTATGCAGTTCTAGAAAGGAAAAATGTATTTGTAATCTTCAGATTCAGTCTCTGGAACTTATGTTACATGATGGCAGCTGGATATTTGGAACACAGTATTTAATAATGTTGACATTTACATGGGCATGGTCAGATTTCAACGGTTTCAGATGAAAGAACAGATACAATAGTTTGAGATGAAAAGGCTATTTCCTGTCTCTTGCAGTTAGTGTTTCAGGCTATTTGTAAAGTACTAAAGAAAATACTTTTTAAAGTGGATCCATATTTTATAACATTACTTCCAAACCTGCAAGTATGAGATATGTACTATTTTTTATGATGAAACTGGTCCTAGAAAACAGTTCTGCATAAAAATCTAGTATGGCAACTCTTCAGCATGCAAAATTACAACGGTTATATACCTAATAGTTCTTTCTGGTACTACTATCAAGAACCATCCTAACAGCCAGACATGGTCTAAACATTTTGATTGTGTAGCTTAAACTTATTTTCTCACCTTAAACAGGGAAGAGAACACATGAAATGTATAAACTGCACAGGAACCATCAGAGTCGCACATGAGCTGGTTGATATGACTACGCCAGGCTTCTTCTGCATCATCACATGCTGCTGGCTGAAATGCAGCAAGGATGGCAGAAAAAAATGGTGAGGGAGGAGGGGAGGCATTTCGATCAACATCTCCAAAACTGAAGGAGAAAAAAAAAAACCAAACTGTGATGAAAGGATAATACCAGGAAGGTGGCAGATAAAATAGGCTACAACAGAGAGACATAATCACAAGATCAATTACAGCACATTTCTAAAAATATTCATCAACTTTCAAATGACTTTTGAAGGTTGGCAAAGTGTTGGCTACAGTAATAAAAACCTCCAAATACAAATCCCTATCTTCAAGCCATTATCATCTATCTTTCTCTAACGCAGAATACTTCAATTGTTTTATTGTATCATTGTTTGGAAGAAGAAGGCTGAAACTTCACAGGAGGATAAAGCCCATGAAGAAAAACTCCTTTTTTAGGAAAAATTGGTTTAATAATGTACAGAAGTACTGAAAAGAATCTTGGCATTTACAGATATTATATACACTGACTTGTTTGTCCCCCAGTGTAATGGATTTGAGAATATCCATCCGTCCTCCACACTGTTCTTAGGACAGAGCATTATTTTGCCCCTCCATGGTCAGTGAGACCGGCTGACCTCCATTTTTGAAGGGTACTAAGACACTTGATCTTGCATTATTACCCTTTGAGATGGAGAAATACTTCCTATAGCTCCCAAGAACAGGAACTGTGATTCTGAAATGTGTGGCACATAGACAAAGACCAAGCTTCTTTATATATCCTCATTCCTTTCCATAAACACCCACTAATTGCAGTCTAACTCAGCATTCAAAATCTGAAAGATCTCCATAACACATGGAAAAATCTTGGTGCCTTGTTGCAACATATACTGGAGTCCAGCCACACTTACCAGCAGCCTCAAGAGTATACAGATGGGATTTTTGACAATATTGTGACTTCCTTATGACCCATAAGAAATCAGATGGATGATCTGTTGAACAGCTAACTAAGCAGTATTTCCATTAATGTGAACCTTTAAAAATCCTATTTTTAATTTTGATTAAATATATTACATGTATAATGACTAACTGCATAGGTGTGTGTAAAAACCATATCTTCTTCATCCTAGAAGGAAAATCTTGGGTTTTTTTTTTAATTGTGTGAGAATTATGCAGGTAATTAGGGCATTGTCGTCTCACTGCTTTAAACTCATGACAATTTTATAACTTCTGTAGCCAAAATAGCCATTCCATTAACTGGCACATTGTTAACACTCTATTGTACAGTGTAAAAAAACTTTTACAAATAATAGCATATACAAGTACCTAGCAAGAGCAAATTGTTCCAGCCTGTCAACTTTCTCTTCAGTCTCTGTCATATCCAGACTAAGGCTATCACTGCACTCAAATGCTCCAGGGAGTTCATTTGTAGATCCTGAAAGGTCATCCTCATGGACTGCTGTATCGTGTTCTTCATGTACAGCTTCAACCTAGGGGAGTGAATGATGAAATCTTAGAAAACAGCAAATTAATAAGTTAATTCCACTAATAAAGCATGCAATGAAAAACCCCCACCTGATAACATGTTAAATGACACAGATATAAAGCCACAGATTAGAAACTGCATGAATTAAGTTACACTTCTTCAAAAACACTGTATTTGCTCAATTTGCCGTCTTGGATCAATATTATTTTTTTTAGGCATTTCTTCAACTTAATTTGTCTAGCAAAGAAGTTCAGATTTCAGTGCATGTGGCAACATAACGGAAGTGTTTTTTTCAGGAAAAACAATAGGGTTCTTGTTACTGTCAGGCTGCCCTTGTCACTTATCCCTTGATAGTGTCCAAGAGTTCATTAAAAAGTCTCAAAAATATTGAAAAAATCCTCACTGCCTGGAACACTATATGCATGTTTAGAATTAAAAATTACTTTTAGCATGTCATTTACATAATAACTTCCATTCAAGAGGAATCCAAAGCATTCTATAGGCCATTAAAAGGATTATGCTTCTACTATTTCCTTCCTTTTTTCACCCATTAGCACCTAAAGCTCTTGATTTCTTTTTAAAACTTTCAAATTTCTCTTGTATTTTTAATCTGAACAAATTTTGTTTCAGTTTTAATCTTTTGGCTTTTTGGTAGGATTGGAGTACACTTCCAGAAATGGGTGAAAAATATATAAAATAGCATAATCTAAATATTCATATCCCTCAAAGCATTACCATCACTGCTTTATAATCCATTACAAATACTATCTTAATTATTGTGATTACTACCTTTAATAGAAAATAAGTTTAACTAGTTTTGTGCTGTTAACAATAATACCTGGCTTTTGGCCCCGAAACACTTGAGAAGAGGACATATTCTATGATTCTACATAATCAGTTTGTTGCTTTCATTTACTGAATCTTTTTAAAAGTTGAGGTGATATTTTTAGTTTTGCTTACGATGCAACAATCAAACCTTTTTGTACAGCACTAAAGAAGTAACAAAAATTCTCCTCTGCATTGCTGACATACCATCAGCTCTCTGAAAATAAGAACTCAGAGGAAAAGAGAAACAGGAAAGAGCTCAGATTTTGCGTTATCAAATGAAATAAAAATTATTTAAGTGCAAGACTCAAGTTTTTTTTACTAAAAATTGGATGACTTCTTCCTTAAAATACATACAACACCTGTCATTTTAACTTAATTTATATTGACTCCAATTAGGTTTGAGTAAAAATGCATACTAGAAGTATGCATACTAGAAGAAAATATCCTTGAGGCAAAAAACAGTAAGAAGGCATTCTCTATAAACTTATAAATTCAAACATCTTTGTAACACTGGCAAATCTTTGTCAACTGGGGTTATGTATTTCACCAATATCAAACCTGCATCAGGACTACCTGAATTTGCCAGTCAATAACACAAGAAATTGCTGTGATTTTACATTCTTCACTGATTTACTTTTTCCAAAGCTTTTCATTTTCTGATGAACACTGGCACATGGGTATTTGAAACTTAGAGAAATTTTCACAGTAAAGATTCTAAAACCTCAGGCACATATGAAGCTCATGAACTACAATTTGCAATTCTTAATGTGCATATCAATAGCTACTGCAGCTGGATGCATGAGATTAGCTGCAGTCACCACCTGCAAACATCTGTTCTGACTGCAGCTTCCTGAACTGAAATTCTGCCAACTTCTGATTATGGTTGTTACATGGTAACTTGTCTAATAACAGTTGTTTTGACAAATGATAATGAGCTTACCCTTTCCGCAATGATTATTTTGACAGGTTCCCCTCCTTTCCTATCCTTACTCGCATTTCCCTTCTCCTGCCCTTTCTTACTCCTGGGGAGGCTTCTGACACAAACAATTTGGTCAATATTCAGCACAATTACAATCTCCTTTTCTAGGACTCCTTCAACAGAAGTTTCATTACTTCTGTTATATGCAATGCTAGCAATACTGTATAATTTCTGTGTGTGTCTGTATTTGGAAGAGACCAAGAGCAGGAACTGGAATGAAAGCTGTTGATTACACAAGACATATTTTTTTCCCCAGCTCAATTCTGCATCATCACACGCCCTTTCTGCTGAAGTCACCCAATTCAGACATGACAGAGAAAGTTTTACCGGTAAAGCAACAGTGTCATAAAGCCACTAACCCACACACACATCCCACCCCAGATTATATTTCTGGAGAGACACTGGGAGGAGTAGGTTCACTTGATCTCCCACAAACAAGTATTGTCAAACAGAAAATTAAAGAAACCATCTCCACATTGATAAATCACTTACCAAGCTTACTCTATGTTCATCTTCTGATACAACTGTCTGAAATAAACTGTGTTGAACATGGTTGTTGTATCCTTGCAAATCCTGCCTCCCCACCCCCCCCCAGAACGGCTTAATTTTGCAGTCATGAATTTAAAATTTCTAAATGTCTGCCAAAAGGCAACAACTGAATCCAGTGCACACAACTGCACAATAGGTTCCCACATACAAAAAAATCTCAGAGAACATACACCCACCACATGAGTTAGCATATCATTCATTTAAATCAGCATGAAGGAACAAAAGTCTATTCCCTTAGAGTTGTAACTTGCAGCCAGTTCATGAATGCGTCTTCCAATGAGCTTGTAGTATCTTGGTGCATATGTAGTGCCATATACTTAAGAAACAATACATAAAATATTTTAATGAAGAAAGTGTAAGTAGAAAGGAAAGAGTATGAATGTGCACGAGCATATGAATGTATTGTAGTATGTCAAACAGGAAGTCAGACTGTACTTGCTTTCATAGATCAAACCCTTTATGAAAGTATAAGTAAAACAAACTTGTAAAAGTGTTATTTAGAATACAGTCTAGTTGGAAAAGAAAGTAAAAACATATTCACCTTTGATCCGTCAGACACTTGGAGATTATTCATGTCAGGCAAAGACACATCAAAGCCGGACGTTCCTATATTAAAATGATGAGGGTCTGCTGACGTTGTGTCACACGATGTAGAAAGTGAGTCAATATGATTTGTATCCTCAGATGGGGAGAGAGTTATAATCTGTTTAAAAGACAAAATAAGCACAGAAGAACTGAGTATATGGCTATCTTACCACACACTGCAAAACAGATACTGTTTAAAAGGGTGGTGATCGTGGCTCTCTTAGTTCACATGCAGACATATAAAAATCCTTTCAATGTTTCTCATAAAAATTGTATGCAAACGTCCCAGAGGTGAACAATGAAAACCTGACACAGTTTAACAAACTGGAGCTTTGACCTATTTCTTTAAGTGTTAGATAACATCAGAAAGATTTACTACTGGCCAATTGTGCAAAAGTGTCACATAGTAATTTGTGGGAAAAAAGGCCAAATAATCAGATCTGATGTTTCCCGTGTTTTGAACTTTGCATTAAAAGTCCTGTTTACATTTGCAAATAAGGGAAAATCAAGCAACAACCAAACACTGCATTGAGTGCCACCCCCCAATTTCAGCTGATTACATTGCACCTGGGGGAGAGGAAACTAAAAGCCCAGGCTATTTAAAACCACAACCCTGTATTTTCTTAAATTGCAAGTTTGCAGCTTACTAGGTCTGAGTTCTCCAGGATTTGGCTGGTGGTCAGGTCCTCCTCCTCTGATGACTCATCTGAGTCCTCATGGTTCATTTTGTTGAGGCTGGGTGTGCTTCCTGAGAGCTGGCTCTCTTCCAGCAGCTGCATGTCGCACTTGTCCAGGCTATCCAGGGATCGTCTGCGCACCCCCCAGTTGAAGTTGTCCATGCTCTCCCCCTGAAATCAGATATAGGGTCAGCTTCCTTGATCTGAAGCTCATAATATACAAACCACTAATATCATTAGATCAAAGTTAGCTCAAGAAATATTTTTATGTAAAAATGTAATACAAACTTGATATAAACATTTTTTTGTTTGTTCACCTGGAGATAAGAGCAGAAGCATGGAAATGACAAGTTAAATGAAGATTCAGTCTTTTCAGTATTAGATGTTTTTCATGCACTTGCTGATTTAAGAATTTGGTTTTGTAAGTCCACATATACACACACCTCAATACCAGTAGGGCAATGAGAGGCAAATGAAAGTTTAGAAGCAATTTTAGAGGATTTTTCCATGATATTTAAAAGTATTAGGAGCACAGATCACAGTAATGGTTCAATTGCAAAACCTATGTTAAAGATTTTAGGTTCTCTGCATTATATACATAATCATAATGATGAGTAGATTTGAATCAACCCTTCACTTACATACAGAATGGAATAGCTAAAGCAGCACACCTTTTAAAACTTCTATTCTAGCACCATATTGCTTAATTTTGTAACTTGAATTTATTTTAATTATTTGAAACTATACTTTGAGAAAAACCTTATTAGCATTGCCCAAGATTTCATATTTTAAAAAGGACACAGCCAAGTGGACCAAACATTTTATATTGACTTTCAGTTTTGATCCCATGCACAGTTACATAAAGCCAAGTGCATTAAAAGCAACTGGCATAACTATTGTGAGGCTGGAGAACTGATACAAAGATCACTTGATTTCTGTCATATATAAAAATGACAATTAGTTTTCCACCATTTTTCCATTTGTTTATGTATTTTCCAGTGGACTGTATCCCTTTTCCCTAATTGTGCTGACTCTCTTGCTCCCTTCTTCAAGCTTAGTCAGGTTCCCCTCTGGCAAATGCAGGAGTGCTCCTGCATGGACCTGCAGAGGCCAAAGGGGCTTTACACAGTAAGAAGGGTCTACCCTAAAGTATCCAGTTGCAGTTTTGGGTACTTTATCTAGGTGAAAGCCCTCAACTTACATCAGTGTGGGAAGGAAATTTATGGAGAAAAATGTTTCTTTTTAAGGTTCAGGGCTGACTGTTTTAAACAAGATTGTAGGATGCAACACTCTAAAACAAGCAAACCAATTGCTGAAAATTCAAGTTGACAGTTATTTTTTAAATATGAATGTGACAAAAATACAGTTCTGCCTAAAAAATCATAAGCATTATTATCAAATCACTGATTATTGGTATCTCCTGGGTTTATGCAGATTGAAATTATGTGCAATCTTGGAAAAAAAGGTCTCAGTTCAGTAAAGTCCCTTAAGAAGATTTGTAATTTTAGACACTTGAGTAATCCCCATTCAGGACTACTCAGACATTTAATGAATGGGGACCAAACTGCATAAAGTGCTATTAACTCAACTGCAATCCTACCTTCTTACCCATCAACAAACTTGCAAATAGATTTTATTTTGCATCACTGCCCTTTAATGCAATAGAATGTGGAACATGATTAGATAGAGGAAAAATTCAGTTTCCTGACACTAAGCTCACTGTTCATGAACAAATATGAGGAAAAAAAATAAGGAAAAAGACAATTCAGAAATGCAAGAACTCTAATGCACAGGAACATTCAGAACTAAGGAATACACTATATTCCAAGAGCAAATGAACATGAAATTGTTATGAAGCCAGATACATTATTGGAAGAACCCTGTTTTCATCTCGGGACTGAGATCACAGAGTTATAGTTTTGTGCGGGAAAAAAACAGAAGACATCTAAGATATAAGAAGTTAGGTATCTTTAAATAATAAAAATGACTGTTCAGTTGCCAATCATTTAATTTAACAACTTCTTTGCTTGTCCATCTTCCCCCATAGAGGCTGGAGGACACATGAAGCAATGAGACATCCTCCACAAACACTTCAGTTACTGAACTAACAAGTGACAAAATGACATGATAAGCAAGCAAGCAAGCAAGCAAAGGTGACTGTCATTGCTCCGTTATCCTCATGATGCCTCGTACAGCTTTTGGTAAACTTTCTAGTCCATGTCTATAGGAATATTTCTTGTTGCAGTTTTATTCTGCTATGTCTTAAAGAAGGAAGCCAGTTAAAAAGAACAAGAAAATTAAATGGGACACTTCCAGGGCATGCAGTTAGAATGGGGAGTGAATTATAAGTGAGGGAAAATGGTAAAGAGAGATGAAACGCAGTATAATGCAAATACCCATAGTATTTGGGTTACCGTAAGCTTGCTAAAGGGGCACCCAGATTCATACTGAATTTAAACAAGAGGTCACCACATATCTATGAAGGTCTGGTCATTGTTATTATAGTCTGTTAAGCAATCTTTCTTTCAGATTTAACAAAAAGGGAAGATGTACGTGAGTGGTTGTACAATGAGAGCAAAGCTATCTCCTATCTGAACAGCCACCAGTAAAAAACATCAATTTAACAGAAAACTGTCACATATTTTAAATGTGTCTGGCCAGAAATGAGCAGGTACCACATAAAATTTTCCATAATTACCATCCTCTGGCAAAGGAGCAGACATGCCCTTGCAAGCCACTTTAAACATTAAGACAACCCAGGGGAGAGATACAGAAACAGCAGTAAAAAAGGAAGTAACCCTATGTAAGGGAGAGCAGCACTGCTCCTCCATAGAGCCGGTAAGAATCATGCAAAACTTTGTTCATACAAGTTCTTATTCTTAACATATTGACAAAGTACACAAAGTTAATGGAGCCACACAAATATTATAGGGTGTTGGCAGAAGTACTGCAGAGCTGCATAGTAAGGCACTAGCTTCATATGTCTGTGTCTTTTACAGCATGGGCATTTTTAGACAAAGGATTTTTTAGGGGTTATGTTTGCATAATAACTGATGTACAAACTGCCAGAAACAAATATGCAAAATATTGGGTTTCTGATTTTGGTTTCATTCATACAACTCATTACAGTTGTCTATTATTTCAGTTCTCTCTATACATCGATTAACTGCAAGTTTAGGTCCCAAACGGGCAACCTCTGATGCACCTTTTCAGTTTTCTTCATGAATGAATCCAACAAAGTTGGTAGGAGTATACAGCTGAAATAAATCAAGCTGCATGAATTAATTAATTTATTCAACTAAATTGCTGGTAGGCAATGATGTAAACTTTCTGAACAGGTCTCAGGTGCCAGCTTTACCAAGATGCTAAAAGGAGCCAATATATCAAAACTGAAAAGGTGGAAATTGTATATAATTTGCCCATGGAAACAAATGGCACAATCTTTACTATATTATAAACAATAATGTTATTTTATTTCTAAGTATTATTTATGCACAAAGATATTAAAGGGAAAAATGGCTCAATTTGAAAAATGCTGGTACTAGTATCAAGATCTTTTAAGATTTGGGAAGACTGTTGAACGCATCAAAACCAAACTTGAAATGAAGCAGAAGTTTTGAAAAAGACCTCAAAAATATTTCTAATACAAGACAAAAAATGAAGCACCTCTCAGAAGTGCAAGCACACGCACACCCACCCATCTATGCGCACACTGAAGAGGGGGAAGGCAACAACAAAACTATGATGTTATTCTATAATACAAATTTGCAAGAAGGCATAACATATGCTGGCACATCTGAGTTCAAGTAGCATTCTTACCTGAAGTTCCTGGGTAGCAGATATAACAGATAGAAAAACAAATAGAAAGAATCTATGTAAAATTACTGTATTAAAGACATCATAGAAAAACATTTGCCTACAATTGTGAGTAATATTATTACAGAAATTTCAACCCTTCAGCCTATCTTTTAAGTTTGAAAATAACCATTACTTGCTTTCACATGTTTATGAAATTTCAAACAAGTGCATCTTGTGATCTGGGGACGACACAAGCATCACTGGCCTGTTTGAATCATAAGGTATTTTTTGAAAGACTGTTTGTACCCTTGCTAGCTTAAGTTTTATAACACTGTTTTATTCATGTTTATGAAAATATCAAATTCTGACCTGATGTAAATGATGTAATTTTAACTTGGTGATTAGAGAAGTAAACTCTTACAGTAGGTTTGAATTTGACTGAAGTATCCACTTATTTAAAGCAATAGCAAAATAAACCTTTGGTTTACTTATTTAGTCCAATAGTGGACTAAACCTTTGAATACAAGGTCTCAGATCCATGGCAGTTTAAAGCCTGCATAAAGACTACATTTTCCATTTTACTTCACATAAAACTAGAAAAGCTTAGTATCTGTTCCACAACCAACACAAGACAATTACTACATTAATTTTAGGTCTCTGTCTTGAAGTTAGTCACAGGTATAAACCAAATGTTTGCAGGGTCACAGCCCATGAAGGTAAAATCATTTTGATAGAAATGTTGTGCACAATTATAAATTATAAATTTAAAGCTCCTTTGTAATATTTGGCTAATGCATTTTCAACCATTGATGCCAACTGCTTTTTTCTTAGTAAAGTCATGGGCAGCTGTGAGCCAAAAAATACTGTTTTGATTCAGAGAGTCCTAACTTTGGAAAATAAGGGCTCTGTGACATCTCTTTCCATTTCTTCATCCTTTCTATCCATTGGAAAAAAAAAATAAAATTCAGATGCACATGAGTTCATACCTAAGGGGTCTGTTTACCTTAAAATTATTTTACTCCTGTAACTGAACTAGGGAGAAAACTGATTATTTCTTCTTGTACACATGTTCTCAGGGCTTAGAGCGATGTCTGAGAGAATTCATGTTAGAATCTAGTCCAGATTATGACAAGACAATTTATTAAACTGTTGGTTTGCTGAACATCTGCACCTTAAGTACTTCAAAAGAGCTAACAATTTGTGAACATTTAAGTAGCAACAAAATTGTTTGGTAATGGATATTGATTTTTGGCTTTTTCCTCCCAAAAAGAAAATAATACTTCAAGTTTGGTATAAGCAAGGCTAAAGGGTGTAACCCCCCAAAAATGCAGTTCTCCAACTTTTTCCTTTTATTAGTTTCAGGTCAAGGTGAGCTGACTGGCTTCACCTGTCAAGACTTGATCTGAGCCGTCAGGGTTCTGCTTAGCTCCTGCACAAAATGATGAAATCACAGGCACCTAAGCGGAGTGGAAGGTGCATCTCTCTGTTAGTGATTTCATCATAAGTTCCAAGAGTAACAACAGCCTGAAGGCTTGAATTCATGTTTTGGAGGCTTACTCATTAACCAACAGGTCTGGAACAATTTAACTTATGGGGTTTTAATCAGTAGACCTATTATTGTTAACAATTTAGACCTTTAAAAATTGTATTTAAATAAATCCACTTAAAAGTAAATTCACTGAAAACGTGCTAAAACAGAGGCTTTATCTTCCAGTAACAGTTTTGCATTGTTTCCTAAACTAGATTCAGAAAGGAAGGGTGTGGTACCCTCTTAACTGTTATGCTACTGAAATAAACACTAAGTGAACATTATAAGTAATCTGAACTCAAAACTGCTTTTATAGTTATACAGTTCAAGTTTTATGTTACAAGAAGAGTATAGTGTTTAGTAGAAAGAATATCTGTTTTAATAAAAAAACTGTGTCAGAGAAAATGTACTGTACCTCTCCATCTTCCAGCTCAACATCAAGGAAATCAAAGTCCCTAAAGACTCTGAATTGTTGTTCACTGTTTGAATCATCCATATTCTCCTGCTCCCTTGTTCCGTCTTCTGAAGACACCAAACTCGTCTGGTGCTCAATCAGATCCAAATCACCACAGGAAGAAAAAATTACCTACAATTCAAAGGATTTCTCTTGTAACAAACTGTTCCCTCTGGTTGTTTCTTCCTAAAAGCTGTAATTGGTTATTCAGAAGACTGTATTTCCAGTACACACCTAATTCCTTCACTGAGTATTTTTAGAACACTATTATTTATGTTGGACAGGTGCCTTCAGATTAAACTTGTACAAAGAAACAACTTCATACTGTAGGAACACGTCCAAGAATATTACGGCTACCTCCTAATGGCTGCAGATTGATGTGGCCTGGATGTTTGTGTACATTTATAGGAACAAAATACAGAGAACTTTGCAGAGAAAAAAATACTGTCAAGGGGATGAGATAGTAAGTTCATAAAAAAAAAAAAAAAAAAAATCTCTGGTTAAAAATGATGTTCAAAAATATGTCAAGATTAGGAAAAACAGCAAGCTGCATTTTTTTCCTTTCCTACTAAAAATCACTATAGCTGTAATTTAGTTGTTTTCTTGCAGAAATGAAGGGTCTGTTTACCATAATACAAGTGACATGCAACATATTATAAAACATTCAGAAATTTTCCTTTTTCTGTAGAAAATATTTCATAACTATTTTAAGTGCTTCCTATATTGGATGATCTATTGCTCATTTCCTGGCACTGGATAATATTAATTTTTAAAGAGCAACATCAGACCTACTATCTAATGCAAAAATGACATATCCCCCCCTTTTATTTCTGTAACTTATTTTTTTACTTTATAAAGGCTCTATATGGGTAATACCAGAGATCATTACTCTCTACCCACTGAGACACCAAAAGTAAAACCTCTCACAGCAAAACTGTACGTAGCTGTCTAAGTAAATTGTCTCTAAGCGAAATGGCCATTCACTCGTCTATATGCTGAGAAATGCAGCGTGGGCCAGTACAAATGACAATGACAGTAATGTGTCATGAAACTACGTATATCAGCTCAGCAGCTCTGGGAAACAAAGTTCTTCACTTTTCAAGTATAGGACACAGTGAAATGAAGAAATGGTCAATATGAGGCGGCTACTTACTGAAGGGTTTTTACTCAGCCCAACTTCCTGACCACAGAGAGAAAGAACATGCACCAGCTTTTCCTTTGTCCTTTTCTAGAAAACAAGATGTTTCTCAAGTGAGCATTTTTTTTATCCACCCATTCTCCCTGTGGCTAGAAACATACATTAACAAATTTTAATTAGGAGGAAGCAGCCAAAGAATTAGTTATTAAGTGCTCAAAGCATTGCTTTCAGAGCAGCTATGGGTACAAGGAAACATAAAAATAGCTGTTAATGATTTTGGTGTTTATTATTTTTAAATTAGCCTATTAATTCTACTAAGCATAATAAGGAAACATTGGATCATGTGCACCACTTCAAAAGGACAGTTCAGAAGCTAAAAATTAACCACATGCATAATTATTTTTTGCAGAATTGGGCCTGAGTCATTGCTATATAATTTGCTTTACTGAAAAAAAAAAAAAAAGAGAGCAATAAATACCTTTATTCTGCATGGTTTTATTTTAACTGACAGATAATCAAAGTCAATAAGGAATTAAACATTGCTTTTAGGAAGATTGTTCAAAGAAATTCTTTTTACCTGATTTCCCAAGAAAACAACACTTAGAAAGTTGCACATGCTGTCTAAATGCTCCCCTTGCTAATATCTGAACTCACCTGTCATTCTTAGCTAAATCTAAGCTAGATTTAGAAGTCTTAAAAAGATGTATTTCCTGCAGGTTGAAAGAAAAAGCCAGGATAGAAGATAGACATAACTTGGTCCATTTCTGAGTCCAGGAAATACATTCAATACATAGAGTCAGACCAGATGCTGTGCTGCCACTGCCCCAGCCAGTCAGGAGCACTGTGCAGGGCAGAGAGGGCACAAGCATTTAAGAACCTAAGTGTGTATCAATTCAGCTGCTCTGAGTGCTACTTGTTAACGAACATAGAGTTTACCTGAGAGTACTGGGGTCTCTTCCAGCTCACAGGAACAAGGACATTGGAGTTAGATCCTGAGGAGGTTGAAGAAGTGCTTCGGGTGACAGCCATTGCCCTGGGTTTACCATCTCGTCCAGAGGAACTTTGCAGCTCATCATATCGTCTCCCAATAATTGGAGTCTTAAACAGAGAGTAATTATTCACTAGTATTGTGCTCCAGGATGAACTTAAAATGGGCCATATTGCTTCAGTTGCAGGAAAAGATTACTCTGAATATCATATACAGGGGTAAAACAAGGGCTGCACCACATTTCATGTCACCTGATACGCATGTTATTTTCCACTGTGAATGTCTGAGTAACAATTTACATAGTTCACACATAGCTAGTGCTTATTATGTTCATTAATAACTGTCAAACTAGTTTCTAACATAAGAACCAGAAAAAACCCAGAAAGCTTATTAAATTTATTTCAAATCCACCTTTCTTACAGGTGTGTTTTAATCAGTTTTTCCTAACAGTGCTGAACACTCTGGCCCTGTTCCAATGAACATTAAAATGCCTTCTTGGATAGACAGTAGGATACTCAGCATTTTCTAGAACTATACCTACATGAAACAGCAAGAAGAAACTCTTTATACAAATAGTGCAAGATGCCTTTTTATGTTCCTATGTCCTTTTAACCTCAAAGTCTCACTATTATCTATATGAAATTGTCTATAATTCTGCAAACAGTCCTGCAAGTTCATAATAATAAATAAAGTCAGTTGCCCATTAAAGTCAATAGGACCATTCAGTTCTATACAGTTAAAAGGTGTACAGGCTTTGCAGGACAAAGACTGCTGTAAGAGTTTGGTCAGAAGTCAGGCAATAATCCCTTAATGGACATACTTCTGTGTTTACCAGTTACAGAGAACATTGGCATCCAAGTATAAAATGCTTGGAGGGGGATTTTATACATATACTATAATTATATATTACAGTTGTCATAACTGCAACACAGCTTTCCCCCAATAATTTTAAATATAATGAATAATTCCTTCACACACACACACACACACACACAAAAAAAAATCTAGTAAAAATCCATAGAAAGCCCTCCAGCAAGGGTCATTAAATATGTCACTGTGAATTGAAAAGAATTCAAAGACTTTTAGTTTGGTAATTTTCCTTTCCTAATTTTCCTTTCTTAATTTTCCTAATTCTAAATATGTTTTAGAATTATGGTTTAGGATTATTTAGAAATATGGTTTAGGATTATCAAATAATAGAATTAGGGTGTTAAGTAGAAAATTACAAACTGTACCTCTGAAATATCAAAATGAAACTCTAAAGTCTTCCCTGGTAGCTCCTTGGAGGCACTGTTCCACACTCGGTGTATTTCCATTTTTGAAAGGTCACTGTGTTGATAGGATGGTAAAACTAAACTGGCAGAACGAGAAACTACCAACTTCAGGATATTCAAAGCTTCTCTCCAGTGAATGCTCTAGAAATAGGTATATTTAATCAGCAAACAGAAAGATTCACATACATTCAAGATTATTTACATTTTAAAGTCCTTTTCTTTGCCATATAATAAAAATGCAGAATTGGAATATCACTATTCTTTCTCTCTCTTGGACAGTGACAAGGTACGTACTTGCAGACTAATTCCAACAGCAGAGACCAAGACTTGCCTAAGGTGTAACTGTTAGGGAACTGGCCTGCAACCTGGGAGACCTGAGAGAAAGGCCAAGATGGCAAAAGGATTTAAGATCTCCTATCTGAATGCCTTAAAAAATATAAATAAATGTATGGGCCATTGCAGAATCCCCATTTAACAAGAAAGCACTTGACACAGGCTGTTTAGAAGTGTGAATTCCTAGTAGAAATATTTATTTTCCACTCGCCAAGAATAAGGTGCAGAAGTCTGAAGGAAGTACTTATGCCACATCTCTCTCATGATAATAATGAAAGAGTGGTCAGTTAGGCTTTGACTGGTATTAAACTTGCTCCCAATGTCATGTAGCTGCAGTCTAACACTTCTAACATAGTGAATGCACAGCTGGGCATCTTACCTGGGGACATGCAGTCTATAAGACATCAGGATGTTTATAAACTAGACACCACACCTGGCAGTTACAGTCCTCCCTGCTAGTCTTAAATTCTATCAACTTACGATAGCAAATATTGCTAAGTTCCTATGTTAAAATAAAGAAGATAAGGTATTTACCTGTACATATTTTTCAATGGTTTTTAGCACTTCCACGTTAAACTGTTTCACAGGAATAGCTGACAGGTCCATATAACTAAGAAGACTGTAGATCATCTGTAAGAGGGACTGCTGCATACTGGGAAGACCCTTTTCTAGTAGCTGTTAATAAAAAAAGTGAAAATAACTAAATGTTGAGACATTTTTTCTCATGTTAAAAGCTATGAGTTTCATGAATACCATTTGTACTGTTCATGTCTCTTCACTCACTGATTTTGGAATGCCATTGTACAATAATTTTTCAAGTGATGACGATACTAGTGTGAAATAAAGAGCTTCAAGTTGGGAGCCAAATGCTAGCTTGTTTTGATAGTGAAATGTATTTTATATATGCCTGCCCTAACTTATCCAGAAAACACATTCAGCCATTGAGTAAACTAGCAGGTAAAATGTACACTGTAATTGGCAAAGCACATCCAATAAAAACAGGGGAGTATCTTTTTTGTTGCTGAAAGTCAGTGAGAAAAAAGAAAACATGCTGAAAACCTGAAAACTACTACTACTCAGACATCAACATATATTTATCCAAATATACCTCACTGCCAGTGCTTACTGGCTGTAATTGCCAAGGAAATATTTTCTGTTTAGGAGGAGATGATTCCCTGGGCTCTCTTACTGTACAGGCTAATACAAAGAAGGGCTTGATCTAAATCCTGGAATTTTGAAACACCTGAGTGTAGATCCTGGTATACCACAATGAACCTTGGAAATACAACTGTGCTCATATATATACATGACAGTAATTCAGGAGGTGTCCAGACAGCCATGCTATGTTTGTGTATGTGTGTGAAATACCTCAGCTGAAAATTTCCTGGAAGGTAGCACATTCTTTCACTGGTGACAGGTACTGTCCTACCCCACAAATTTCAGAGGCAATCAAATATTGCTAAAGGTTACCAGAGGCTCAAGTCTAGACTCTATCCTTCCATTCAGGCTGACAAAAAAGTTCCTCTAACACCGGTTACTAGAGATACTAGGATCTAAGAAACAATTACTCTGCACTGGCTCATGTCTTCCATCAGAGCAAAACTTTAACTGTTAAACCAAGCAGAGCCTAGTAATTATTTAGATGCCTTCTCTGGCCTGAATGACAAGGCTCCTCTTTTTATTGAATGAGAACACTTCATGCCAGCCAAAATGAAATGATCAGGTAGGACACACACCTATCTCACTCCACTAAAAATCTGACTTATTTCGTCAGTAAAAGTGAGTAATAATTAGTGATTCATAAAACAAAGTAGGCAAATTCCATTAACAGCACAAGAGATAGAACTCTCTACACTTTATCTATTCCTCAACAGAAAGACAGAAAGAATTTTCAAATTAAAGGCCCTACAATGGTAACCTGTTTCAACCCATGGATACCTTTACTGAGATACAAAATATGCTTTGCAATTCTTCTTCAAAACAAGGTTATAGACTTTTTTTGACTTCCATTACGATCTTGCAAGGGAAGGTTTGATTCCTTCCTTGGAATTAGTTTCTGTGATCCTGCACATCAGCTGCAATACCATTTCAATGTGGGAATAAAGGGTTGGAAGAAGACACCTGATTGAAAGAAATTTTTTTGTTCTCTGAAAGAGGCTATTGCATCAGAGAATTCCTTTTGTGATATGGAAAGGAATTCTTGGGAAATAGGAATTCTGTCTGTATTGCTGCTTAGAAATCTGTTCTGGGAACTTTATCTCTGAGAGTTTCTAATTCCATTCCAGTTTGTATAAATTTGTTTTCAACAGAATCCTTTGACTTAAACAGCTCTTGGCCCTTAAAGTCTAAACATTTGTGGACTGTGCCTATTTTCACTTGTTCAGATGAGTATATGTGGTGGTTGATAGTCCAAGTGTGTACTTAAATATATCATGACTTTGTAGCAAGAAAGGGTGTTTCAGTTTAAAACAGAACAGCAACTTAAAATGCATTTAGTACAATAAGAATCCTTTTGCTGCCAGAAGTAACAAAAATAGCAGCAAGATGGAGTTGTGGTAACACATCACTTGGATCAGTGAGTTCCAGGACAAAGAGTTTTCACTGTATTTCTAAGAAGAAGCCACAACTGTTCTCAGTATTTCTTTTCTTTTTCTTTTTTTTTTTTTTTTTTTAATGGCTCTGATCTGTATAAGCTGCTTTGAGGAATTGTGGATTCCTCTCTTGCTAGTGTGTGGTAACTATCTCGGTCTTATCGGGGTTTAGGGATCCACACTTCATTAGAAACATTTGTCCCCTTCCTGAAGCAGCAACTAATTTGGGACTAGGGTGGAGAGATAAAGAAGGTATATCATAAGCCATGTCTGATAGAGGAGCTCTAAGTGGAATAATGCCTGACCTAGGACATGCTTCCTCTTGCAATACAGATGTTTTAATCTCTAGTGATTCCTTGGTTTTGAACAGGTTATGAATGGTCATGCTTCTATCACAAGCAATCCTCTATCTAACAAGAAGGACGAGGAAACATCTACCATGAGCACGTTACCATGTGCTCACTATGCACTAGTGTGTTTTGTCCCTTCTGCTGTATTAATAGCATTAGCTATTTATGTCCAAGCATGACCCTGGACTAAACGAATCATGAGTTAAACATGTGACCCATGTCAATTCAGATATGCTTCTAGAATGCTTGTGCTCTCATGGTACAAGGTTGATTTTTAAAAATTCAAATGCAAAAAATCTAACATAAACTGTAATGTGTTGGTATGCTGATTTTGGTAGTGGAGGGTCAAAGTTCTACTGCACTATTAAGCAGTGATTTTTCCTCATCTATAGACAGAGATTCACAAGTATTTTTCCAGAAGAAAAGATAATTTTTCATGATGGAGTTGAATATGTAAAACTGAGTAAGGAGCACAGCTTGTCACTGTAAGGTTTAGATAAGAACACAGTTGAAATGCAAGGTTCATACCGCTAGCTGACAAGCAATTACATGCCATCAAATAAGTTATATGCAAATTTTTCTCTGACTGGCAATAACTGAAGATTTACTTTCTGCCAAAGCATTTGTTCTCATAGTCTTGTAGTAGAAAGTCTCCTTCTGAAGGTATACCTGTGCGTTTGGAGGGGTCATTGTTGCAACACAAATTTCCTTTGTTATTCTTAAGCACTGCATGTCTCACAATTTCCCTCAGGCCCAAGCACTAGGGACTTAGCCAGGATTGTTAAAGCCGAAGCTCTGTAACCAATGGCTATAGCATTCAACTGCAGGTTGCCCAGTGGAGCTGTTAACCCATTTGGGTTTAACTATTGACAGTGTATCCCACAGCTGATTTATAGGAGGCAGGAGCACATTATTCATCCTAGTCTGGGGATTAACTAAGAAGAAAAGGGGAGATATTCTGAACACTGGAAAAATCTTTTTCATGGCCACGGCTGGCCGAACAAGGTGGTTTCTTGTCTCTTGCTCCTCCTCCAGACTGACAGCTACTCTATGCCCATACAAATATTCCCCAGACATGACTCAACAGAGTGGCAGTCAATGTAAATACAGAGAAAGGAAGTAGTGCTTACTACTCTGTCATCCTTCTATGAGGGTGCTATGTGAGGAATGTGCCTTAATTACAGTAAAACACTGCCTGACTTGATGTTAATATAGTAGCATGGTACTGATCTACACATGGAGGAAGTGCAAAGAAGGAGTCTCCAGATGCATGTCTAAACCCATTTTGAAGGGAGCAAGATCATAGAATCATAGGATAGTTAGGGTTGGAAAGGACCTTAAGATCATCTAGTTCCAATCCCCCTGCCATGGGCAGGGACACCTCACAGTAAATCATGCCACCCATGGCCTTCAACCTGGCCTTGAACACCGCCAAGGATGGAGCATTCACAACCTCCCTGGGCAACCCATTCCAGTGCCTCACCACCCTCTCAGTAAAGAATTTCTTCCTTATATTCAATCTAAACTTCCTCTCTTTAAGTTTTAACCCGTTACCCCTTGTCCTGTTACTACAGTCCCTAATGAGGAGTCCCTCCCCAGCATCCTTGTAGGCCCCCTTCAGATACTGGAAGGCTCCTATGAGGTCTCCACGCTGCCTTCTCTTCTCCAGGCTGAACAGCCCCAACTTTCTCAGCCTGTCTTCATACGGGAGGTGCTCCAGTCCCCTGATCATCCTTGTGGCCCTCCTTTGGACTTGTTCCAACAGTTCCATGTCCTTTTTATGTTGAGGACACCAGAACTGCACACAATACTCCAAGTGAGGTCTCACAAGAGCAGAGTAGAGGGGCAGGATCACCTCCTTCGACCTGCTGGTCACGTTCCTCTTGATGCAGCCCAGGATACAGTTGGCTTTCTGGGCTGCGAGCACACACACTGAAGCTGACTCATGTTCATTTTCTCATCGAACACCCCCAAGTCCTTCTCTGCAGGGCTGTTCTGAATCTCTTCTCTGCCCAACCTGCAGCTGTGCCTGGGATTGCTCCGACCCAGGTGTAGGACCTTGCACTTGTCCTTGCACATCAGCCCACCTCACAAGTGTGTCAAGGTCCCTCTGGATGGCATCCCTTCCCTCCAGCGTATCAACTGAACCACACAGCTTGGTGTCATCGGCAAACTTGCTGAGGGCGCACTCAATCCCACTGTCCGTGTCACCGACAAAGATGTTGAACAAGACCGGTCCCAACACCGATCCCTGAGGGACACCCCTCGTTACCGGTCTCCAGCCGAACATTGAGCCATTGACCACAGCTCTTTGCGTGCAACAGCCTTTGTGGAGGTGCTGAAGCACTAGTAACTCTAGGTAGACCACTGAAGGGAAACACTTTCCTAACACTGGAATAGCAAAGGATGAAGAGTTTAAACCTTATTCTTTACAGCATTCATTTATTAGGAGTACAAGTTTCTGCAGTGAAGGAGCCACTTGACACTGGAGGATTCATGATCATGTTTGAAGAGCTAATAGTTCTTCAGTCTCTGAGTTTGAAAACAGACTGAAAAAACTCAAGGTCCTGTTTTAGTCTCCTACAGGAGTCATAGTTTTCACCATCAGTTAAGACCTGATATAACTGTTTACTTAGAGTCTCCATGTGCAAACAAAGTAAGGAATTGCAGCTTGAGGAAGCAGGGTCAATTTTGCTCTAAAGTCTTAAGTGACTGTGGGAGCACAAACTGGCTTCTCAGGCTCTTGAAAATATGTGGATAGCCAGTATCAGAGATGCCTGCAGAGTTTTTGTAGATCCTTGGCAAAGAGGAGAATGAATCTGCTCCAAACTCCAGTGCTGCTCTAAAGAAGCATTCTAAAGAAGTGAATTTACTAGTGATGTGGGTGTTGGTCTGTTTTCCAAAGTAGCAAGTGATAGGGTGGGAGGAAATGGCCTTAAGTTGCAACAGGGGATGTTTAGGTTGGATATCAGGAAAAATTTCTTCACCAAAAGAGTTGTCCAACATTGGAACAGGCTGCCCAGGTAAGTGGTGGAGTCTCTGTCCCTGGAGGTATCTAAAAGACATGGAGATGTGGTGCATAAAGACATGGTTTAGTGGTGGACATGGCAGTGTTAGGTGGACTTGATGATCTTAAGGGTCCATTCCAACCTTAATGATTCTATGAGTCTATGAACACAGAACCATCTTCTCCCTGGATGAGAGGGGAGACTGAAGGCATCTCACTACAGCAGGGAAGTGAAGGGATAAATTCGATAACTCTTCAAGAAAATGGTGTCCTGATGCTATCTGACACAGGAGGCAGAAGATAAAGTGGCATTAAGCTGAAGAGCAGAACTGAGCCTTGGATTCTCAGTAACAACACTGCATCAGCTGTATACTCCACACATGAGAAATGTTAGGATTAAGTGATGAGCACAGGGGAAAACCTGGGCAGCAAGATGATCCCATTCAGTTTTAGAAGAATGCAAACAAATTCTTATCAAGAATCAGACCCTTAAGTAGCAGATGATATCTTATTTATGCTGCTAAATCCCTTCTGGAATTAGTCCATCCCTTATTTTGCTCAGCGCGATCTAAATAAAAGTTGTCCAGTTCCTCTTTGCTTCACAGTGAAAAATCTGACCAGCTGGTGAGTGAAGCTGCTTTAAGATGTATCAACCCTGCAGACCTTTGCTGCCTTTTGTTTTAGTGTTCAATAATGATTTCTTATGTAATTCCCTTTATGTTAATTTCTGCTTTTTAGTCTTAATTATAATGTAAATAACAGTTAAAGAGAGCCTCAGTTATCTGCAGGCAGATTTCAGCTCTGTGGGTTGTTAGGCAACAGAAGAGTTAACCAGTAGAGTTTTTGAAAACTTACCTCAGCCAAATACGTAACCATACTTAAAGTAATATCAGCAAATGCTTCATGAAGATAACGGCAAACCACATTTACCCAGGTGGCACAGTCTCTTGTATAGCTGTGTGTTTTATAAAGGGTCATGACATGTGCAAGATTTGATAGCTTGGGATTCTTCTCTTCCAGACAAACCTAATTGAATATAAATGTCAAAACACATTAAGAACCAGGCAACTGCATTTATGGGTTTGAGGACATACAAAACAGTAAGTAACTTTGATACCTGAGCAATCCTTTCAGCTATATCTTTACAAAACTGGTTTGGGCTGTCAAAATGCTGAATTAAATGAGGCAGAAGACACAAAACATTCAGTGGAAATCCTAGAAGAAAAATACAGAACAAAATGTGTATTTGGACAGCAAGAGTCGTAGTGATCTTTAAGTTGGTGTTTTGTGGGAAGTCACTGTTTCAATACTACATTAGCCATAAACCCACACATACCGTTCAGTTGATCATGCCACTGGCCACGCCACATTTGTCTTAAAGGGCCTTAGTTTGAAAATCCAGTACATCATTTAGGCAACAGTACTGTTAGGAAGCATGAACCTATTTATATAAATATTACCACAAAAAGAGCTATTTACAATATAAAATATCTCACAAAAGTATATAATTTATTCTTGTTAGTGAGTATGTTTATCTTTTCCACTTAACTGTCTTACTGACAGTCTTAACTGGTGGCATTTCTTTTACTGGTGCTAAAACACAAAAAGTAATTCAGTGAATACTGATAAATGAACTTTTGCTTTGGTCAGGCTGCCAGGCACAGCTTCCATTGTTTTATACTGTTCAAGTTAATAATAATAATGAATCAAAATTCTGCTGTAACTGGCAGAATGAGACTACTCAAATGGGTGTTTTTGAAGCTAGGAAGTGGCTCCTGCACCAAGTGCCAGCTGCTGTCATTAGCATAAGGGCTTTGCCTGGAGCTGGGATTCAGCTTTTCTGTAACAGCTCATAGCTTAAAGCTGATGAAATACAGGCAGCAGCTGTAACTGGGGGACATAACAAAATCTGCTCTAGTTCAAGTAGGAGCTTAGAGCTCAGAAGCCAAGAGATAGATTCAGACACAATTTGGTTTTTGAAAAGAAAGAATCTAATCTATGAAAATGACTTTCTAAACATTCATTCCCTCTCCTTCTACGCTATTAAACAAGTTGTCTAAGTTAGAGGCATAATTTCCCTAGGCTTCCTCTATACTCAGAGAAAAGAAAAGATACCTGCAGATGGTACCGTCACATCCCATGTGTGAACTACCCAATCAAAGTCTGGAACACAGGCACCACACAGTTAAGAGATGGGCAGACTGTTCATAGCATTCATTCCCTTACTATGAATCTAAACTTGTTATGACTTAATTGTAAAGCCTGCTCAGTTGTCTTAATATCTGTGTTTCTGACTGAAACAGAAGAGTAAAAATCTGAAACAATACAGAAAATCTCTTCAAGAAAAATAATTAAGAAGTAGTCAATAACTGGGTTAATAAGGTCTACATAATTGGGAATTTCAAAATGTTACCTTACCTCCCTATAGCCCAGGCCTCTCCCCTCACTCACTAATGTGCTATTATAGTTTACCTGAAAAGTGCACAAGAGTTTTTAATATTTATATTTCTAGGGAAAATCCCATGAAACACTAATTTAAAATTAAGTCATTTGAAATATTCTGAAAATAATTAAATGGATAAACTGGTCATAATAGGTTCTAGAACATTTGACAACATCTCCTTACATATTTACTTTGTCAGCACTCAAACTATACGCTGCTAAGCCCTAGAAATGAAATGTTAAATAATACATGACTGCATTCCTCCAAAACCTTGTTGTGCAATAGACTGGCTTTTCAGAAACATCCTATATTGTTATGAAATCTCCAAGAAGCCCACCCAGCTCAAAGCAAAAGTACAGCATGTTATATTAGAAGACAACAAAAATGCACCGTTTCTGTTTTGTTTAGATAGCCTACAAAAGTCTGTCATCAAATGTCAAAGCAATGGAAACTGAAACAGAGGAAAGAATACTGGTTTTACCTATAGCTTGAGAGGAATCCACCATGGATATTCGAGACACTGGTGTCAGCAAACTGAAGAGCTGCAGTGTGAGATCAGTGGTAGTAAGGGAGGTGAATCCTTTCAGGAGTAGCTGCTGAAGCCCTGAGAAGTCTGCCCACTTCAGCTGTCCTTGTAGCTTCTCTAACTTCTCCCGGTTTTCAGCTTTATCTAGTGGCAAGTGAGCCAGAAGTTTATTCAGTAACCGCAATGCCATTAGATATTCAAACTCAAAATCTGATTCCATTAAGGCCACAGCAACCCAGAAGATGGTGGCCAGGAGGTTGGTCGGATTGTTAATATGGGATGGGTCAGTAAGACTGTCCTTTAGAGAAGATGAACTTCTTGTTTTAGAGGACAGGCCTTGTTGGGTGCATGCTTGAATTCTGTCTAGTGTGGCACTGCGTGGGGGGTCCGAGGACTTGTCCACATCTCCAAACTTTTTGGGTACAGAGAAGCTCCTCTGGTGCCTGCTTCGTTCAGCAGTGGCTGTGTTACCACTAGCAGGATTTACATTCAGCTGTCCCGTGCTCTTCCGGTTTGCGGTAAGTTTGGTGCTTGATGTTAAATCTGGTGAAGATGAACTGAAACCAAAATATATAACATACACTGCAATGTGTGAATGCACAGCTTGAAACTTGTACATATTCACAGAATCATAGAATAGTTAGGGTTGGAAAGGACCTTAAGATCATCTAGTTCCAACCCCCCTGACATGGGCAGGGACACCTCACACTAAACTATGTCACCCAAGGCTCTGTCCAACCTGGCCTTGAACACCGCCAGGAATGAAGCATTCACAACTTCCTTTGGCAACCCCTTCCAGTGACTCACTACCCTCTCAGTAAAGAACTTCCTCCTTATATCCAATTTAAACTTCCTCTGTTTAAGTTTTAACCTGTTACCCCTTGTCCTGTCACTACAGTCCCTGATGAATAGTCCATCCCCAGCATCCTTGTAGGCCCCTTCAGATACTGGAAGGCTGCTATGAGGTCTCCACGCTGCCTCCTCTTCTCCAGGCTGAACAGCCCCAACTTTCTCAGCCTGTCTTCATATGGGAGGTGCTCCAGTCCCCTGATCATCCTTGTGGCCCTCCTCTGGACTTGTTCCAACAGTTTCCATGTCCTTTTTATGTTGAGGACACCAGAACTGCACACAATACTCCAAGTGAGGTCTCACAAGAGCAGAGCAGAGGGGCAGGATCACCTCCTTCGACCTGCTGGTCATGCTCCTTTTGATGCAGTCCAGGATACGGTTGGCTTTCTGGGCTGTGAGCACACACTGCTGCCTCATGCTAAGTTTCTCATTTATCAAACTGCAAATAAATATTTAAATAGGAAAAGGAAAACTTCACACTGTCTACTGCAGCCTGTCACTTTTTTTTTCCATAGGTCTCACAGACATGGCTAAAGTGAGGTTCATGTGGCACTGCACCAAACCAGAGCAGGACAGCTTACAGTCTAGGCAAGTAAGAACAAAATGCGGATAAGAAACACAGAGCTGTGAAATGACGTGTGGCAATGTGCATATAATGAGGCAGTGGTAGAATTGAAAACAATTTTGGCTGTCAGTTTGCAGAACTGCACACTTAATATCATGAAACATTGAAAGAAAAGATGCAGTTAGGAGGACAGGCTCCTACCGTGATAACACTGTCAAAAGATCACTGTTCTTCAAACACTCAGACAGATTATCCACAGCTGCTTCCAAAGTAAGTAGTGCTTCCATTACATACCCCTATCAATATATGAGGTTAATCATTTCAACAAAAACATTCAAAACAGTGAACATTTTAAAATCTTCAGCTCATAAAAGGAATAGGCACCTACTGAAAACCTATAATTTCTCCTGAAAAAAGAACAACATTCACATCAATGCCACTGCTCTGAACATTAAAATGTCACTACAACTGTGTTTTATTTTCTGCCTCTGAGTGATCTATGAGGGCATTCTAGAAGGGCACATATCTCACCAGGGGACTGGTAATGGCACACAGAACCTCTGACTTGTAGGTCACTGATTTAAATTCTGCACAAGCAGTTGTGACAGAATATTACTGTCATCTTGTGGCAGTTTCATTATGTGAGTAACATATGGAGGTGACGTCAGTCTATTTCTTTTTAAGAGCTAGTAGTTCTCTTTATTGAGTCTTGAATCTTGCAATAAATAGTCCCTGACTGTAAAATTTCTGTCTGTTTAGCTAAATCAAGTGAACATCATAGTTCAGTAAGAGAGGACTGTATCAAATCAGGTCAGCATAGGTTTTGTACTATTATGGATAGTGTGGATTTTTTTATTCCAACAGATGTTAGCATTTGAGAAATGAGGTAGTGTCTACTTCACATTGTCAGATTACATCAGCAGAGAGGATGATGGGCTCCTTAAGCACAAATTAATGATGTGAAAATTGAAAAAATGATCATCATGAAGATTTAATTTTGAGTGACATTTACTAGATGTTTTATAGTTGCTCTCTCTAGAGCTATAAGATCGTAACAGCCTGACAAAGGCATTGATAAGGTACATATGAATTCAGTGAACTCAGAGGTAACCTTTTCTAAGGCCACATTCTACTTTGCATCACTTGACTCCAGAACACCTTATTAAGACAGTAATTTTAAGTTAAGTATACAGTAAATCAACAGTACTAAGAAGCTTATGTGCACATTCCTACCTGAATCTCATCTCCATGCTCTCCAATAACTTCTACCAATCTTGACAGGAGGTCTGACAATGCATGTGCAGAAAGGGGCTGCTTCAGGGCCCTGAATATCTGGAAAGAGCGACCTGCGTAATGTCTTGAAGAGCTTGAAAGAGCTGTTTGCAAAGCAACTTCACTCAGATGCTGCTCCAAATGAAAACCTAAGCAAAGAACAGTGTGCCAATTATGATTTTTTTTGTTAATGACAGACTTTACTGTGGGTCATAAGCAGCCTGAACCAGCTCTGTGGGGAGGATATGCACTGTAATGTATCCTGCAAACCCTGTGAAAAATGGAGAGGTAGCAATGTTTGAGAGAACTTCCCACTGTTTATTTGACACAGAATGTAAGAAAATAAACTGCAAAACCAAAATTCTGGGCCTGTAAACGCTTGCCAGCAAAAACCTGAAATTATTAATCTGATTTCATTTTTTTTACAACTCCTGGACAAACTTTCAAGCCATCCACTATTCTTGCTGGCAGCAACATGGTAACTTCTGAACACTCCCAAACCTAAAGCCGAGCTAAAGCAGGATTCTTTTTATTAGCCTCAGAAGGCTTTGGATAAGATCTTAAATACCAGTGCTATATGCTGCTTTGATCTCGGAAGATACTTAATTAGTGACCGTGTTGGTTTTGAACATACATTTCCTAAGCTCTAAAACTGTAATAAATTAAAACTAAACTTTTATTGCCAGAAAAAAATTAACGAAGTACATTTACTTAGTCCGTGTGATATATTTTACCAACAGGAAACAGAGGATCTTTTATCTGGTAGAATCAATTAAAAGACTTTCTACCAACAGCTTTGAAGAAATATTTGATTCAACATTCAGCCACAGTACAGTCTACCATGACTTTTTTAAAGCAGTTCTTTCATATGTCATACATCCTTGTTAAGACACACAACACATTGTGCTTCTGCATAAGCAGATCTACTGAGTCATAGGATAAACATTCAGTGTGACCTTGAGGGAATGTTTTTTTAGTTATGAAAGGAAAAAAAATTACTACCTGATTTGGAATCTTTAAACACAGATACAACATGACGCAGAAAGTTAGTGAGCTGTTCAGCACTCTTGGTGTTCTGATTTTTCGGTGTGATATCTTCATGGCACCAAAGTGGACCAAATGCCCTTAAAGAAATACATAACAAAGTGCAAAATTTATTTGAGTTATCTGAAATAAATGTAATCTGTTAAAAAATATAAACTGTAAAGGCAATTACATATTTCCAGGACCACTGCCTGGAAAACATGCAACTGAACAGAACTTTATCAGCAAAATACAAGAAAATAAATATTCCTACACTGTATTTTACAAAACCAGTCTTGTAAAATATAAGTTATACTATTTAGAGAGCAGCAGAAGCAAATCCATGGCTTTTAATTTAACATGCCTAGGATCTGTTAGCTGTAGTCAGTAGTTAATATTGCTTTCACCAAGGCCTTTCACTATGGCCTGTACATTTTAGATCTAGTTTTATAATAATAAAACTGTCTTCTTCCATTAGCTCATTGTTGAACATAGTACTGTCAGTCAATTAAACATTTTATTCCCATCAGACAAGATTTTTTTTCTGCTGTTCCTGACACTGTAGTTCTTTTAAGTACCTATCTACTTCTATAAGTATCAATAAAAGAGGAATGGGAGTCTGTAATTACTATAAAAGTTCAGTCATTTTCCTCTGAGTTTTTTAAGTTGCTACAGATAATTGTAGAGAAGACGTGAAAGTATAGAGTACAAATGCATCCTCTGCTTATCTCCATTACCTGGTTGTCAGAAACTCAATTAATTTGTTTGCTTTCTCATCTGTTTCAGCAGCAGTATCCATGTCCTCAACCTCTTGTGTAATCTGTGGGAGATTTCCACTGCTGCTTCCCAGACTGATACTGGAGGAGGTAGAGCTGGAGCTCAAGCCTGAGTCTGGCACCGGAGATGACTGGTATTCCCGCAAAAAGTCAAAGCCACCTGCCAGTGAAAAGAGGGGAGATAAAGGTGGAATGCACTGTTAAGCCAGCATTGCAGATTAAATTATCTGCCAAGCAGCTCTTTTCAGAGTCAGCAGCAGAAACCTTTTACTGGGAAACATGGGGAAGAACACGTGCAAAGCACCAGTGTCAAATGCCAATGGGAGTGAAAATGGTACTGTGGTTCTAAACATGCAGAATCCAATATTAAATGAAAAATACTGAAGTCAAGATTTATTTCTTTTTACTGAACAAGGGCCACAGTACTTGAAAAAACAAATGTTGCAGGGTATTTTACATTCAGAAGTATGACTTTCTGTAAAGTGAATTTTGAAGTTGGCTTAAGTGCATGTAAAGTTCAGCTCACTTCTCTGGGCTAGTCTGACGAAGAAAAAGCATCTGCAGGGTGGAAAGTTTTAGAACAATGATGATCTCCTAATTTTACAAATGTAATGAAAATCAAGATGCAAATGCTTAAGGCTTCTGTTCAACACCTTTAGTAACTGTAAACATTGGAGTACTCACACTAAATATTTTCAGCATTAAGATTAAACATCTTAGTAAGAGTTCTGCTAGATCAAAAACTTGCCACACAACTTAAGATCTGAAATTAGAAACTAAGACCAGTTTTTTTAAGATTAGATTGGTTGTGGTCTTAGGCTGGCTGTATCAACAACAGAAAAACTGGACTTGCAAGAACACTGGGAGCAGGAGTCCCAGACCTGCAGACAAAATCCACTGCAGGTCAGGAGACCTAATTTAGTTGCCTGACATTCAGGAACAAACCTGAACCAAAGAATTTTCAGTTATGAATTTTTGCTATGGCTACTCACCCACACTCTCACACTTAATATTAGCTACTCAAAAAAAGAGTACAAATAAAAAGTTTTAGTAACTTCTTGGACTTCAGAGGCTCAGACACGGGTACTAATTTTGTTTTTCAGACACAAGAGTGAAAAGTGTTTTTCATTTTGGCAGAAAAGCAGTAATATAATTTTAATGTAAGAATTTTATTCTGTATTTAATAATTCATGGATATGTGTTGGAAAAGAGATCTACACAATTCAAGAAAGGAAGTTCATGTATGAGGCAATTTTGCATAGACATTATTCAGAATGAAACTGTAATTGTTGTGTAAGATTTTAAGACAACCTGAATAATTCACAAATTACAAATACAAAGGAAACAGATATTTGTGAAATACACTGCACTCTGTGGCAGTTATCTCTTTTCAATTCTCTTTCAAATGGCCAAATTAATTCATTAATCATAGAATCATAGAATAGTTAGGGTTGGAAAGGACCTTAAGATCATCAAGTTCCAACCCCCCTGACATGGGCAGGGACACCTCACTCTAAACCATGCCAACCAAGGCCTCATCCAACCTGGCCTTGAACACCGCCAAGGATGGAGCATTCACAACCTCCCTGGGCAACCCATTCCAGTGCCTCACCACCCTCTCAGTAAAGAATTTCTTCCTTATATCCAATCTAAACATTCCCTCTTTAAGTTTTAACCCGTTACCACTTGTCCTGTCACTACAGTCCCTGATGAATAGTCCATCCCCCCAGCATCCTTGTAGGCCCCCTTCAGATACTGGAAGGCTCCTATGAGGTCTCCACGCTGCCTTCTCTTCTCCAGGCTGAACAGCCCCAACTTTCTCAGCCTACCTCCATACGGGAGGTGCTCCAGTCCCCTGATCATCCTCATGGCCCTCCTCTGGACTCATTCCAACAGTTCCATGTCCTTTTTATGTTGAGGACACCAGAACTGCACACAATACTCCAAGTGAGGTCTCATGAGAGCAGAGTAGAGGGGCAGGATCACCTCCTTCGACCTGCTGGTCATGCTCCTTTTGATGCAGCCCAGGATAGAGTTGGCTTTCTGGGCTGCGAGCACACACACTGAAGCTGACTCATGTTCATTTTCTAATCTGAAATAGCTACTCCTTCTTCTCATTACTTTAATTTTTTTTTTTTTTTGTGGCTCATAAAACATAATAATCAGTTACCAAGTAATATTGTTCATAAAGCTAAGGTATTTATAACTTCTGGTTATATTCCTAAAGAACCACAGAAATGCCACTAATTTGATAATGCCATTTCTAACTATACTGTAAAGCTCCTGACCATCTCCCAGACAACTATTCCTGCCTCCATAACTCTACTTTGGTTCTGTGATTCCTTCAAATCTCAACAGTATTCTTGATTTTAGTAATATTACCTGACAATAGCCAATCTAGATAGCAGCTTTCTACAAACTGTTACCAGCCAACTCCTTAAAAACAGGTAAATTGCTAAAAGTTAACAGAACACCCATCACAGCTGAGGTCTGAAGTACTGCTCCTAATGTGAAAACAGATCTCAGGACAGAAATGAAGTGTATCTGTGATATAAAGCAGGGTGTATATAATGTAAAATCTAACTTAATAACGGAAAATCTGAGCTGCATATTCATCCTGTGTTGGAGTTATTTGTTCACTTCTTTTGAATGTTGAGGAGTGATTGCCCTCATTTAAAGTAGTCCTGGCTCCCTGAGGAGGAAGTTAGTAAGTTATTAGCTGTATTAATGTTTAAAATTCTACATTGTATATTTTGCTTTCCATCAGATAGCTTTTTCACTATTATGAAAAATTATCTAATAATAATTTGGGTACATCTCTAGGGGAGTTCACATGGAATTAATATTAATGGGACCTTTAATGTTTGCCACTTTACTACTTTATCAAACGGTGATATTTTAGGAAATTAACCTTGATTTCCTACTTTCAAAAACCTCACAGTATAATGCAATTTTAGTTTCTTCTTTTGCTTTTTTACCGGTATAAAGATATTCAGGTAAGTATGCTGGTTGTACTGTCAAAGTCTTGATCTCGTTCATCTCTCTGGTCTGAAGAAGCACTGATGCAATGGCTTGATAGTTGCTATTGCAAGATAATGCAATTAGAACGTGAAGCAGTAATTTTTTACTGTGTTCAAAGACCTCAGGGCGGTAATGGTCAAGACCTAAAAGAAAAGGTTACAGTAATCACTGAATATGAAATAATAATAAACAAATTCACATTCCAGAAATAGCAAAAATTCCAAGGCAGTTCATGACAACAGTGCAAACAAACAAAAGATGTAGTATTTCCAGACATAGTTACTAGTGTTTTTACTTAAATGTATGTGTATATTTAGTTTCCAGACAGAGGTCCCATACAGAAGGTACAAAACAATGTGAGGCAATACAACTTTATGCATTGTCTCACTAAAGTGTTAATTTGACAGGGCTGGAAACCCTTTAAAGACAAGAAATTCTCGATGGTGGTGTAATTACATTGCTTATCTCAGTATCTGGCTTTTTTGCATAGACATCAGTTTTACAACATGTCCAAACAGTCAGAGAAAGATAACGATTTATTAAAAGAACTGATAGAAAAAATCCCTTGAACTTCAGCTACCAGTAAGTAGCATGAGAAATTACCCACTAGCTCAGGATGCAGAACAGAATTGGAAAGCCTAGCACTGAAATACTCTGATATGGTTACCATTACTGCTGTTCGTAAGATTTAAACACAACCTGGATAATTCACAAATTAAAAATATAAAGGAAACAGATGTTTGTGAAATACACTGCACTCTGTGGCAGTAATAATTTTCAATTCTCTTTCAGCATCTTCCGGGATATTTAAAAATACTTTCTTCTGTTTAGGGGCAGTTTCAGTGCTGAAAAACTGGATTATTTTCTTCTTTAGCTCCTCTCTTCTCAGGATATATTCCTCTTTAAAAAGTAGCTTCTTCATCACTCTAAGTGGCAGCAGTGAACAGGTCTTTCAAATCAAGTGTTCTCGAATACAGTCCAATCATGCTGGTTTTGTCTGGCCTGCAAAAATGAAGCTGCTCATACTGCCACAGTCTCAGCAATGTGTCTTTGGCTCCTATGGGCAGGTATTTGGAGGTTCTGTGATTCTTGGTCTTACTTATATGCCCATAGTCTCCTTCAAAAGAACCACAGCCAACTTTCCAACCTTTTTGTGCATGAGTGTGCATTTAAAAAAAACCCCAACACCCTATTTCATCGAAAGATTTCAAACAGAACAGTTGGTAAAAGAGTAGCAGAAAAGGAGAACAAGGTATCTTATTCAACTGTATACTGAAGTATATCACATATATTCTACCACTGCACTACGATCTTCTAACTTAATCTTTTTTGTCTACTGAACAACAAAGTCTTTCCAGAGTGCCAGTGAATAGACTTACTGGTAACTATGGTGACTGAATGAAAAGTGGACTGTAATCTCTGGTATTCCAACACATTTATTTCAAAAGGGTCTGGCTGTGTTTATTTGTGAAAACTTTATCAATCATGCAAGTTACAGAATGGCTTTATAATGCTAGATACTTTTGTGTGCTAAAAAATAAGGCCACTTGCTTTTCATAATGTAAAGTGGCAGGATAAGGAAGGTATCACTCTTCAGTTGAACTGTGTTATGGTCAAGAACAGACACAGCAATGCTGAAAAAATAGTGCCTCTACGCTCAGGTATATAAGGGAAGATAGTGACAATAAAGTATTTCAATAGCAGCAAAATTAATGAAGCTTGCTTTCCAGTGGTCTGTGTCCTTCCTTCACTATCTCTGCAGTATAGTTATCTTGGCTGTCTTACATAGTATTTTTTCAAATGTAAGAGGCAGCAACTTGTGTGTGTAGTCCAGGTCTAAAGCATGTGCTGACTGCTCAGCACAAACCAAACTATACTGGGGCTAAGGTTCATAGGACTTTCTTGCAGGGGTGGGAGGCAGGTACAGGTTTGTTAGAGATCTTTCAAGAAGACAATCATCTTCTAATTTCTACCCACCTCACAAATTTGAGTGAAGGTGGTGAAAATACTCAAAAGTTTCAAAGTTCTGAGGTGAATTCACAGACTGTAACTGCCTCAGGATTTTTTTTTTTTAGGAAATAATTATTAAAAACCTTTAAGAAACACAACTCTACAGCTTCAGCAAAACTAAACTAAAAGGACAGGATTACATTTAAACTTTATTTCTTGTTCTGTTAGTCTTACCTAAAAAGAGAGCATGTAGTAATAAAGGGAGATGAAGGGCCCAATCTTCTCTCACACTGTGATCCACTACCATCTCAGTCATGAAGATGACAGCAATATTGCACCTGGAAATTAAATATCACAGTATCAGTTTGAAACCTCTTGAAGATGGGAAAACAGTAACACGATGGCTATTTCTGAAGATTAATTATTAATTAATTAAACAATCTCTACATTTCCAAATTTGTAGCATTTCTTTTCAATATGACTAATGCTGAAGCACCACAGTTACAGCTTTAAGCAAGTAAGTACGCATTACTGAAAAGAACATTCTGTCAGTGCAAATTGTGTAGAAGAGGAATTTCAAAATATGCATGGCCTAGCTAGAATAAAAGATCAAGGAGGGAAAAGTGCTACGAATAGTAGCCACAGAGACTTGGGAAAGAGAAAATTTCCTTTTTTTCTAGTTGTTTCTTCAGTCTGATTCATATGAGAAAGTGATTTCCTACACTGTAAATAGGCTTTCTGGTAGAAATCTGGCAGAACTGCAAGCCTTCAGTGCATGTTGATTTTAGCACTGGAAATTAGCAGAAATTGAAGTTATGATGTTCTGAGTGGTGGGACAGTTGGATTGATGTTGGTCAACAAGTAAGAGGAAGCATCTCACTGAAATGTCAGAATGCGAAACGGCTCACCTATGAAGGGGTCCCCGGGGTGTGATGGTTTCTGGGAGATAGTCCACAAGTGGTGCCCAACATCCTCCATTGTAAGGCATGGGCAGGGGATGTGGTTGCTTGGTTTCAACAATATTCAATAACCAGCTTGTGTATGGAGAAACTGGATCATCTGTGTGGAAAAGCATTAAAACAGTGCATAAAATACAAGACTGGTTACCCATTTTTGAGAAATAGTAAAAGAGAGTTTATGCTAACGTAATAGCTCAGCTGTTTGGATAACATGATAAGATGACACGAGGTTTGCAAATCCTGTGTTCAATAACAAGTGATGCATTTTTAATCCCTCTTTCATGCTGCTGGAAATTAAAGAGATTTCAGGCATAGAGCACTGAATGGTAGGAGCTGCAGCTGAATCCCTGCTGTCACTTCATAGCTTTGGATCCAGATCACAGAGCACCAAGCAACGGACTTTCTCTTCAAAAATGAGAGAAAAGCTCAGCCAACAAAGCTGCTGTCAGAAGCCATCTGCTGCAAGGAGCCATGTACATTCTTGCAACTCCTCACCAGTGCCTTGCTGAGCGATGCTACAAAGGCAGAAGTTAAATGTTTCGAATTAGGAAGGAGGCATAAAGAACACAAAAAACATCTTCAGGGTAATTTTCTTTCAACAGGGATGAATTATCTCTTGAATTTCTCAAAGATTAATCTGACTTTGCTTCAGTATGACAGCTGCTGTATGTTACTGAGTAATAGGTTTTTTCTCCCACCTGTTTATCTGCAATGATGCAGGTCAAGTAAGTTATTTCCACCACTTTCTGTCTTCTCTTAGCTTTGATCATCTCTTCTCTACTCTGATCTCTTTCATTCTTCCTGATTTTTCCCATTGGCCAGTTTTTATTTCTCAGGTCTGACAGTCTGCGATACACTACCATGGAAAGTATCCTTTCCAGGCCTGCTATTGACATATATCCAAACATTGCTGTTTGTGAATTTTTAATGAGAGCATTATTTTTAATTATTATTACATCTCTGCATTTAGGTTGGTTTGAAAACCTCAGCACTTTCCTTTTTTTTAACAGCCTGTATGTGATGCTTGTCGGCTTTGCCAGAGGAAACAAAAGTAGTCTGATTCCTACAAGAGTATCAGAGCTAATGTCTTCTAAAGCACATCACTTCTTGGTTTTGGCAAATCATCTTCAGGTTTCTTGATCTTCAGGAGTCCTTCAGTGAAGTAGTTGCTCCTCCAGTTATTATTCAAAGGCCAATTTTATCATTCCCATTCTTCAGTGTTAGTCTTCCAAGGGGCACTTTAGATCTTTATGATTTAGACCTCTACTTGTTTCTCCCATGATGATTTATTAGCTACAGATAAAGAATAAACTGACCTAATCATGTAGCAAAGTATAGCATTTTCACATATTTATCTTCTAAGGATTAACAAGATAGTGTTTGACAGATGCATTTCCAATAAAAATATCACTGCATATAAATGTTTCACATAAAACTGCTTCTTGAAGTCCATACTAAAACCAAGCTACGCACTCATGTTCTCATGGGTTTACATGCAGACTGAGAAAAAAAGAAGCATTTTGCATCTTCACATACAATCTTTGCCTGAACAAAAGAGTTTCTGTGCTGCAGAGTTGTGTTTCCTATTTATATCCTCAGCAATTTATGTATGCTCAAGTAGACTGCAGAGAATAGAGAAGCCATACCACCAACTACTTCACAGCTTGGGCTGCCTGCCAGAGGGAATAAGTTGCTCTTTCTTAATTGAAATTGCATTATTTATCTTGTGGAATGACAAATGGTATAAGAATTACTCTTTCTTTTTAGAGTTCTATTTATTTTATATCTTGGCATCCATATATTTGCATAAGGGCCCCTGTGAAAGGCAAACCTTGCATAAATATTCACAGTACTATAAAGCTTGCAGGTGTAGACAGGAAAAATGTTTGGGCACTGGCTTGAGGAGACATTCCAAAGAGCAAAGAAAATGTCAGTACTTTTTAACCTTTTATTACTCTAAGCTCTTGTCAAAACCAGCTACTTGTGAAGAATGTTCTGACAATACAAACATTGTTCTGGTTTGAAAGACTGTTCATGCAGATCAGATTAGTGCTGGTGCTCCAGTTAACATCTGCTGAAGAATTTTTAGTAGCTGCAGCACTAGCAAGGCATAAGAAAAACAAGACCAGTGTGCCGAATGCCATTGAGTTGAATATGTTGCACACTTTCGTATATTTAAATACTGCAGTATGTACATAGACAATATATTATAAATATTGTTCTTTGTAATTACAAAAAATAGTTGTCTAAATATTTTAAATTATCCTGTTGTAGTGTACAGTGTTTTCTTATTTTGCAGGAAAGTATCACCAAAAATCTACTTGGATTACAGAATATGTAAGATCTTTACTTTTTATATCAAAATACTGTCCCAAAATGTGTCTGTAGCACCAAGACAAGACATTATGGCCTCTATATTATTTGACCAGGTTTTATTAAGCCAGAGATGAAAGTCAATAAATAGGTCTTGCCTTTTTTACATTTGGTTAGGGCCTAACCAAAATCTGTAGATTGGCTTCTATACAATTCACTCCAGAAACAAAGTCCAACCACCAAACTCTGAAAATTTACATTGTCACTCTCTCAACTGTTGATGCTCAGGAATTTATGCTGAGCATCAAGTGTCCACTCATAGTCCGTTTAGTAGAAATACATAAAGAACAATAAGCGTGCTCAGGAGCCCTATTTCACTCTCCCCTCAAACACAGGTTTGCACAGTGCAGGCAAAAACTGGTTGCAGGAAGCAGAGAAAAGCTAAAGAGGAGAGAAGATCTCATTTTTGGAAACTCCTGAATCTCTTCTTCAGGCTTATATAACAGCATTTGATTTGGAGGGAAATACTAGTAAAGGGCACAATTCAAAGTACTCGCTGGAGTGGTCTTGGAAGTCTTTCACCTTGCCGTATATGAAAGGTTCAAGGTGTTACTGTCTGGAAGATTCTCTGCTGCTGCCTTCCGTGAAGTTCTCTTGGCCTTTAAATAGGTTTGACTGAGCTCAGAATAAACAAAGGAAATTAACTAAATGAGGTATGAAGGTAAAATAAGGACACTCTCCATATGGTGATGCTACATTACTGTTTATACAGAACTTAAACAGAAAGCCTCCACCAGTCATGTTTTCCTCTCATACCAAAACACTGGAAATTTCATCAAGTTGAATGATAGAACTTACTTTTGTCATCATCATAAGATCCTCCGGAGCTATTACTGTATCTTGACTCTAGTCGGGTATGTGCTCTGATTACATTACTGAACCTTCAAATACAAGAAAAATCTTCATTAAAAACAAAGGTTGACACTGAACATCTGACTGCTTACACTATACAAAAAGCACTTCCTCAAGCATGTACTTTTACACTGGAGTAGACAGTAATGTGAATGTAAGGGTCTTTCTTTCACAAAAGAAGATATTTGCAGCCAGTTTCTAATGGTGTGCTCCTGCATTACAAGCTTTTAAAATTTAGCAGATGGAAAATTCCCATGCTGCAAAGGTGTGATTTTCTTGAAGTACGAAACTGTGCTAAGGCTGAACTGAGATATAAACTGTTCACAGCTAGTATTTTGCCACAGCCCCTGTTCATGGGTAAGATTCTGGCAACTTGCTAACGCAGTAACTGACTGAATAGTCCAAAGTCAAGCCTGTACAGGTATCAAACAGCAAAAGCTGCTGCAGATCACCCTTTGGTAGGAAAATCCAGCAACTGTCAGAGCAAATCTAGCAGATGAGTTAAGGGAGACAAGAGACAGAACAAACTGTATATAGCTGTCCTCAAATCTGCCACAGATCCACGACAAGCTAACTTTTCCTGGTGATCTCCTTTGTTGGGCTTGAGTGAGAGAAGATATATATATATCTGTCTGTGCTCAGGGATCTGACAGCCATTAAGCTTGGCATTTACTCATTCATCATTTGTCAGGATGTACTTTAAGTAGCAAAAGTTGCAATTGTATGTATGATTTCTCAGCAAAATATTTGACATAGCTTTCTTAGACCAATTTGGTGGCCTTCTATGATGGGGCTACAAAACTGATGGACAGGGGCAGAGCAGTTGACGTCATCTATCTGGACTTGTGCAAAGCCTTTGACACTCTCCCACATGACATCCTTATCTCTAAATTGGACAGACATCAATTTGATGGGTGGACCACTCGGTGGATAAAGAACTGGCTGGATGGCCGCACGCAAAGAGTTGTGGTCAATGGCTCGATGTCCAGCTGGAGACCGATAACAAGTGGTGTCCCTCAGGGATCGGTGTTGAAACTGGTCTTGTTCAACATCTTTGTCGGTGACATGGACAGTGGGATTGAGTGCGCCCTCAGCAAGTTTGCTGATGACACCAAGCTGTGTGGTTCGGTTGATACGCTGGAGGGAAGGGATGCCATCCAGAGGGACCTCAACACGCTTGTGAGGTGGGCTGATGCCAACCTTATGAAGTTTAACCATGCCAAGCGCAAGGTCCTACACCTGGGTCAGAGCAATCCCAGGCACAGCTATAGGTTGGGAAGAGAAGAGATTCAGAGCAACCCTGCAGAGAAGGACTTGGGGGTGTTGGTCGATAAAAAAATGAACATGAGCCAGCTTCAGTGTGCGCTCACAGCCCATAAAGCCAACCGTATCCTGGGCTGCATCAAAAGGAGCGTGACCAGCAGGTCGAAGGAGGTGATCCTGCCCCTCTACTCTGCTCTCGTGAGACCTCACTTGGAGTATTGTGTGCAGTTCTGGTGTCCTCAACATAAAAAGGACATGGAACTGTTGGAACAAGTCCAGAGGAGGGCCACAAGGATGATCAGAGGAATGGAGCACCTCCCGTATGGAGACAGGCTGAGAAAGTTGGGGCTGTTCAGCCTGGAGAAGAGAAGGCAGCGTGGAGACCTCATAGCAGCCTTCCAGTATCTGAAGGGGGCCTACAAGGATGCTGGGGAGGGACTCTTCATCAGGGACTGTAGTGACAGGACAAGTGGTAACGGGTTAAAACTTAAAGAGGGAATGTTTAGATTGGATATAAGGAAGAAATTCTTTACTGAGAGGGTGGTGAGGCACTGGAATGGGTTGCCCAGGGAGGTTGTGAATGCTCCATCCTTGGCGGTGTTCAAGGCCAGGTTGGATGAGGCCTTGGTTGGCATGGTTTAGAGTGAGGTGTCCCTGCCCATGGCAGGGGGGTTGGAACTAGATGATCTCAAGGTCCTTTCCAACCCTAACTATTCTATGATTCTGTGATTCTTCTGTAAGGCTTAATTTTAAAATTAAATTTTACTCACTGTTCATGAAAGCAAAAGGTGTGATCAAACCTGATTTTTCATAAAGATTTTAGTAGTCATTACTTGGTACACACTCTTGATTTTCTTTCTTTGTGGATAGTTCCTACAAAACCACAATGTACTTAGCACAGCTCATTCGATGTATTTAACAAATGTTCCTCTGCAATTTATTATTAAGCAACATCAGGAACGAGAATTACACAAAAAGCTTTTTTTTTTAACCTTTATATAAGCTTATTTTAAGATGGCTTTAGTGGGATAATGCCGCTCAGGATCAGTCTGAGCATCAGAGTTCCTCACAAAACAATGCAGAACTTTGCCCAACATCTCACCCTTAGCATAGGAAAACATGTACATTTTGGGAAAAAAAGACAAATCAAACAAACCACAAACCTTTCATCAGTCTCTTTCACCATTCTGTTCTCCTCTACATCAGGAAAACTATCTTGGCCAGCTACAACAGTGTTGCTGCTAGAAGTGGTTCCTATATATGAGATATCAGTAAGAACATTTGTCACATGCACCAGACAGTATATACAAAGGAATAAAAGCCCATAACTTAGATTTTCTTAGTAGCTACAGTCAAAATTATCATCCTGCAAGTATTTGCACGTATGAATGGACACTGCTACCTCTACAAACGAGGACTAATGATGCAAAGTTGACATGCTTTGAGGGGTTGATTAACATAATGATGCGCTTCTGCTCCTTAAAGGAAGCTCATTCTCAGGTGACATAAACTATTGTTCTTCAAGAATTTGACAAAACACTGACAAGGTTAAATTTGGGATTGGTCCTTTAAGTGTCTTTGACTATTACAGCTTGGAAACAGCATGAGGGTCTGGAAACAGAACCGTCACACATTTGAGGCTCTCAGTTTTCAGGAAACTGCTGCTTTGGTGTATCTGCTGTGATGGCAGCCTTGATGATGACTTCTTGTTCTGAGAAACTAGTGGCAAAAGAACCACCTCATGTGAGTTCACCAAACATTGGTAATATCCTATTAAAATAGTTGAAAGAATAAAGCATATGTTTACAAAGTGTATACAACATTAGGAATCAAAAAGGACTATAATTTAGATGTGCAACAGGGCCTACAATTCACACTTTATATATACACAGATCTGAATGGGCACAAAAGCCAGAGGTTTGTGGTTTTGTTTTTTGGTTTTTTTTAAGAGATAAAGACTCAAAAGAGCAGGAAAGCATAAATGGAAAGTATATTTAGGTCATACCAGAAGCTGCAGCTGAGGCTTTGTTACTGGCAGCAAAACGGTAAAATGGAGGATTATCACAATGCTGAACTATTGGGTTCACTGGGTCTGTTTGCTGCAGCTCAAAAAGCAGCTCTTCCATTGTCTGAATAGTGTTGTTGCGACATAGATATATTGCAACCTTTTTTATCTAGAGAAGAAAATAACAGTTAAGTTCAAAGTACATTTCTGAAGAAACCAATACATGTTACATTACACCACTGAAAAGAGCCATAAGGCAAATGTTACTCTGGGTCAACACAACCACACAACTGCATCCATTTTGTTCATATAAAAATAAAACGGCTCATCTTGATATCAAGATATTGGCTCCAGCAATGTGAATCTGTGATCTAATTGACACGCTTGTGAGGTGGGCTGATGCCAACCTTATGAAGTTTAACCATGCCAAGTACAAGGTCCTACACCTGGGTCAGAGCAATCCCAGGCACAGCTACAGGTTGGGCAGAGAAGAGATTCAGAGCAGCCCTGCAGAGAAGGACTTGGGGGTGTTGGTCGATAAAAAAATGAACATGAGCCGGCTTCAGTGTGCACTCGCAGCCCAGAAAGCCAACCGTATCCTGGGCTGCATCAAAAGGAGCATGACCAGCAGGTCGAAGGAGGTGATCCTGCCCCTCTACTCTGCTCTCGTGAGACCTCACTTGGAGTATTGTGTGCAGTTCTGGTGTCCTCAACATAAAAAGGACATGGAACTGTTGGAACAAGTCCAGAGGAGGGCCATGAGGATGATCAGGGGACTGGAGCACCTCCCGTATGAAGATAGGCTGAGAAAGTTGGGGCTGTTCAGCCTGGAGAAGAGAAGGCTGAGTGGAGACCTCATAGCAGCCTTCCAGTATCTGAAGGGGGCCTACAAGGATGCTGGGGAGGGACTATTCATCAGGGACTGTAGTGACAGGACAAGTGGTAATGGGTTAAAACTTAAAGAGGGAATGTTTAGATTGGATATAAGGAAGAAATTCTTTACTGAGAGGGTGGTGAGGCACTGGAATGGGTTGCCCAGGGAGGTTGTGAATGCTCCATCCTTGGCGGTGTTCAAGGCCAGGTTGGATGAGGCCTTGGTTGGCATGGTTTAGAGTGAGGTGTCCCTGCCCATGGCAGACGGGTTGGAACTAGATGATCTCAAGGTCCTTTCCAACCCTGACTATTCTATGATTCTATGATTCTATGAATTATGCCAAAGTTTTTGCTTACCATCCACAAATGAGCTGTTTATGTGTAGAACTATATAACACCCACATATAAAACCCATCTAATTTTGTACCTATCATTTAAGGATATCAGCACTAACTCTGAATTACACTCAGGGATTTATAGTTTCAGTATGTGATTTCCACATGATGGATTTTACTCTCTTGAATGGAGCAAACTTCTCATCTAGAAAGCTAGATCCACATGTGTTTATTTCCAGATACAGCTGATGTGAAAGAGGCAGCCAGAATAGAATAAGCCAGGCACTGAGTAACTACTTAGAACAAAAAAGGCAGAGTGATTTTGTATACAGACTTCATGCATCCTGATCTGAAAAATCTGAGTATCATTCACAGAAATTCTGGGAATTTTTATGTATCTTTTAACAAGACCTCAAACTTTATTGTATGCACTGCAGCAATGAGGGAGGGCTGTTGAGATACTGAGACTGAATTAGTCTAAATTCTTGCAGAAAAAACCCTTTTGGATTTTATGATGGTTATTATAAGCAGAGACTCAGTATGGCTCAAAACCTTTTAATTTATAAACTGTTGAAGATGGGAAATCATATGGGGAAGCATACCTCTGTGGCTGCCTTCTTGTGTTTAAAGATGTCTCTAACATGATTATAGTGGAGCTGATACACTGGATTGAACTGCCTGTTGGCCTCACCAAGTATTGCTGTTCTTATACTCTTAAATACTTTTGTTAAAATAAACTTCCTGACCTCTTCTCTTTTCTTCTTTTTTTTTTTTCTCATTTTCTTTTGCTTAAAGTAGAGAAAATGTACATATTTAAAGTCTCTTATACTCTACTGTACAAAAAACTTCCCAGAGACTTTCTAGATACAAATCCAACTCCTTTCCAGGGCTCATTTCTAGGTGGGCTCACAGTGCCACTTCAAGCTTCTTTCATTCCAGAAGGGATCATGTTGCCTCCAGTAAGTCTTTGCTGAAGAGGTTTCTGAAGCATAAATATTCCAAGAAATCTTTCAGCATGTATGTGAAAGAAAGGACAGTTTAGCATTTTGCACTGGGTCACTGGGAAAAAAATGCTTAAAGAAAACAAGAGACAAGGCAATGAATTTAGCTGATTAAAAATAAATAAATAATACACAAATAAAATAAGTCAGGAATGCTTTTAGCTTGAACCCACATGGGCAGAACAGATGGCTGAAGGCATGAAGCAGCTGGTAACCGCCTTGGGGTACAGACAGCTCCAAAAGGAGACTGGTAAAGTGGCAATCTTGCAACTGCCTGATCTTTTGAGCCCAGGTGAGCTGGAACAGTGCTGATAAACTGTACGAATTATCTTTATTTCCTAATGTGTATGTGTTATCTACATGACAATGGAAGATACATGTTTATGGTATCAGTAGCATGTGTAGTTAGCAGACTTAGGTATGATTTCTTATCTGCAAACCCCAGGGCATTATCCAAGCACTGAGCAGATGAGCCTGGTGTATCTTCCTACTCCAGACAAAGTTGTAAGTTAAGGGTGACTCAAAAGCACAGTCAGGCTTCCTACAGAAAACTTCTTCAGATTTTGCAAAACTGTGAATCAGATTTTTAACTCAGCATTACAGAACAGAGACTAACAGAGAGGCAGAAAACACAGGAACCTTCTCAGCTGTAACCAATGAAAACCTGATTGTCTTAACAGCCACTAGAAGGCTGGAAGGATAAGCAGAAAGGTCCCTCAGGCAAAACAGCAGATGCTGAGCAGATGCTGAAACAGACTGCTGTCTTTGTGGAGTAAGAGGACTGTATTGTCCTGTAGAAGGACAGGGCTATGAGAGCCCAGGCGTTGAGGCAAGAGGGTCTGGAAAGAATATGAAGAAGACTGCTACGGGTAAGAAGGGGGTTTGAGGTAGGCTGTTCAGAGCTGTGGGATGGCAACAGTTTTGGAAAAAGGATGTGTTGAAAGGTCTGGGTTGGCAAGTATCTGGACGGGAAGAAGTTGCATGTGAGGGGCTCCTGGGCAAGAAGTGAGAGGGTTAGCAGGTATTTTCAGTCAAGCTACAGACTTAGGAGTGAGACACATACTCAGCACAGAATTACTCCTTCCTGTTAGAAAACTGCCCCTATTCATTTGTTAGCTGTGAGAAATGCAACAGCACTCATTTTGCCTCTTATCTCTGTGATTTGCATTTGTTATCTGCCAACACAGCTCCTCCTCATGGAGGCCACCTTTGGGTCTGATCCCAAGTCTGTCATAGATTGTAGGATCAGTCAGGTTGGAAAAACCTGGGAGAGCCTCTGTCACTCTGTCACAATTGATGGAAAGATCTTCATTACCCTCAAGACATTTGAGATCAATCCTTTTGTACTCTTATATAAATCTTGAGCTTGTTCTTACACCAACTCCACTTTCAAATGGTACAACACAAAAAATGTCTATGGTACAACATCCTGAATATTTTTTTGAGCTTCTATATTTCCTTTATTCTACTATGCATAGCAACCACCCTAAACACTTAAAGAAAAGTATTATTTCAGCAATTGTAAATGAAGGATGTTTATGAGGCTTTTTATATAAGTTTAATACTATTAATACTAATTTCAAATTTATTTCAGGGAAATCAATAGAAAGATAATAACTAATAAAACAGAATACTGTAATTGTCCTTGAAAATTTACTAAATTTAGATTCTGTTTCACCCAGCAACCAAGCAATAAGGAACATGGGAATGGAACTATCTTGCTTTTCTCAGACAGCCCTGATTTTATTTTAACTTGAATAATAACAATACCCCTGCACAGTTTGATTTGCACATTGCAGGAACAGTTATATAATTCATGCCATGCAAAGGCAAAAGTTGGTATGGTAAGGAGCTTATAATGGTTAGCTATCTTATATCTTTTATGAACCACATAAAGCCTTAGTCTGCTGAAGAAGGAAAGAATGTAGCTAATTGATAAATGAGAAAAATTATAAGCATTGAATATTTTTACCTCATTTTTTGTGCAAGTTAATTTAACCTCTGAACAGTCACTGTCTCTTTAATAAAATTTTTAAGATATAGAGATGGCAAATTTTTATGCAATTTTGACATGAAAAAGTACTTCTAGTATTTTTTCCCATTTATTCTGGAAATTTATGGCCAGTCCCTGTTACTGGCCCTTTACACAGACATGCAAAGTTGCTCTTTGCTCAAAAGAGCCTATCTCTTGCTTGAAATGAGGTGTGCTCTGCTGGTGGAGATTGATATTCCCACTACTCAGCTCCTTTCCTGAATTTCAGTTTCCTGGCTCATTTATTCCCATGATACAATTCTGTACAGTATGCGAGGGAATATGTTGGTACTTCTCTTTTTTGAAACACAAATTAATGTTATGTAGGTGATAGGTGTTTTCTTCATTAAAACCTGTGCAACCAACAGTAAATAAAATAAAGTGCAAACACTTACATAAGGTAAAAGGATGGTATCACTACTAACACCACACAAACTAATGAGAAACTGCAGTGTTATCCTAAGGTTGTTACTCCATTTGTCATTGTTGGCCAAAGCATTCCAGACATTTTCCATCTCTGGTCCAGGAATTTCATCTCCATACTGCAAAGGATCACAGACATAGATTTCCTGAAATATGCAGACCTCCAAACTAAGGCATGCTCTTTGAGAGCATTTTCTCATGCAAAACCAAGAGTAAAGTGCTGTAAAAAGTGACAAACCAGTATTTTAAAAACCTGACAGGTGTCAGAGCATACATTCTATTTAAAAGTAATTAGGTTCAGATCCACAGAAAGACTTAAATCACAAATAAAGCTGCATCTACACTGCCACTGGCATCTACATCTGCTGTCATCTACACCTGCTGTCATCTACACTGGCACTTCAAGATGTCAGTTCCTCTATCACACAGACAGCCTCAATGCTAGGTCAATTGGTATAATTTGAAGAAAGCACGCTTGTTCACTCTGGAGCAAAAACTTCATGTGGTTTTTGGAAGCAACTTACTCTGACTGCTGCTGGTATGCATTAAAGGTGAAAATGTATCACAGCTGTTTTGAACCAATAAAATTCGGCTAACAATATCCTAGAGATACCATACCATCAGATAATTCATGAGCTAGTACCATGCCCTGGATATGCAACAAGTATCAAGAAAACATTCTGGTGGGTTGAAGTACAGCCCCCACATTACTTCAGACATGCTCATATGACAAAATGCGCACAAAATAATAATGATGTTTTACTTACAGGGCCTCTATATGAGGCAAGATCCAGAATCTACTGCTATGTAGCACACATTCGGCTTGAGAGAGCACTAACCCTGAGCAAGTTAGGAAATATAAACCATTCTGTCCCATATGACATAGGTGCCAAGCATTGCTTCCTGGAGTTTATGTATTTAGCAGTTTAGACATATATACTGAATCTGGCAGAAGCAGTGCCAGATCAGGCACAGCACACTAGTGCCTGCAACTCAGCAAAGAGAAGGAAAAGATGGATTCCCAGTACCTTCTCTACCAGCTGCTTAGGCATTTTAGATGAAAAACTAATTGGAAAAAAGGAATTCCTGGTCCTTCATCAGGACCTTCGATCTAAAATATCTTCCCTTTTACAAAAGAATGCTTTAACTAGTACCTTAAAGATTTATACTCCTTTTTCCTTTCCACTTTCTTAAAGAGTATCTAAGTGTTTCCTAAACAGTATAAGAACTTCAGTAGGACAAATTCCAGGTGCTTATTCTCATCCCCAAATAAACTTTCATCTGCTGCCTTAGACATTAATCCAAGAGGTGACAAACGAGGGAACTGAACTTAGTTCCTCCACGGATAATCCTTCATGCTCTCACTATTAAGTAGTTTGTTGTTTTTTTTTTTTTTAAATGGGGTAAAACACTGTTCATGTTTTGAAAGAGAACAGTTTTAGCATTGTCCTGAAAAGAAAAAGTGAAGGAACTTCCTCAAAAAACAAGGTTGTATCTCATTAGTACAGAATGTTCTCATGCAAAATTTCTGGTATCAGAGGGAAGAAACCTAAATACCTTTTGCTTAAGAAATCTAAGTTGGAATATTTCAGAAATTGTTTTACAGGTTTGTTTCTTTGTTTTGCTTTTTTACCTTGGCTGTCATATACATGAGATTATTAAGAACCAGTGAGGTGGCCTCAGGAGAGCCCCAGCCATTCCCTTTTAGTCCATTTGTGGCTGCTATTTCCCCATCCTTGTCTTTCAGTTCATCCTCTGGAGTAGTAGGGCTTGAACCAGGGAGCAGCAGCCTGTTGTCTACAAGCTCAATATTATGAAGCCATGGTAGCAGATAGGTAAGCATGATCTGTCTTCCATTTGGATGCGTTGTTGGAAATCGCTGGCTTACCTCTAAAATTGTAAAAGTTGAAAAGGCCAACATATTAGTTTATGAATAAACTTTAAACACACAATTTAAATCAGATTTCTGACATGTGTTAGGCTACCTGATGGTTTTTAACTTGCAAATCACAAGCATATAAAAGCATGTAGTTGAACTTCCTGAAGAAAAACATTACTTTAATGTTCAATTATAGCAAGCAATTGGCCAGGTCTTCTATCTAAGATAACTAACACACTCTGGGCTTTGAAACAGAACGTCACCCCTTGTTATTGTGCCCATATTAGGTATTAAGTGAAACAGATGTCAATAAAGAAGAAAAAGGATAATTCAGTTCCTGGCAGTTATTCTAGAATTTCAAGAGCTTTTGAAGAATTACAATAAACATACAAAAGTGTTCTGCAGAATTACAAGTGGCCCATTAGCCTCCATGTTTCTAAGCTGTAGTTTAAATCTTAAGGTACTTGCTATACTGAGTTTACAAAACCACCTTGCATATATTAGGAGTCTTATTTCCTGTGAGGAGGCCTATAAAATGTATAGCTGGCTGCCAGTGCAGGAGTGCTTGTATAAAGAACTTTATATAGTTTATAAAAATGAACTGGCACTGTAAGTGAAAGAGATTTGTAAAATCTGGGTAAGAAATACAGTGACAGGCTTCCTGCCAAGGTGAACCACATTAGCTCTCCTTACCAGAATTCTTCTGTAAAATCAGAACAGTTAACATTTCTTTTCTTTCCTTGCAGCCTGGTTTTTAAAAATCTTCAAGACATACACTGTTTTCTCTCCTTATGATTCTAGATGTATGAAAAGGGGCCCTGATTTGGATTGTAGATTTGAGTTCTTTTAAGTGACACAGCCTCTACAGCAACATGAATAGATGGTAACAGCAATAATGAACAACATTTGCTTTTTTTCTTAAGATAAATGAGCCATCAGAATTTCCCTACACCAGTTACTTATAACTTACAGTATCTTGGGCACTGCAAAATGGATGATGTATTGTTCCTTTACCCTTTGTCAGACCCAGTAAAAATAACAGAATGGGATTTTAAGAGCCAGTAAGGATTCCCATGGTTGCAGACATTGCATTCTGTTATTTAAGAACTAGAGCAACACATTTAGATGGATTAAAACAGAAGATACATCCCAAAGTGTCATTGTTCCCAGGAATGGTCTCAGAGTGGGCGTATTCTGAATGGTGCTCCTGCAGGTCTGATGTTTTAACATTTTTCTCATTAATCTCAACAAAGATATTTCTGATAAAATGAAAATGATACTAAGACTTGCAGAAGTGTCAAATAACAGAAGGTAGAGATCATGCATTCAGAGTGATTTGAATCATTAGTAAAACTGGACACAGGCAGTCAATCTTGCCAAAGCTGAAGTCATGTTTATACAAAATTAAGAACTCTATCCTCTATATCATCTATATAAATCATCTATATAAATGTATGTATAAGAAGAATCACCTTGCTTAACACAGGAATCCATTATAGTAGTTTGCCAATGTCACTTTAACTTGCTCAGGACCATTGTAATTTCAAAGTTACCCTGAGATGACGCAAGTGGCATAGTTTTTAAATAGCTATTCTGTACTTTGTATCAGTACCTCTAGGAAATATACATTGCATTATTAAATCTGATTTGACCTGAACCAGAATAAAAACAGGTCAAGCTAAATTTATAAACAGAATTGCTGTTCACAGTCAAAATGTCTTAGCAGTTTACCATTTGTACAAAAATGTAAAATAGATACAGTTATAGTCAAACAGATATAAGTACCTGAAAAAAGTGGAAGGGTGAGTTCAGGATACATTCTTGCTAGTTCATATGAAAGAAGGGCAAGTGAGACACTGTAAAGAGGTGGCAACGGACCATGTGTACCATACAAGATACTGCCTGGTCTTTGCTCAGCTACCTTTTTTGAATAAACAAAAAGCTTTGATTCAAGGATCTATGAAAGAGAAAAAAATAATGTAATGAGACAAAAATTCATTAACTCAGGAAATGTCAGCATTTCAAGTTTAGATATCAGAGAAGGATCTATATGCTCCAGAGTATACTCCCAAATTTGAAAGACATAATAACTATTATTTTTCCATTAATTTTTATATAAATATTCCTGTAAGAATTCATAGCCAAGACAAAACTAATTGTTTACTATCAAAACAAAACTAAAAAGCAAATAAACTACTTTATAAGAGGTTCACAAAAAAAACCCAAAGATAGGAGGAAAAAAAAGTTGCTGATACATGCCTGCATAAGTTGCATGGAAATTTCATAAATCTCTCTGTTGGTGTCAGATGCTTTGAACAGCACCAAATTTAAAAGCGTCACTATATCAAAAGGATAGTTCCTAGAAGAACAAACAGTACATTTTTGTGAATGTTGGTGAGTAATGCATATTATATTCCTCTGATTTACTCTGTAATATGGTCTAAAGAGAATGTCATCTTTCTTTTCTCTGTTCTACCACCAGAATATGGGAAAGGGAGCTCTTAAGAATACAGGCGGCTTGATCAAAGGGCCATCTGGTGAATGGGAAGAAAGAAAGGATTATTTATAATTACCTTAGACTAATGCTTAGGAATGCACTGAGTTACCCACAGTGAGAAATGCAATACCTGCGTCTATAACTGTCAATTCATTTTAACTTATAATATGAACTGCTTACAGAACAGGCCAATACCCATCAGAGAAGATGGGTAACATGAAAATTTCCACAATAAAGTATTTCTTAAGCCAAGCTGCAAATAAAACAGTTCCTTTGGTAAAAAGACACTATCTCTGACATGAACATTCCTGGATGTTAGACAGTTTTATCAAAATGGTTTTCAAAGCGTAAACAAGAAATACTGCTTCAAAAAGCCCACAATCTATAAAGTCAACATTAATTGTTAGGGTAAACATATTAAGATGTTAATTAGAATATTGATAGAAAAGCAATTCACATGTCATAGTATTTGGATTTCCACTAAATAAGTTTCTGCTTTCTCATCATCATTTGTACATGCACCTGATTCAATTTTGAACCATCATCTTCTCATTGTGTATGTAATAATCCTGGATTACTACAAAATTCCTATTTTGACATTTTAGTGTTAAAAAACCGGCAAATACATGTGTGGCCTGGGACATTCTGCGTAACTCCAACTGCTAGCTGCAATCTATCCTCTACACCAGTCTCTCTGTCCTTTCACTAAGTTCAAAAAATAATAAGAAAAAGGAAATTAAGGGAAGCAGCTTCTTGTAGAAAGACAGACATCAGCAGTGAGATGCATTACTGCCCATTTTTACAAGCAGCTTAAGCAGTGGCCTCACTATACAGGTTGATATACAATAGAGGAAAAACTGTTAACATCTTTCAGATATTGATAAAAATCCCAGCTTGCTAGAAATTAAACTTTCCCTTCAAAGTAAATCATGCAGATCATACTTTCAATTTTTACTGTAGGTATGGGAAAGATTCATTTTTAGGACACAGTAGCATAAGTGACACCATCTGAGTTAAAAAAAAGACTGGCTGAAAACCAACAACACAAGCTGAACCTCCAGGGTTTTTTTACTTTTGAAAGTGTAGATTAATAGAGTAATACCTGCTTCCACACACAGTTGCAATGGCTTTGAAACATCCAGATGCAAGCTGGTATGATCCAGTATAACATCGATCTATAGCCCAGTTGAAGAGATTGATTTGATCAGGATTCAGTTCTAGCAATAGGACTACAACTTCACAGCCAAGCTGATGAACCTGAGCAAATAAATACATGTCAAAACATGAGATCAGGTGAAATCAGGTATGTTCATTGTCTACAATTGTGAGTGAGATAGGCAAAACAAGGGGACAATGAAGTATCCAAAAGAAATCACAGTAAAAAGAAATCAGAGGACTTTTAATACATTCTTTTTGGGATAGCAGAGTTGAGATGCAACTTAGTTTTCAATACCCCTCAATTGAAAGAAAATCATATGTACAAAGACTACACGAATAAAACATATTTTCAAAGGAGGCTTCCAAAATTAAGCACGGAAAAAAGCAGAATCTTTGGAAAATCTGAGATACTTGATAGGTGTTCTTGGGCAGCTTCCATTTGTATTGGTTAACTGATTTGTTAAATGTCTACTTTATACTTCATGTGAGTTTCATAAAGTGACACAATTTCATGTTTGTCCTTCTTCTGACTAACACCGAAGCAAGGCAGACAAAGAACAATACCTTTTCAAGTCTAAGGTTACGAAAACTTGTATGTTTAATCCAACTACATCAAACAATCTAACAACTCTCCCTATGGACCTTGTATAACTTAATCCTGGTACCACCACCACTACAAACACAGCATTGGTACAGTGTGGACTATGCCTTTGTGTTCCTTCAGTAGAGGATAGTACTGAACACTAAACACTAATGCCTGCTAATACTCTATCATCAAGTGTAGGTAACTACCTGTAGGACTGCAAACGATATTTAATGTTAATAGCCAGATAGGATCCCTTTCATCTTAATCTGAACTAGCTGCACAGGCAATATAGTTTACTTACAGTCCTTCGTGACAATGATTAGCCATGAATTACAGGGATTAGCTTGGGTGAAACAGATTTCACCCATCATATCCAAATATTGCATTTCAAAGGAAGAGTTAAAAAAAACAGTAATTTTTGTCCCCAGCAATGATCATTTAGATATGGTGATATCATATTTGTTGATGATAATGAAAACAAGTCAGGAGAAAAGTGTATCTTTTCCTTTCTCTTATTCTGTGTGTTTCCTTCCCATACCCATAGGAATTTCAATTCTACATATCACTTACACATACTTTCATAGCTCCATCCCTACCAACATTCCAAAGTCTTATCTATTTTCTGAAAGATATTCTCTGGAACTATCCCTTCTTCTAATTTGTCCAACCTTGTTTTCAGAATTAATTGCCATTTCTACAGCATGTATCCTCTAGCTGCTCCACAAGCCTTTAGGTTTTGCTGTCAGCATTTTTTAGCAATTACAATCACCTGTGCTGGTATGAGACATTTAGGGAAAATAGTAGGTCAAAGTGCAAGATTCCACAAAGTGAAAGATCATTGCTCTCTACCTACCTGCTGTAAATCACCAATCTACTCCTCCTTAATTAAAGACTTAGCCCAATCAGCTCTAAATACAGAAATATGACTGGGTAGTTACGAAGTCAAAACTTATCTTCAAATAAATGGAAAAGAAGATTACAACAGTAATCTATTACATGTTTTTAAAAACAAAAAAAATCTGCCTTTCCTGAATCATTTATCCTCTTGAATTCTTTGGAAGATCTACCCACTCAGCTTGCACTCAGATTTGTTTCACCAGCATCTATGTTACCAAGCAGGAAGGGATTTTACATTCTTATTCCCCAGAAACTTGAAGCAGGTGGGTGAAAATACGCCAAATAGAAATACAAATATTTTTCATCTTGTGCCATTTTCAACCTTTTTTTATCAGCTGACAAAAAGCCTGAATTTCTGTTGCAAGTAACACTGAGCCACAAGGCAGTTTTTTATCTTATTATTTACCTATGTTATCTTTTCAGGAATAGTGATTCTTTTACGGTTTAAATGCTTTTAAATTAATTATACCTTTGTATTAGAACCTTGCATAAAGCTATTGTTTCCTGCTAAAAATAGAATGTGTATATAGTTTGTAGAGTCATACACTCTTCACTCGCCTGGTACACAGATTCAAATTATTCATCAGTGTTGCATTTTGGTGAGTACTTACACGTAAATCTTGACAAGCCAGAATGTTATCAAGCCATTTGTAAAGATACCCATCAGGGGAAAGACCAACATTATCAAATACAGGTCCACAGCAGAGCACAGCTGACATGGCCTAAAAACACAAGAGACTTTAGTGACACAAAAAAGTAACATGATTTAACCTTTCAGAATTACTTGAGTCTAGATCCAGGCTAAAAAAAATGACAGAATCATAGAAACATATAATCACAGAACAGTTAGGGTTGGAAAGGACCTTAAGATCATCTAGTTCCAATCCCCCTGCCATGGGCAGGGAGGTCTCACACCAGACCATGTCGCCACTTGGTTTTCTTTTGAAGGGAACTATGGTGAAAATGGTAACAGCAGATTTTTGCTAGAATTCAGTAATTCTGTTGCTATAGGTGTTACTGGATTCAAGATAATGCTCAGTATAAGGATTTTGGAATGAAGCTCCGTTTCCCCATTCTTCAAGATACATTTTATCATTTTACCCAGTCTTCAAAAATCAAGCTACAAAAACATTTAAATTGACAGATGTTTCAATAGTATCTTTCTGCAAAAATTTAAACTGTGTAAGTGATACAGCTTATAACAAGTACATAAGCTGTTATTTCCTGGTTTGGAAAATAATTACCCTTGAAAAGTGTCTACAAATTAAAAATGCATAACCTCAGTGGCTTATATATTCTGAGATAGCACTGTACATGTAAAAGTTTGCATCAGGTATGCCAATTTAAATTTCTGTTAAATAAAAGGAAATAAACCCCACAATTACTGGAAAATTGCTACTACTCTTTTTGGCAGTGAAACTTTAATACCTTTAATGCACAATACTGGTATCTTGTAATCTGGTGATTTCTATCACTGTAACGGTCCAGCGGTGTGAACATAATACTGAAAGGTCCTGCCCACTGGCTGAATAAGATGAACAGGTGATGCCTCAAGCTCTGCTGAGGGAAGAGAAATCTCCTGTGGTGAACTAAGTGAACAGAAATACAAATAATTGTGATTTGTTAATGCTAAATGAACATCCATGTGGCAGAGATGGTGACATGAATTTCAAATTTCTACAGAAAGGGAGTTTTTTCTGAAATATTTAATATACACTTACTCTAAAAGTATCTGATTCTGATTCTGATTCTAAAGCTCCATTAAAAAATGTAATGAAGTTAATTAAGATGCATCTTATTTCGAAGAACCTTCAGTTCTGAATTAATGTGTAGTTCTACAAACATGTATGTCTGACCTTTCCATGCAGGAAAGTAATTATAGGATCAGGCTTTTCTCTGCCTCTTGCATTCCTTTATTGACAAATATTTACTTGTTTTTCCAATCCTTTAAATGCAAGCTCAAAAAATACGTATGTCTTATTCCAACACAATTATAGGTAGCGACAAGAAAATAAAAAAAAACTTAGTGCCTTTTGTTTATGACAGAGATGTGGTATATTTTCTGAACAGCTAAATTAAGCGAGCAAATGAAAAACATCTATGAATTCTTAACCATGTGGAGTAAAAAAAGAGAAGTCTTTTAAACAATCATTTTAATTCCCCTAAGCAAAACATGATGGCAGAGGGGGTACTACATTTATTAAAGAGACTGGCAAACTGCTACTGGCCAGTTATTTTTCACCTAGGAACTGTGCTGGAAGCCAACAAAGTCTAACTAGACAATACTAATTCAAATCAATATGAGCAGTGGCTAAGGATGATAGATGTTGACATGATAAATATTTGCTAGGAGTTAAATGTTATGGCTTTGTTAGTTATTGATATATTTTAAAGCTGTCTTGTTAGCAAAAAATACATCTGTGAATTATTGAAATAAATGATTTATTATTGTATTCTCTGAAAACATGGCTGTTTCATTGTAGAAAATGCATACAACATGCAGTCATTTGGTCATACACCTGGTATAACATGAGAATGATTGCAAAGAGGAAGGTGTTTGCAAATAGGGCAAAGTAACTACTAGAAAAACTCTGTATTGTTAATGTTCATCATTTAGAAGAGAAATAAACAAAAGAAATTCAGTATTTTGTTTGATATCAGCAACTAAGAACTTAATGCTAACTTAGTTCAAAGGATTTTTTTTTTTTTACTGTCTTAAATGAGAATAGCATGCCCTGTTTTTCTTATTTTGTTCAACTGTTATATAATTTTTATGTATCTTGGAGCAGAAAGCAACTTTGACAAAATTTGCACATTGGAAACCTACATGAAAGCATTTGTACATTGTTTATTCCCTTACTTTTCCTCTTTTGAATTCCTTTGTATTTGTTGCTACAAATGCTGCTATGTTCTGTCATAAATGATCTGGAGATAGTAGATTTACATAGACTGAGTAAGCTCCAGAACTTATCTTCCAGCACTTACATGAAGGCCTTTAAAGCAGACTTTATTTTTTATTTTTTGCTAATGGAATTATGTTACATTTCTGAAGTGATCTTGCAATAAATAAAAAGCATGAAATGAGTTGGAGAAATCTTTGCTATAAAACCGGAGTGAGATAACATGGGATATAGTCACAATGCCTTGGGCAAGTTTTTCACTATATTGAATATTGCACATTTTCTGCACCTACCTACATCCTTCAAGGCCTGAGTTTATGAAGAGTCTGGCAATAAAGTCAAAGGGAAGAAAATAAGGCCTTATGTCAAAGAAATCTGGAGACCCTAGAGGTCACAGAAAATTTCTTTGCCCACCTTCTAAAGAGGTGATTCTTGTATATGAACATTATGAGCTTCAGCAAGCTTTACTGGTTTTTATGACTCTTTTTACACTTTTGAACACATTTTTGTCCACATTCCCCTTTACATTCGTCATATAACAATTCACAACCAGTGAAAAAAGCGCAGGGAAAAGAAAGAAATAAAAAATTACTTATATATATTAAATACAATTTTATAGTAAGTTGAGATAATTTAGCAGCATACCTGGAACACACTGAATCAAGTTGGCAATCATTGCACTGAAATGAGCTCTCATATCCTTAAGGATTTCAACTTCTTTATCATTTTCTGCTTCCAGAAGCATGCGAGTCAGATCAACATACTCTAAGAACAAGGCTCCAAGGGCTAATGTATCTCTTTCTAAGGCTCCGTTTGTGCTAGCACAAAGGAAAGTTGTACATTAATATAAAGCAGCAATATAGTTATACTACAGCTTTTTTAAGAAATGCATAAAAATCTCCCCATTAATTACACAATTCTTCAAAGAACATACTGACATAAACCCAGTGTTGCAAACACTGAAAATTGTTTCATCTAAAGATCACTATTTATGATGAGTGATAGTCCTACCTGTCACTTATAACACCGGCATCAGCAAGCAGTTCAAAAATTCTCAGTAACTGTAGTCTTAGTAGATCTCGGCGTTCTCGACGTTTCTTGTTCTTCGAATTTAAAAGAACAACCATTTTTTCATATGTAGAAGTGTAAACATAAAAAACCAGTAACCTCAAAAATGTCAGTCCAGTAGTGAGATTTAAGAATTCCAGCTCAAGTATTTTCTTCACGAAATAACTTGACTGCTTTTGGATATTTCATCATAACACTGTGCTTATACATTGACATGGAAATAAATATTCCCAAATTATTGTCTTTGTAACTATTCTCAAACAGCTACCTTAGTCCTCATTGAAAATGTGGAAATGAAATAATGAAATATTGTATATAAAATAATTAATATTCAAGGTTCCTCTGCTAAAACCCATGCTATCGTCAAGTAGCAGAGACATTCATGTTAGCTTAACACCATCTAGTTTGGGTGCCAGAAGCATCGTAAAGCACAGAACAATTATTCAGACCCCAGGAAAATATTTTAGATTAGCCATTCTTGAACTTGGTGATACTGCAGCTACATTCAAGTTATCTCCTAGCAGACACTGCTCTAGTACACTCCTGGATGTGTTGACTGTAGTGGTTGTACACACAGTTACCATACTCCTCCCATAGAATAGCACTGCACTGTCAACCATTTCATTATATCTCATTGTCTTCTAGAAATCTGCCCTTTCTGTCCTCTATTTTGCTGTGGATGCAACAAGGCTTGCTCTTTGCTGAATGGCTAAATTGACTTATTTGTATCCTGCATCTCCACTAAGCCAAAACAAACGTGAGAAGGTCAAAAAGCTGTTATTGCACTTAATTTGCTGTCAGAACAAGAAAAGCTCAGAGAAATCCCAGATTTTCCTTTTCAGAAAGTAAGAATGGCAGTACTGAGTCAGATCAAAGGCTTATCTCATCTAGTACTCTGGCTGTGCCTATGGCTGGTAGACGTCTGTGAGAAGAAAATGATACTTTCCCTGGTATTCTGACCCAGAACTGGCAGCCTGCAGCATCGTAGCCAAAGCTTTTATTCAACTCATGATCCCATTTGATTTGTCCTATTCAGAGCCCTGTTTTTCTCCCTTTACACCTTAAAGGTTCCAGGAAGCACATGCAGAGAAAAAGGCATTTTTATTGTAACAGTATTCAACAAGCACAGCTGCCTCCTGGAATGGTGTTAGAGGCCATCTGGCAAGCTCTGTGTCAGTGCCCACATGACAGACCTTGCGTAATGTCAATTTTGGTTTACCCCTGCAGTTCTTGGCTGTGCTGGTAATCCTCTTTCTAGTCATAGCATATGTAGTTCAAGGATGTTATTTCTGATGTGTTGGATAGCTGCCTTCTGACGTGGAGGCCTACCATGCTCTCTAGAGCTACATGACCCATATAGTCACTCCCGGGTCTACTGGTGGTGCTGCTTGCAGGCAGGTGGCCCAGTTTCTTCGTATCAGGAGGAAGCCAGAAATTAAAATTGCAGTTTCTTGTTCCCGTATTGCTCTACTAACATTTCCATGTGCTAAATTTGCTCTTACAGCATACTGTAAACCTCTGCATTCTCTTGATTACTTTCCTGAGGGTAGAATGGAAATGTGTATCTCCAGAAAAGGCCTTTCAAGTCTAAGTTGTCTTCAATGGTGCAAAGGGAGAAATGCAGAGGCAAGGAGCTGTGCTAATGTGTATTAATTCACTTCTGCCCAATATCAAAACAAGTGATCTTCATTTATATCAATGACTTTCACAGGGATGGAAGGCACACAAGTGAACTGAGGTGTTACACAGAGTGTAAGCAACACAGAGTGGAAATGGTAGTGAATGTTTGCCAGAACTATTAAGAATTGTCCACATAAAACTTGAGTGAAGCACCCACCAAGTGACTTAATTTTTGTTTTGCTGAGAGTCTATGTTCACCTATTTATGATTTAACTTCTTGATCACCATTCTCCACATGCCTTCTGTACCAAAGACTTGGCAGATGGGGACAGCGCACCAGGTTACCATGATGATACCTTATTGAAACTGCTGTGAACACACAGTTTGAAACTGCTTGAAAACCAGGTAAACAAGCCTGGGTAGAGTCTTAAATCAACAACATCGCTTTCTGCATGCAACTGTGCAGACTTCTCGGCTGCATGGACACAATGCCTGTGTCTACATTAGTAAACAAGAGACAGGGACTGTCTTTGGCCCTAAAGGCAAGTAACACAGGCTGCCTCATATTCACTGCTCCAGAAGATCTTAAGAAGGCTGGCTTTGTCCACGCTGCCTAACAGGATTTATGCAATGCTTTCCTGGCCCAAGGCATTGTGACTGCCTGTTTTCTTATCACAAACTGCCTGCTCTGACCTGAGGGTTGTGTTGCAGCAACTTGGCCCATAGGCTGCTGCACACAGGGAGATACGTAGAGGATGAGGGGAAGCATACCAGAACAAAAGCAGCTGAGGTAGTTTGGAAGACTGTATGGTGGCTCGGTGCCTTCTGGGCTTGCTTCTGGGAGTGAGCTACTTCCAGAGCCATCTCAGATTTCTGTCTTGGAGCCAGCTGGAATGGTCCAAAACTGAGCCAGGGAGGGAAAACTGAGCAGAAGGGCAACTTGGGTCCAAGCACGCTCTATGGCTTTCCCATTTAAATGCATCGACACATCCTGTAACTAAACTGTTTACTGGAGGCTATAGATCATATCACCAGAGGTGTTTAAGACAAGGTCTGTCAGAAATGACAGAAGACTAGTTCATCCTTCCTTGGACCAACTGGATGATCTGTTGAGATCCCATCTAGCACCACTTTTTATTATGACAAAAGAGAGTACTACAATGAGGGTGAAAATACTGATGAATTTGTCAGTTAACCTATTGTATTTAGCATGAAAAAATGTAGTCAGTTGAAGTTGAAATAGATGACCTTGGTTACCCTGCAAATAAAAAGCACATCTGAACACTGGTGTGAAATGCGCCTGCAGCCCTGCTGTGCTGCAAGGTAATTTTTCCAGATATTGAAAGTGGATTTCCAATAGATTCGAGTTCCATATAAGGAAGTTCCATATTTAAAAAAATTTTTTTTCCTCAGAATGGATTTCTATACTGTACATTTTGTATCACTGATAGACTTTAAATTACACTAGGTTTTAATGGAATTATTTTATGTCCTTATACACAATAAAATTCTTGTTGCACACAGAGCTTAACTTGTTACTTAGTACAAAAGAGTAACTTTGTATTCTAAAGAGACAGAATTACTACTTTTAAATCATTTTTTTCAGTTTAAACAAGCTATTACATTTAATTTCTCCAACTAACCTCTGGTCTTCTTTCTAGGGCTTCTTTCATTAGTGGGTGAAGTTCTTCTACTAATTCCCTAAATAAAAAAAAATAAAATAATCTTTGTAGACAAAATCTAGTGTCCTTTGGAAAACATCAATATTTTACTCAATACATAAACCCATATGTGTAAAGTACAAATAAAAATTTAAGCATATTTAAATTACATACAAAATAACACATTAGGATTAGAGGCAAGTGACTGAGAATATGGTAAGTGGGGAAGTACCTGAAAACAAGGGAATTTGTTCTTCCAAATCCTAATACAAGTGATTCTGTTATTTCTATGCTTTCAAGTCTCATCAAAGGCACTAGCTGCTTTAGTAAGACTCCAACAGATGGAGTTCCAATAGCCTAAAATATATTGAGAAATTATTGACATTTAATTGTCAGAATTATCAATATTAATTAAATACATCTATTTTAAACAAAAAAAAACCCCACAACCCATTGTCCAAGAATCAATATGTATTTCAAAATTGTGCTGAAATTATTTTACTATTATGGATATCAATATACCAGTCTAGCTACATCACAATCATCTCAATAAAGCATAACAAATAAATAAATCTGGGAAATCTCTTAGTTTTCATTCAGATGATTGTAATTTACTTAACTTATTTCATTAAAATATTCCAGTCATTGCATATGTGGAACTATTGCTCCTCTCAGGTTGCTACTACTTGAAACTGTATTTCATATAATTATTCCCTCATGTCTGACAGGCATAAAATGTTTATTCAGAAATCTGCTTTATTGCTCAATAATGTTACAAATTCACAGATTGGAGAGCTCTACAAGGAAAGAAAGCGGATGATCAACAAAAGTTAACTTCAGTATGTATGCCCAGGACTTCTCTATTTTGAATATACATCACCGAATGCAAAAAAAAAGGTAGTATTTCGAAAATGCCACGGCTTTTGCCAATATTTGTTGGCACATAATGTCAATACAGGTAATCAGATATTTTAGTGGCCAATTATGTGCCTTAAGCAGTTTGTGTATATTAAAAAATTTCCCTAACTGAAATACTTCAACAGGGTAAGATTTTGCATGCAGATGCAGTTTAGAACTCTCCTAAATGAGTAACTTGTTTGAAACAGGATGCATTACCTTATTATCATAGTTCAATGTTCCATCAGGAGTTGTAGCCATGATCTCTGGTGTTGAAGCACGCAAGTGTCCTGGACTCATAATACTGGGCTTTGCTACTCCAAAACAGAGAATAAGGTAGTTTCTCCACAATGTAACATAGTTGTCTCCACTGGTTGCTGTACTTGTTTTCTTTGCATTAACAGGAATACTAGAATTTAAAAAGAAATTAAAATTATTAAAATCGTTCTCCGGTCTTAATTAAAGAGTATTTTAAAATATTTTAAAAGGGAATAAAACATGCTACATATCCACCAGCTGCAATTCAACATGGGAAAAATCAATGCAGGCAGAAAACTGGAGTTTTCCGCCTTACAAGTTGCAAATATGAAACTTAAAACTGAATATCTGGGTAGTACCTTGCAGGATTTATGAACTGATACTGAAATATGAGACTAAAAAAAGCTTGTATTAAAATCACCCAACCCATCAAAATGAAAATTAAATGCAGACTGCCACTTACTTTGGATCCACAAGAGGCATTATCAACTGTAGCCTTGTGAAAGCGTATGGCCACGCATAACTGAGAGCTGTAGGACAATGTTTTGGTAAATTCTCCTGCCTAAGAAAACTGAAGAGGCAGAGAACCCACGGGTCTTTTACAGACTGTGCAAATATCCAGACATGCGAAGGACTTTTCACATCATAATGGCTATTTACTAGGACAGCATTCCACTCCACCAGCCACTGCAAATCCACGCTGTGCGTTAATGGGATTGTTGTCTATGAAGAGAGAAGACAAAAAAACAAAGTTACAGTCATTTATATCCTGCCATGTTCCCCCTCAGTCCTTGCCTATATTTTCAAGCTCCATGGCCAACTTCTGCTGGATTTTTTAGACCAACACTTTTATGCTTCCCATCTCATTGCCCTTTCACTCAGGAGAAGCTTTTTACAAATAGTGATAAGAACTGCCACATTATTTCCCCTCTGGTTCTTCCTTGTAACTCCTATTTACTGTTATAGGCACAATAACTTTCTACAGTAACTAATGATTATGATGACCAATAGATGAATATAGTCTGTTACTTTCCATTCTACTTGCTGCCACCACCCAGCCATTGTCTCTTGCATGATGCTGCAGCATGAAATAGACTGCCCTTATGTTCATTGTCCGAACAGCCGGATGGAGCCTTAGTCCATGATTAAGGCACCTACATGCTATGACAGTATAAGAAATGCCAATGCTATTAATAACTATTCTTCAGAATTCGTCAGGGTGTTTGAATATGTTTATAGGGAATTAAGAGGCTAAAGCAGGCTGTTAAGCAGTTTTAATCCACTTAAAATCCTGCTATGTTCAGTGATAAGTACAGTTCTTTTGTCAACAAACCATTTCTCTACTGTAATTTAAATTTTGTCCTAAGAAAACAACTGTGAAATGAAAACTTAAAACACATGTATTTTTGCATTCCTTATTATTCACTTATGAGACCTCAAATAGAAAGTAATAGTAGTCTGCATCCTGCATCCACTGTTATGAAGTAATCATTAAATTACCACTACCTGCTGTACTTATCAGAAATCAGGTACACAGACAACACATTTGCTTTGCTATATTATTAATGCATAGAATTAAAGCACAAAATCCAAACCTTCACCTACAGAAACTGTAACAAACCCAGGTTTTGCTATTTCAGATGAATTTTCTAATTCCTGGGTTGCAGAGCCAGATTTTCTCTTACTTGCTCAGTTTCTGATCCCTCAACTTTATTGTTTTCAGCTGTACAGTGGCCTGACTTCACCACCAGTTCCATGTGTCCTTCCTACTCCTGGAAAGAGCACTCATGCGGCAAGGACTGATTGTTGCTTTAAACTTAATCAGGCTGAAAACTGCCCCAAACTGATAGTTTCTGCTCTCTGGACAAGGGCACTGATCTCTAAAATAGTATGCAAAAGAAGTTGCCCTATGTATCAGGGTCTCTGATGATACTTCTTTATTCAAAATGCTTACTGCCTCTCTGCTTCACCAGACCCACGAAAGAGTGAGATATTCACCCCAGCTGTGACTTACTCTAGAGCTTAGGCTTAGGTTTGCAGGCAGGCCCACTTCTGAGCATGCGAGGGAGCTAAAGCTTATTCCCTTCTGGAACAGATGACAGCAGTGAGTGACTTCCAAGCACCCCAAGTTTTAAATAGTGGTGGCAGTAAGAATTTTTTAGTGGTTCTTTTGGATGCAGTTCACATGTCCAAACTCTAGGTAGCTTTGATTATAAATTCAGTTATAATATTTTTTTTATATGTAGTACAGTATGATCATTTTCATGAAACAGATTGTCTGGGACATTGTGGAGCCTTGGAGCTCTCACGTAGATAGCTGGAGTCTTAAAGCTGTATGATTTCTTTGATTTCTAGAAGCTTTATTTTTAGTCTTTCATGTCTGATATTTGTTATGTCCACATGCTATGTAAACAGTAGCAGTAAGAGTAAAGTAATACTTACTGAATCTGAAACAGCCACATGAATTAAACTTTCAAGAATAGAAGAACTCAGCTGGTCCATGACATCAATCATGGGCCTGTCATCATCCTGCATAACACAGATAACATAAGTTAATCTCTCTCCTGACCAAATTATTTCCCTTCTTATTTTTCTGATACATGAAACAGAATGACCTAAAAATTTTAACATTAATTTAAAATGGCTGAAAAAAATCATTGGTAATGATGGGTGCATTTTGTCTTTGTTATATGAATCTCAGAACCAAATCCACGCTGTGGTTTGAAATAAAGTTAATTTGTGGCTATAGCTCACTGCTTACCAAACAAAAGCACATATCAGAAAATCCCAAATGACTCTGGATAGCTGGTATCAAAAGACTGAAAAATTAGCTTACTGTTTATTAAAGCATTCTTTTGCCATGAAGACACATATTTGTGTTCTTAGGCATTTAGATGGCTCACTGAACTGTGATCGCCAACACACAACATGACTCTTTGCATTTCTATATCCATAAAGAAGACTTAGAGGTCTTTATCATACAAGAAAAATGTACATGAATAATCTTAAACATGTCTGATGCTGTGGTTTTTTTACAAAACAGTATGCTACAGGAATGAGTTTCATTTCCAATACAAGTTTATAATCCTGACAATACAAAAACGATCCATGCAGTAGAAAACAGGTTTTACAGTGTCTTTTACATTCACATCATGCCAAGAGGAAATATTAAGTTGCTGTATATGTTTCTCTTCAAATTCTTTACAGGGAACATGTTATTAATGTGACATTGTTCAGTATACAGAAAGGTTTGCAGTGTTAAGGCAAATAGAAATGGTAAGCTCAGAACAAATGTTTTTTTATAAACTATGTGCATACTTGCTGCACTGCAATTATTATGTTAAAAGCAAATGTAACAGCAGTTTCGAGCTTTACCTTTAGAGAATTTTAATTCAAAGTTCCAGAAAAGGAAAATCATACCTCTGTCTGGCCAAGGGCCAGGAATAAAGCACGGATCTCTCTGAGGATTAAAACAGCTAGTTTACGTGTAGCGACCTGGAAGCTACACAGCAGAACCAGTGCAAATCCTTCAACTGCATGTAGCACATTAGAATAGGGGCTTCTTTCAGATTGTATCCTGTGGCTGGATCCATTTGGTATCAACTGCAGAACAGTGCAAGGGGGAAAAAATGGAGTGATGATGTTTGAAAACCCTGTCTTCAAGAAATATTCTATTTAACTAGGACAATATAAAGAAATAAAATGCAGAAGCCATGTAAATGCTAAAGTAGGGGATTTACAGCATTCCCTCAAATAATCAAATTTTGTTGCTTAAGTTACCTTGTTCTACAAAACCAATACATGAGTATAGTCCTTTTGCCCTCCCTTTACTTTGCAATTCAATTACCTGCTTTGTTCCATCCTCCACTATAAAAATGCACAGCTAAGTCAGACAGTGTTCACACTTTTTCTACTCCAGATAATAGGCCCATAGGTCCTTCTTTGATCCTGTAGCAGTCAACACCTTTGGAAGGTGGCCTCTATAATCTGACCCTCACCAGTAAAGTATACAATATTTACTGAAAAGCATGTGAGTATTTATCTTTTCTACAGTTTTTGTAATACTACTATTACATTAATTAATACTCCTCTGTGATATAAAGCATACTTCATGCTTGCCCAAACAACAACATTTCCAATGTGACTGGGTTAGGAGATTGAGAAGCCTGAAAATCATCTCTCATAATGAAAATATCTGTGGGACACTGCAGATGGGAGGAGCAGGAGCAAAGCTGTTCAGTTCCCAGGAATGTTTGTAACACATGGACACAGCAGGCTGTAGAAACTATCAGATTCTTTGATGTTTTTGAATCAAATAAATGAAACGGCTACAGGAAGGGAAGATCCACTTCACTCCTCTCAGCATTCCCACTAGCATTATTAATCAGTTTCAGTCCTGGGAACATGTCCTTCTGCCACATCTACATACACATATTTCATTTTATCTGCTTTTGTTGATGTGCATATTTCAGTTTGACATGCATTCTCTCATGTTGCTCAACAACAGTAACATCTGCTGTGTTACACAAGGACGTGGCTGTCCTCAAAAGACATCTGAAGTATGTACCTTAAAAAATTAGACATAATGAATTCTTCTCAGGTGAGTAAATACAAAATACATAAACCACAGCAATACCAAGGAACATAATTTCTGCCTTCAATTAGTGTAAATGTTAGGACACAGATGTCTCGATTTCATACCTCCGCAGATCTGGTTTTTGCCTGTTCAGAAGTTTTTCCTGGCGTATGTATTACAAGCTTCCATTGTGTAAGCAACTGTAGCAGCAACTTCAGTGAAGTATCAAGAAGGGTATGATGCATATCATTCACTTCACGTAGCAGAAAATTAGTAAAACCAAAGAGTACATCCTCCCGCCAGTCAACAAAGTCAACAAGTAAACCCTGAAGAGAATTCTGTGCAATGTGTCGGAGTTCATCATCCATATGGATAGACAGCCTGTAAGTTAAAGTAAATGTCAGGTAATAAAAATCGAAGGAGTGCTTTTTGTGGAAAGGAACATATGTTTCTCCGTAACTTAACAGCAATGGAAAATTCCCAATGACTATGTAAATTTCAGCAATGCTACCATGGTTTCATTATTTCTGGCCAAAATTAACATCCTTAACCTGTTTTTTTTCACTGCAATTCTTGATACAACACTGCCTGAACATCTTCATGGGTCCAAAAGAAGTCTCTGTTCCATTCCTAAAAGATGGTATCATTGAAATGCATAAATTTGGCAGCTCTGCCATCTCCCCAAACAAAGTATACTTTTGATTTACTTATTTATTAAATAGCTTCTATGTAGTTATAATAGCAAAAGGCTTGCAGGTTAATATATGATTTCATAATTTATGTATTTATTTGCTTACTTTCAATATAAAAGTAAAAGAATCAGAACACTTCACCTGCCTAAGAGTTAAAACTAGTCTTTAGCCAAGAAGCAAATCACAATTATTGAAATAAAATATTCAAAAGAAATAAAAATAAGAATTTGAATTAAAAAACTGCTTTATGTTTTAAACAACTAAGGATAGGGAAAGGGTAAAAACAGCCTCAGGACTTTCCATACATTTCCATACATTTAAAAACACATTAGACACTCCCAAAATCCTTCTGAATGATGGTGCAATTTTAGATCCCATTTTCAAATTATATTTCCTTTCGTATTTGCATCGTGTTGAAGTTTTCAACACAAAAATTCATTATACTTTCTTTTGACACAAAAATTATCAAACCACTTCTGTGTTGGTAGCTTGGCAGAATAAAGTAAATTCAGATCCGTGTGTTCTGCAATTTTTGGTTCATTGCATTTATGATGTATTTTGTTTTAATTACCCATGAGACTGTAATTTTCTGTAGTGTGTTAGAACTCATTTTCAAAGTATTTTATCTACATTTAATCTACAGAGTTGAAAATGAGGACATATTATAAAGGAACTGAGAGAAAGCTCAGAGAAAAAAACTCAAAACAGCCAGATGGAGTGGAACCAAATTCCATTCCGTTGGAAGTATCTGATGAGATGCAGCTCATAACAAATTTGGTTCATTATAGCTGCCTAATTGGGAGGCAGGGGGCATTTCATTTAAGTCCAAGGAAAGCAACTGCCATGAAACTTCACCCCTGGTGAATATGACTTCAAAAATAACTGCTACGGTTTAATAACCATACGACTTTCTATACAAATTTGGAAACGTAGTATTTCGTTGTGCTAAGAAAAGACCATTTTGGTCTCTATTTGGAATGCCAAAACCAGAAAAACAAGCAAAACCCCTGAGACTATGATTAAGTCATCCATTAAATGACTGCCACAATGACACAAAGTAATAACAGAAAAGAGGAAACAAAAAAGATACGGCTCTAAGTCCAAATTACTGTGCAATGACATTATCAAATGAGATGAAATTCAAATTGAGCATAAGAATGCATCTATGTATTACCACTGCATGACAGGCAGCTTGAGGAAGCAAGTAAATGTTAGTTTGCATTTTAAGTCAGTTAAATTTAAGACCTACTTGGGAATTTGTAATGAATGATTTCAGTGGGCAGTGAAAGGGTAAAAGGTACAGTATATACTTGACATCTGCTTTAGCGCTTATAATTTGAATACAGCTGTCCTGGAAGAGGGTCTAGCTCCTGAGTTAGAGTCCTGGAAACCACCAAGAGATACATCTGTTGTTAGGATGAAAAATTCAAACCAAACTGTGAACAAAAGAACCCATTAACACAAAGATGCTATTTTATCCTTAGTGAAAAGAAAATATTTAATCCAACAACACAGTCCCCCACAAATCCCTGGCCAAACAGCTTTTCAGGTTCTATTCAGAACCAGGGAGGAACTGAAACCTCACCTCGTCAGAGTTTTTTATCCTTGTATTGATTCTAGTCTCTGACCCAGAAAACACATAGTATTGCAATGCAGTGTTTTCTAGAACAGCAAAGACTTACCTCCTGGGACTACTTTTTCCTAACTGGGGGTAGTAGTCAGTCTGGACCCAAATAAACATGGGATGGTATAGAGAATGTAGAAGCAGCCCTGGTGCTGGGGTAGTGTGGAGACTTACGTTAGGATTAGGTCAGGTATAAATTCCTTGAGCAGTTTATTCCCTGGAGCTATATTTTTGTAGAGTGTTTTCAGTCCACACTGTCCCAGACTAAATAGACCTAACTCTTTCAAGCCATTGATCTTCCTTTCACTTATTGTCTGGCCAGTCTCTTCTTCAAGCACAATGCACCAGCTTGGACACTGCTCTCCAAATCAGGCATCCTTGATACTGATTAGACCAGAAGAACTTTTTCAAAAGTATTTTAGACTTATTCCTATTTAAATATGTGAGCAAGGTTCGCCTTAGGAACATCATTGGTTTGTGTCTGTTCAGTCTGTGATCCTGCTCTGCAGTACTGAGATCCTACCCAGTATTTCAACACCTTGCTATAAGTCTCCTGAACCGTTAACTATCTGTTCACTCTTTTACAACCTACGATGCATTCATTTACTTTTACATAAATTGTGTTTCCCTTGCTTATATTTGAGAATCTTATTTACAACAGTATTAATGTGTCAAAGATGCTGTATCACAAGTACACGTGGGAAACGAAAACAGCTTCCCAAAGGTCCCCTTGTTGGAGAAAGGCTGAGCATGTAATTGCTTTCAAAGTTGCTCTAGAGATGCTGTCCTCAGCTCCTCTTGATATCTCACTTCTCACAGACAGAACCAGATAAGTCAGCAGACCTACTGCTTGCATTGTCCCAGCATGGAAATTACCCAAGAAATGCTTGCAAACTGATTGTGGCTGAGGAATCACAATTGACCTTTTCTGCATGAAGTTTGATGACAGAATATAGACAAGTGATTATATTGACAGTTGTGAGATTTAAGGAGGGAAGCACTAATTTATGAGGAAGTCCGCATTGGTCTCCAAACATTTTTCTGAGTAGTGACAGGTCTGACCTGGATAATCTTCTGTGTTTGAAAAGCAGTGACCAGAATGGATATGTGCTTTCTAACAGCAGTTAAAGCCATTACTAAGGACAGAAAGCTAGTTAAAATGGTGGATTAAAGGTAAACATGTTCTTTTTAATTTCCCTCAAGCAGAACTGATGTAACTATTTAATATGATATCTTTATAATTTGATAATGTAATGATTTAAAACAATCCACAAGTGATTTACAGCAGAGGATGAAAACACAAGGAAATCAAGATGGCCACACGCCACATCACACCTACTGCTGACTGCAGTTACGGCTTGTTTGGCTGTTTGTACTTTTTACTACTAGCAGAATAAATTGTTTCACTGTTTTTTCATCACTAAAGAGCTAGTGACAGAGCAGCAAAAAATGCTTTTGAATGTAACCCTCTGGCTACCACATCTGTAATTCCTCACAGATGTTTCAGAAGCAAGAATGGAGTGGCAAAGATTGCTTTGTCACAGCTACCTCTGAGCAATATGCTGCAAGGGCCTTCTGGCTCAATTTACTACCATAATCCACTGACATACATAAGACATGCTGTAATCTTTGACTTGATACTACAACTCAAATGTAACAGACTTTTCTCCACTGACCAGTACCTGTCGCCATTATCTGCAGTAAGTCAATAATTTGATGTCCTGAAAACTGTTTTAGCAGTCTTGTGTAGTAGACTATCTTGTTTTGTGAAATAGTTGATCTAGATAAATTCAATGGACCCCAAGCAGGGAGGGTATGACACTTAAACTTATCCTTTATGTATAATAATATTAAAAATAAAATTTAAATTATTATACATTAAAAACTTTTTTGTTTGAAAGATACAACACGTAGCATATTCTATTTTACCAAGCAGATACATGAGAATCATAAATCAAAAGTAAACAACTATCTCAATGTTTTTCCACTAGACAGAAAAGATGTTCTCTCCTGTTAAGCAGAATGCTGTGATGGTTAAAAAAAGGTGAATATCATGAAAGGTTAAAAAAATGGTGAATATCATGAACAATAGTGAATATCATGTAATTTACATACTGATGGAAAAGAGTTCTGGATGATTTATCTACTCTCTTATAAAATGAAGAGCCTATAATATAAACACAATGACTGTAAAAAGATGTGAGGACTTTTCTGTCTTATTCATTAATAGCATATTACTTTTTATAAGCATATGATTGTCTAAGAAACAGTTATATATTTTGCAGCTCAGTTTTTCATTCTGTTCTCACTTAGCAGTCATCTAATGTTTGAACAGTTTACCTTGCCAGCAAGTCAATCAACTCAAGTTTTGACATTCCATCAGGAAGCAGTCGAGGAATAGCAGCAACACATGTTCTGAAGAGATCAATTTTGGGCTTTCTTTCACCTCTGAAAAAATAAACCAGAATTTTCACTAAGCTTAATAAGTAATTGTGTCAAATGATCCACCTATGGTATTTCAGAAAAGGGCTGGACATAATGGAGAGCCAAAGGCCTACTATGAACATCAGAACAGAAATCTAGACATTATAAATGGAACAAGGAAACATGAATAAATGTTTCCATTGAATGAATGGTTTTGATGTTGACATCTATTACTGAGTAATTCTTTCAGAGAGATACTGGCAGATATATCAAGATGGAGTTATAATGTAGGAGGATTCCTTCATCAAGCTCAAGCATTTGCATGATACAAGCTTCAGATGAGGGAATGAGTTGGGGTGTTCACCATCACAATGCAGCTGTATTACACCAGTTGTATAAAGCAAATAGCAGATATGTAAGAAGCCTAAATAACAAGGCCCTCAAAATGACAAAGATCTGTGGGAATCGCACACCACACATTATTAGACTGAAAAAGAAGCATAATTTACAGGTAGTTATGGCAAAAGAGTTTCTGTCTGTCCCTGCCTGAGATGGCAGCACTTTAGGAAACATTATCAGCTCAAACATGTTTTAGTAGTCCCAAGGCAGCTGTAGTCTGTGGAATGGCTCAATTGCTCCCTAGCAGCCTGGGAAAGTGGTTGAATCTAAAGTTCAGCATGAACCAAAAATCTAGGTTGAGAGTCCTTAAGTCTTCTAAAAGTAGTTCAAATTTCAGCTGCTGATTATTTTCACAAGAGATGCAGTTCTTTTCTGACTTCTTTCCAGTTTTTTTTTTTTTTTTTTTTTTTTTTTTTGTAAGAATGCAGATTAAAAAATTCTTTAGACAGACCTCAAAATGTTTGTGATTTTTCTATTTGCTCATTTTTAACTCAATGATCTATTATTTGATGATTGAGTATAGAGTAAATAACCAAAGCATAACAGCATTTTAAACTGTACAGTCTTTCCCACAATATCATTAATTATTAGCCTGTGATATGCTTTAAAGGGATCAAAACAGCAAGGTCCTATTTAGGGACCCTACTGTAAACATGCAGAGAAAGGCTGCTCCTGCTTTAATATGACTCTGACCAAACCAGAAAAGAATGAGGAGGAAGAGACACACTGATAAGCATTGTAAACTACTTAATACCACACTGAATTTCAGTGACAAAACACAAAGCTAACCTAGTTTTCCTGCACCACAGTGCAATGCCCTGCTTACTACATTACTCTGCCTCTCCACTCGACAGAGGACATTGCATTTGGATACCTTACTTCTGTATTCAGTCACAGAGAAAGCATGAATGCAGTATCATCTCACAAGTCTAAAATAAGATTCATGGAGTAACACTGAACATTCACTGAAACAGTGGGTGTAGAAAAGGCATAAACTGACATTAAGCTTACTTATTTAAAAGATTAAAGTAAATTTTGTGGTGAATACTGTTCTTTCTCTTAACACTCTATTTCAGCTTGGTACATTAATGAAATGATGATATGATTTTAACCTGCTGACTTAAATTGTACAATGAAGGGAAACAATTTTCATAACCAGCTATCTCTGTCCACGGCATCTGTATCCTAGCAGACAGAAATTGAAAGAAAGCCAGCAACTGACTGAAAAAAGAGTAAAATACAACATTTAATCCAAGAATTTGGTTATAAACAAATCCCTTCGAACTATTATTGCTAACACAAAAAACTAGTCCAATTAATAACTAGTGCAAAATACTATATTTTTATAGTTGTAAATAGTAAAGTGTTGTTGAGAATTCTATTGGCAGGCAAACCAATGAGTCTTCCTTGCTGACTTGAAATGGCAAGTGAGCTTTGCAGAGTTTCCTTATTATCAGTCCACAGTGAGGGTAAATTGTGCCCTTAAAATGGAGACATGTAAAATAATAGTCCATGAGGAAACTCTTCCGAAGGAAAATGAAGTAATTGTTTATAAATATAAAATCTGTGGGTGTTTTGTAGGTTATCAGCTGCTCAGAAGACTAGCAGAAGATCCAGATCTGAGGCTCAAGTTCCCAATTTATCTGAGCTACCAGTGTAAGCATGTGAAGTGCCTGGCAACAGGGATCCTCACAGGGTTCTGCAGTCATCTCTGGCCAACTCAGGATCCAACAGGATGACCTCTGGATGAACATACCGACAGCTGTTCTCACCTGCAAGCTTGTATTTTCATACCAGCAGATTTTTGTTACATATTGTCAACAAAAATCTTTCAAGTACTTGCAAGAACAGGTTTGCATGTTAGAAAAACGGATGCCCTACTCTGACTATATTAGAAAGTAATTATAACCAGTATTGAAATGCAGATCCCAGTGGAGGATGCAAGGATGCTCCTTAGTTAGGATTTCAGTAAGACACTACAGAGTGGCATCTATTTCAACAATAAATGCTTAAAGGATCAGTCATTAAATACAGAAGCATCTCTAACACTGACAAAGAAAATTCCAGAATCTCTATACTTTAAAATGTTATGACTATTAATTTCCTAGCTATTTCCCTCTGATTTTTATTTTTGTATCAGCTGTAAAAAGTAGTTGAATTTGGATAGGCACTGCAGTCTATTTACTACTCACAGTACTTTCAGCAAGTTGTCTTTTTTTTTCTTTTTTTGACACTATATGAAAAAGAAAACCATTATCAAAGAGACCAATTTCCTTTTCATCATACTTTGAACTACACCTTGAACTTTTCTGCCAGTTTTTTCTTCTCTTCTGGCATAACTACCATGTCCAACCCTCTATAACATGAAAGATATCCAAGGTCTCCTTATAGCTGGGCTTTCTACTATCTGTGCTCTGCATGTGTAAAATGATGTCTCAGTGTCTCTAAGGTCCACTAGATGTCCACCTCACTAGAACTCTCTCCAGAAAACTTCCTTTATTAATAATTTTGGATGAGAGTGTAAAATGCTGCAGTCCAACACTGCTTGAGATGTACTGGCTTTATTCTCTTTGGTGGGGTATTGCTTAAATCCAAGACTCTTAATATGACATGACTTGGTTTTTTAATTAAGATTTGATTTTGATTACAGGTACGAATGGAAATTTTGACAGATTATTGTTAATAGTGATTTACAGAATTTGTTGACTTTATTTTTAAGTTCAGTCATGCAAATATACCCTGAAACAGTGTTTTGAGCATAGGCTGACAGGTTTTCCACTTTGGGCTTTCAACTTCTACCATCTAAACATTCATGGGATTCACACGACTTTGGACACATCGAGAGCATCAGTTCAATTCCAAACACTGCAAGTACAATCAACTTGCCATAAACACTTATTCAAAGTATACACTAAGCTAAATCTTCCCCTTTCTTGTCTATTGTTCTGATGACTCACAATAGTCAGAAATATATAAAAAGTTCTGAAATTACATCTCAATATTTAATGGGATTTACTGTTCTTAAGCACTCACGTAATCATGTCTTCAGGTTCTTTGTTAAGCATCTGTATGTTGGTTAGCATCATGCAGCGACCGACTTCCTTGTCAAGGTGTCTGAGTATGTTGTCCACGGCTTTTCTTACTTGAGAATAATATAATGACATACCTGCAACAATATGCATTTTTTTATAATTCGGACTATTTATAGATATGCATATTTTGAAAAAGCTGTTACTCATGCTGTTCTGCGTAAATTAAGAAAAAATGTTTTCCTCATGAGATAGCATATTCCATTAATAATGATAACTTCATTCAGAGACAGAATATGTTGCCCTCTCCAGAAAGAGTGCTATTGTATGTAAAAATAACCCAAGTGATATACAGATACACATATTTTTCCTGGAGAAGAAGTTAAAAAATACCTAGTCAAAATATGTCCCTACATAGTCAAATGAAGCCACACAGTTGGTGAAGTTATACAATGTATTGTGTGACTTTCTATGGCAGAAGTAAAAGTTCTGATCCAGTAGCGAGGTTTAAAAACTACAGGCAAAGAGAAAAAAGGAATCTTAATGAGCTCTCCTAAAACTAATTTGGTACGGAAATTACTGGCATGATGTTTTATGTGAAAAATGATATCAGCCATACAGCTTTACAGCAGCTGATGGACAACAAATCCTTTAAAAAATAAAACTTAACTCTTTCGCTATATTCATGAAAGGTTAAAATTTTAATTTTGATAATGAAAATTTATGTATTAACTCTGAGCAATATATTTTCAGTCATCTCTTCTCTAGTCAACCATTTTCCTGTTTGATAAAGACAATGTAAGCTTACATCAATTTCCAGATCTATTATGATCAAAAGTTGAATGACAGTGTAGAAGGCAAAAGAAAACACAGGAATTACCTATCTTAATCTTACATGTTATACATGGAAACTAGAATGTTGTATCATAAAATAGTGAAGAAATAGCTAATAAAATGTAAGAATTCAATACTTCAAACCTTTATTATCAAATTCATGAGGAACAATCAAAATGAACTAAACTAGTGACAGCACTAAATACCACGTCTGTGGAACATTTCAACAGCAGTGGGTCTTAGGTTGATTATTTTTTTATATATTTTGATATTACTACAATGACATAGCAACAGTACAACACAGGTGTTTGTCACTGGTGTAGAGACATGCAGGCTTTGTTTCTTTCATGGAAGTCTGAGGACCTAATGAAGTGCTAAGATGAGTAGCCAAATCTTCCTTTTTGCCAGCAAAAGCTGGGACATTCAGGGCATGATAAAGGAGCTTTTCTCCTGCAATCCAGGATTCTCTCCCTACATCAACTACAAAGGAAGCCCCAATGTAATGGACTTTTAACTTAGGCCTTTCAGTTCAGCTCTATTTTACAGTTAAAAGTTTCTGCCACGTTGGGAGCTTCAGTTTGTATGAGATAGTGCAATTAAAATGAGGATATCAAAGAAATCTTTGCTGGTTTTCAAGGCTGGTACGTTTTCTGAGCACAGGCACTGTTTCTAATAAGATGGATATGCATGAATAAACACAGCTATTCAGCATTGAAAGAAGCTAATTCTCTACCTGTGTACTTAAACCTCCCTCTAGAACAAAGGGTTGCTACCACTTGCAAAGCACAACTTTTCCTGAAACAATTAAAAAAGCAGTATTTGTCAAACTAAACCATACATTTCATTACAAAGCACAATAAAGTAAATGTTTACAATAAATATATCAATTGAATACTAAACAATAGTAAATTATTCTGCTCAGGTACTGAAGACTTTTTCACATTCATTCTTATCCAAGCTTCTATATTGTCCGTTCTCTTACTGACCTATCATTTTAGCTTCCTCCTCTGTAAGAGTTTTGCTCAAATACGTCTTCTTCACTCTGAGAGTGTTTCCAGACGGAAGGACAGCTCCAGTCACTGGCATTGGAGGTTCACCGTCTTTTTGCTGCAAGCTATCAGCAATTACCAAGAAAGCTCTCAGACCAATATTCATTCTCTGGAAAGTTCAGAAGATGAATGAGTATCATAATAAAATAATCATATTCTACTCATATTCTTCAATCATTTTGAAATTCTGAGTTACACACCTGCCAGCATTTTTCTCCTGTATCTCCGCTACATTGACTAGATTGATATATTTCAGAAAAAAAAGAAAAAAGTCTATGAAATAAAGAATGAATTCATATCTGCACTATGAGTACATATGCTCTCCCCTCTCAAGTACTTGCAAGTACCCAAAGTACTTTGAGTAGAACGTTATTTTATCTTCAGGATAAAACACATGAATATGATCTGGAGTTTAGTAATGCATCTTAACTGGACCTTCAGTTAAACACAAATGTCCTACATGGTCCATTATAAAGAAAGATCAGTAACTGTATCAAAAAGCCCCAGGGCTGACCATACTGAGTGAAAAGTCTAGCATAATGGTCAGTGCCAAAACTGCGATGTGAAAACATCAGGAAGATGAGGCTAAGTGACCTGAATGCCTTTTGGGAATTCACCAGAGGAAAACTTGCAGGCTTTGCATTACAATGAATGAAAGATCAGAATGTTTTCAATTTCCCAGGAATTTATTCAGAGACTGTCCTACTGACAATCTCCAAGAGGCGCATTTACATAGATTATAGGGTTGGGTTTTTTTTGTAGAATGCTAAAGCCTACATACATCAAAAAGTGACCCTATTATTTCGTTGTTGTCAGACTTACATTGCTGTTGAGAAACACTAACATTTCAGATGTTGTTTTATCAGGAAGCTAAGGCCTATGTCCATTCACTACAAGCTTGCCTTCATGCAATGCTAATACACAATGTCCTTTGCAGGACATTCCTCAGTCAATACTGCAGGTGACTGACTCAAAACATAGCGGGGCCTGCCTGCTCAAGGATTCTGTTTCATTTTTATTCACTCTGATGAAGACATATGAAAGCTGTGCTCAAAGTAAAGCTGGCCTTTCACTTCTGCTGCTTTTGATAGTAAAAAGCTTAATATACTTTTCCAAATATTGCTTGTATCGAATACAATTTTTGTAAGGTAACTCATTCTATTTTAACAACTTAGTGAATAGATATGGCTGTTTAATACTGCAAGATTAATACAGACATATTCTATGAGATTATCATAAATGTTTTTTATTTTTCAAATGTTTATTCCTGATTTTCAAATGAAAATATTTTCAAAATTATAAGCAAATACATTATTTTCAAGATAATTTTTCATTATTTTATCACTTATTTTTATTTTGATTTCTGAAAACCTTTTTCAAATATCTGATTGTCTTCTCTAAGGAAAGCACTAGGAAGCTGACTCATGACACTAACGCTAGTGGAGCTTTACTGGACAGAGTGCTAAAACTTCCTTAGAGGCTTGGGGGTTTTTGTCATCTTCAATTCTCCTTGAATCATATACTCTTTTTCAGCAAAACTGTTTTAAAAAACATTGAAAATTTTACATAAAATTCATTTTTATATTAAAATACTTTAAGTCATTGCATATAACAAAAGCAGAGTGATAAGGAGACACTGTGATCAATAGTTTTCTTTTTCTTTCAGACATTTGCAGTACTTCACATTTAATAATACTCACTGAGGAAACAGAAGATAGCCATAAACAATATGACATTTTACAGATTAAAGTTCACAAATGTATTTTACCAATAAATCAAGTTCAAGATTTGGCCTGAAAACTGGTGAAAGTAGAATTAACCAGAAAGGAAATGTAGCACAATACAATACATACTAACATATATTATATACTGTATACTAATATATACTAAAAAATGCAGATGCACATCATACCTCAGGGTTGAGACTGAAAGCTTTTGCTGGTTTTCCAACACAAAGGAAATCAAAGATAATTTCTTTCATTGCAAAATCTAACCGTTCCTAAAACAGTGAAAACAACGAACATCATTATGCTGCTCACTTCTGCTACTTATTCGCTTTTAGGTAACAAAACGGTGAAAACCAGTTTAATCAGGATTTATTTAAATTTATTGAAAAACAGATTTTCAGAAGTACACAGAACATATTATCAGATCTAAGCTTCCAACACTGCTGTATGCTGACAAATTCAAGGATTTATGGCATGGAAATAGAAGATGATCCATTTTGGAAATAAAGCTTTTAATTATTTCATTTAAACTGTGGTAATTATGGTACTAACATAGTATTTTACATAAAAGGATCTTGTTCACAGATGGCACAGTTCAAGGAATATTTTAAGCATGTTTAATTCATTCCTATTCAGAGACTTTAAGTATGTGCTTAAGTGTTTTGCTCAATGGGAATGTTTTCTGAATTTAAGCAATAAAAGAGATGAAACTGCCAGCACTGAAGGTTAGTTTATTTTAGCAAATCCCATTTGAACTGATCAAAACTGAATGTGTCAAGTACATGCTGAACTTGGTTTTCCTCTGCTTTAAGAGCACTACAACTCATTGTATAGTAGGAATGATTCAGTATCAGAACAAAATATAGCTTATTATTTTGAACTTTATTGACAGTCAGAGACTATCAACAAATGTATTTTCTGACTTGCTGACAATTTAAAAAACTCAAAAAATACATTTGGGTTGAAGCGAAAGCATTTTTTTTTATCCATTTTCAATGGAATGAAGTTAATCAAAATCAGCTGTTCAAAAGAAGTCTGCCCCAGCTCATTCGATAATTTTCTCATTGCCTAGTTGAAAGATACTGACAATGGGGTGGCGAAAACATCAGACAATAGAAGTTTACTTGTTTGTTAATTTGTTATTTGCAAAACAAGTTATTCATGAATTGCAAAGACATATGGATGGTTCTCCCATACCTGTGCAATAAACTGTATTATCTTTACAAAGATGTTCAGAGGCATATCTCTTGGCACAACACCACGGGACCCTTTTGGGAAAAGCGTTGTGACAATAGTAATAAGTCGACTGTAAAATAAGGAAAAAAAGCATCAGACATTTCTGGACCTTGCAGACCTTCGCTAAACATGAAACATATGCTGGATATCCTACTCCACTTAGAAAGACTAGAATGTACTTCCTTTGAAATGAAAATGTAATGGGATATCTTGCTCTGATCCTTAGTTACAAATTCAATGTAATTATTTCATTTCATGACTACGTTACAAGAAGCAATAGATCAGTCAATGACATGGCACTTCAAAAGTATTTCTAACTTTTAAAAGGCAAAGAGTGATTTTTAGTTCTTACAGAAGAAGAAACACCTTATACAGTAATTTTAATAGGTGAGAGAGTAACTGACAGTGCCACAAAAGTGAATAATTTCTTGTATACAGTTCAATTTTTTGTTTCACAAAAGGAATAGGTGCAGGTCAAAGGAATTCAGGAGAACTATACAACTTCTTCATTGGCAACATCCACTTTACAAGGCTTCATTATTATTACAAATACATCATCTTACCTTTGGGTAGCTGTGTTGCTTTCACATTTAATTCTGATCATGTAAACCCACAGTAGTCTGTACAGAGATTCCAGTGCAACTCGAGCCATTTTGGGGTCCTTATTCTAGAGAAATATGTAACATAAGAATAAACTTCATGTACAAATGAGAAAGGAAGTTCTCCACTTAATGAATGTCAACGTGCAGAGTTTTCATAATGACACTACAAAATGACACAGCCTCACAGCTGCCCAGTACGCTACTCCTGTAGCTGCAGGAATGCTTATGCATCTGACTTACCTCTCCTGCTATTACTTAACTTGTCAGTAACCCCAACTACCAAGTTAGTTAAATTTGATACAGGCTACAATTTAAAATCTTTATTTGAAAACCACTTCAATTTGACTCTAAAACCAAAACCGCATCTTCGGTTGATTCTGTCAATTCAGAAAGCAATTTCCCTGTGGTGGAGACCTGGTGTGAAGAAAACAGCAGATAAATAAATAGGCTGCCTTAATTAATATGGCATCTGGGATCAGCTGTAATGAATTGGATTATCTGTCTGGATTGCAGTTTATTTTTGGAAACTTTTGAAAGAGTACAAGATTGTCTTTGGGTCTCTTTGGTCATATGCAGTTTTCTGTGGCAGTTTTAAGGGCTTTCTGAGTAGGGTGCAAGTACACGCAGTCCATTCAGATGGTCTCCTGCATGTTGGGCCATTCACTGGGTTAAACTTTGAAGAAGTTCAGCACACTTTGACCTGAGATAAGATTTGCCCGGCCCACAGTGCAAATCTTCATGACAAAGAGCTGAATTTTCATCTGCAGACAAATCACAGAGTCACAGATCAAAGACCATGGTTTGACCAAAGAAACTGCAACCAATAGCATCAATAATTCTTGAATATGTTTTGGTCTAGGTCCTGCAAAACGGAAGGAAGAAAATCTGCTGATGATACGGGATACGGCTCCAACTTCCAACATGCCATCTGTCACAAGCTTACGAATAGGAACACTGTTCTTGGGTTCCAGTTTCCATTTAATTTCTTGACAATATATTTTATTTCAATATAATTATACTTATTTTATACAATAAATATTTATATCTTATACAATATTATAATTATTTTATACAATAAAGCTTTACAAGAAACAGAAAATTTAATTTTTTTCATTTATTAAAGCAGCATACAATGGTTGTAGCACATGATTAGAATAAGTAGTAAAAGGAATGCCAAAGTTTACATGACCGATTAATCTTTGCAGGATTTTAAAATAACATTTGTTACAATAAATTTGTTTAATTACCTGTTTACTTTCAATCTATTTTTCATCAGGTATCATCATGTCAGTCTTTCTAAATTTCGGTCCTAAGAGTTCCATTTCTTCAACAGGCTTATCAAAGTTTATTCTTACCCCAAAGCTATCAAGAAAACAGCAGACACTGTGGCTAATTGGGTCAAGGTTAAAGAGAGCTTGTGTGGCAGAGGAGGAAGTCACTCCTATAAGCAGAAGTCCAAATATTCCAGCAATATAATAGTTCAGCTGCAAGCGCAGTTGAGATGGAGGAGAAAAGGGCTGAGACAGCTATTGTTGGAGATTTCTAAATATAGCAGGCCAGTTTTCAATCAGAAACAGCAAGCTGCAGAGCAGAAGCAGGATTAAGAGGAAGATGATAAAAAAGCCTGAGAAACATCCAGGGATAAAGAACTGGCTGGATGGCCGCACGCAAAGAGTTGTGGTCAATGGCTCGGTGTCCAGCTGGAGATCAATAACGAGCGGTGTCCCTCAGGGATCGGTGTTGGGACCGGTCTTGTTCAACATCCTTGTCAGTGACACGGACAGTGGGATTGAGTGCGCCCTCAGCAAGTTTGCTGATGACACCAAGCTGTGTGGTTCGGTTGATATGCCAGAGGGAAGGGATGTCATCCAGAGGGACCTTGACACACTTGTAAGGTGGGCTGATGCCAACCTGATGAAGTTCAACCATGGCAAGTGCAAGGTCCTACACCTGGGTCGGAGCAATCCCAGGCACAGCTACAGGTTGGGAAGAGAAGAGATTCAGAGCAGCCCTGCAGAGAAGGACTTGGGGGTGTTGGTCGAGGAGAAAATGAACATGAGCCGGCTTCAGTGTGCGCTCACAGCCCATAAAGCCAACCGTATCCTGGGCTGCATCAAAAGGAGCGTGACCAGCAGGTCGAAGGAGGTGATCCTGCCCCTCTACTCTGCTCTCGTGAGACCTCACTTGGAGTATTGTGTGCAGTTCTGGTGTCCTCAACATAAAAAGGACATGGAACTGTTGGAACAAGTCCAGAGGAGGGCCATGAGGATGATCAGGGGACTGGAGCACCTCCCGTATGAAGATAGGCTGAGAAAGTTGGGGCTGTTCAGCCTGGAGAAGAGAAGGCTGCGTGAAGACCTCATAGCAGCCTTCCAGTATCTGAAGGGGGCCTACAAGGATGCTGGGGAGGGACTATTCATCAGGGACTGTAGTGACAGGACAAGGGGTAATGGGTTAAAACTTAAACAGGGGAAGTTTAGATTGGATTTAAGGAAGAAATTCTTCACTGAGAGGGTGGTGAGGCACTGGAATGGGTTGCCCAGGGAGGTTGTGAATGCTCCATCCTTGGCGGTGTTCAAGGCCAGGTTGGACGAAGCCTTGGGTGACATGGTTTAGTGTGAGGTGTCCCTGCCCATGGCAGGGGCGTTGGAACTAGATGATCTTAAGGTCCTTTCCAACCCCAACTATTCTATGATTCTATGATTCTATGAAATTATGTGCATGTCTATGTGCAAGATCTGTGCAAGCGCATAGTGACTGTGTGATCAGTAGTTTGGAAAGCACAGAGCATGTCTCCCTTTGGAAAACTCCGAGAAGTCCACGAACATTAGAGCCTCTTGAGTATTTTAAGGATTTTTGCCTACAAGAAAAACCCAGCCAGTAATCCTATTAGGACAAGGAGTATTTGGCCTAATATATCCAACATCTTCACTTTCCCAACAGAAGGTATTGGCACTGGATGTGATTCCTTTACCACTCCAGGCAGTGCCCAACTCACTGTTGGTGAAAAAGAATTTGTCAAAGCTGATGTGGGCCTTTTGAACATGGGAGCAGTTGGCAACAGAGCTCTGCCAAGATCTGCTCTGTTTCTTGATTGGTAAGTGCTGCTGGGTTTTATCTGTTGTTGTTGCTCTTCTAGAAATGTCTTTTTCAATGCATCCACCTCCTTTGTGACTGGCACAGGAACAACTGGATTGCCAGGAGTGAGGCTCATTTTCTTTAATTCTTCCATTTCTGTTTTCCAATAACATGGCACTAGGTCTGGCCTATTTAGGCTGAAAGGATATTTTGTTGGTACCCATGCCATTTGGGCATATATTCATGCCCAAGACATTGTTTGACGCATTCTTAGTATAGTAAGTTCTGCACCCACAGCTCAAATAGTACTGGATCTTTCTCCTTGTCCCGTGTGGTTTGGAAACAAAGAACTGTTGCTGAAAAAAACTGCCTCTAAATGAAACATGGTGCTTTCACTCTTTCCTATAGGGAATTCCTGGCTTGAATAGTTTTTTATAAATAAAGTTGAGTTAATGATAAATGATCAATTTCAAAACATGGATAATTACTTTTACATTGCTTTCAACAGGAAAGTATTAAATTACTTTGGGACAGGATTTGGTCAAGTTCAAATATTTCCATGTCCTAGCAGGAGTCTTCTTTATTAACTCAAGAGATAAGTTTGTTTCCATAAGATCAGAGATTTGCCACTTTATATTAAAATCAGAAATATGATTCTTGAGAAGCCTGATCCATTATGGGGTTCATGGGAGCCCACACAATATCGTGGAGTCACATGTACTGTCCTGGTGTGGACAATTATCCTTCTAATGGGAGAATTTATCTTCCTCTGTTTTGAGAAGGTGTAACTAACCACATTCCTAATTTAGCCACATATTCAGCTACCTTACCTTCTCCCCAAACTAAAGATTGAATGTGCCACTATAAGCCCTATTAATCAAAGTATAAATCAATGAATTATAAATGGCAAGGTGAATTTGATTTTCAATTGGTAAGGCAGAAGAAACTTAGTTTTCTTTAATGGTTTCAAATAATTTGTTGGGATCTCCCTAATTTTCAGAAAAAAACTATATTCTTAGCTGGATCCTCAGAGACTTTACAACCGTCGACACCTTTTCTAAAGCTTGTGTAATCTCATAAACCCCCATAAAATTAGTTGCAATATGAATGCTTATTTTCTGGATTTCTTTGCAAAAAGGGTTCTAAGCATCTTCAGAAAAAGTAATTCAGGTACAGCTGGAAAGAAAACTTTGGACAGACTATGAATATTTCAAAGATATATATTCTAACAGTAGGCCAGATACGAAGAGAAGCAATACAAATTCTTCCATTAAGACAGAGGCAATGTAATCAGTGTCCTGCAACTAGTTCCAGTCTGATAAAGCAATAACAAGTGCTTTGTTTGCAAATGCCGTTATGAAAAAAAGCAAGTTAATATTGGGTCAGTATTGGTATGTCACTCAAGCCAGTAACTTTTATCAACAATCTTTCCTGTTTCACAGATGTTTGACTCAGACTTGGCTTGAGTTAAAGAAACAGCAGAAATTCAAACTAGGCATAAGAATACATTTTTGTTATTGAAAAAATCTGCATACCTAAAAAATTTGTACTGTTGAGAATAAAATTATGTATGGAATCAGGTAATAGCAACAATCCAGCACATTTACCTAAAACGGATTTGCAACATATCAATAGTGCATACTGAAGTTTTAATACAGCATTAAAACCAGAAGATACTAACCTTGAGATTTGAGAGGCAGTTGTTGAGGAAAATATGCCATCTGTTTAAAAAGAACTGCTTCTGACTGACACAAAGCAAGCACGTTACCAAAGGGTACAAAGCCTAAACAGAAAATGGATGTTGATACCATATTATTTGCATGTCTACACAACATAAAAGTCAATTAATAGAGCTACAGTAAACTTAAGACACTAACTCCTCTATTTTGTAGAATACATGTTAGCCAACACAAACACATCGTTAAGTAGTACAATCTGAAAAAGAACTTTCTCTAAAGTTGTTACAGATATGTTTTATGGATGAACTAAAAACAACCAAATGCCTTTTCATAGCTGTATAATAATCCAAAGATGGGCCACAATTTTTCAGACTCACAGGGCTAAGTTCTGTCAGTTAACTGAGAAATGATAGCATGGAAATAACTAAACTTTGTCATAATAACAACAGGACCGACAGAGATTGGACTTGTGAATGCTCAGATGCCTATAACTCTTCAAAATCTGCAGTCACAATATTTAATGAAAGACACATCAAACATCTGAAAGAATTGTCTTAAACTACAGGCAGTTCTTGGATCTGCTGGTAGTTACATCTTGCGAAATGAAAAAGAAAGGTAGATCATGTTAAGTTCAAGTAATGGAACCTGGTCTCTTTGTTAATGTTCACTTTGACACATCTTGGAAATGTCACACTAAAAAAGAAGCTAAAATGCACCTATTAATTTTGAAACCGACTGCTATTGCAGCAAGACCTTTTGGTTTCAATTGTCACGTTAACATACCCAATCAGGGCTTCAAAGTTATTAGTAAAAAATAAGGTAACTTCATCTTAGAGACCAACGATTCTCAAAATTAACCCGAAAATTCTAACTTCAGTCACAGCTCAAAAGTTTAAATACACCATAAACCACAACTTCCGTTTCAGTAATATATAACATAAATTTGCTATAGCTAGGTTAGACTGAGGTAATGTAAATTAATTTTTTATTTTTTATAATCTTCTTGTCCAAAATACATATGGGAGAAGATAACTGAAGCCTTCTCATGGAGGACTTTCTTATCACATTCTGACTATAATAGTTGAGTACTTGACAGGATCACAGAGTTTAGTAACATCCCAGGAGTGTTACAACCCATCCAAAAAAGAGCTGTAGGAAGAAAGATACAAACCACCTCCTGGAGATTCCTAATTATCTCCATTTACTACAAAGAGAACCTCAATGAGTTTTAGATAGAAAATGAGGCACAATGAATGCCCCCATCCTGCCTGTACAGTGAATGCCCCAATTCACACATCACTAATCTTGGAAAGGAAGGTCCTTCTCAAACTCTAAAGAGTGTGCTTTCTTCCTGGAAGCCTGGAAATATGCACTGTAGTTATTTCTGTCAACTGTTTGCCTTTCCCCTCCTCCTCCTCCTCACAATATTTGTATTTCTAATCACACCCTCACAAGAATCTGTTCTATTTTGCCACTTTTAACTATGTAGCTTCCAGTGTGGTATGTGTAGACAAGCAATCAAATGCAAAGCCACAGCTGTGCAATCCTTTCTCAAGCATGTAGTATTGACTTTGGCAAGTACAGCCATCAGCTTGGGGAAGTTCTATTTAGTGTTAAAACTGTACAGCAAAGCTCCTACCCTGCTGCAATTTCAACAATGTTTTATTAACTAGGCAGAGGAATAGAGCCACACAGACGCAAGTGGAGTGTGGAAACCAGAAATCCACCCCAAAACTCCCACTAGCTCAAACTGGATCAGGATGCTCTGACTCTCCCCTGGGACTGGTGTAACGGTGGCAGAGAGGTCAAGCCCACTCCTGCAGTCCTCCCAGCAGATTCACTAGCACTAGTGATCAGCATTTGCTGGGAGCACTGGGAACAGGGAATTGTTTTTGACTTTCCCATAGAATGAGAAAGGACAAACGACAACTTTCTTTACTTAAAAGGTCCAAGACTTCAAAACGAATTATCTAACACCACACTGCTGATGTGTGCTGACCCAGTTGGAGAGACAGACTGCTTAAGGCGGCCAGCATCAAACTGACTCAGACCCTCATTTAATTCAGATCAACTCATGCTTCCAGAAATACACTGCAGAGCCACTGTTCATCTCACAAGAAAAAAATGAAACAGGGAGCTGCACAGTAGCCAAGTTACAGATTTAAAAGGGCATGAGTTATACATTTTTTTGTTCCTACAATGTATTATTTAAGCCCCGTGAAGGAGCTGTTCCCACATGCCTCATTTGTTCTCGCTTGACAAGAAATGAACTCTACTCTTTCTCTTCTCCTCCTAATGTTTACACATAACAAGGATGAGAAACCCTAACCATTTAATAATCACAGAACAAGAAGCTGAAAACATCTGTTTGAGTCAGCCTAATTTAGATCATATTCTGAATAAAATAAATACGGTTATTTTCTGCAAACACAATAATCTTCTCTGCAAAGAGCAACGTATTGGTTATAAAGCTGAATGCAGAAAAAAGTTTTGCAATCTCCCAAGGGTCTTGCTGAGAGATATTTCTGACAAAGAATTTCAGCCTCTGCTTCTTGGGGTTACTAACCAAGGAGTGCTTCTTTCGTGAGGAAAGTTCAAGTGTTGTATCATACAGGCTTTCAACAAAGTTCCTCAGGCAGGGGACATTCACTTCATTTTTAACAGCCTGAAAGAAAAGTTCATATTAGTAAAACACTATTTTTTAAAAGCTGCTTTACCTAATTTAAAGGAATTATGCAAATAAACTCACAGCAGCTACGGGGACAAGAATTTCAACAAACAGTCCTGCCAGTGCATGCTTGATATCTTTGTCTTTAACTTCAAGGAAATAATGTGCACATTCCTAAAACAAAAAACATAAATTTCATGTCAGCTGGAATACAGACCTCTAAATGTTTGCTGAATGCACATCGTCAGTGACTATTTTTATCATGCAAATCCCACAGAAAACATTTGTCTATTAACTTCTAAATGCGAATTTTGCAGCAAGCACAAAGCTGGACATAAGTAAAGATCAAGAATATGTTATTCTAACCAGGATAATCCAGAAACTCTTCACTGACTCCAGCTGTGCCCAGTGGTGTTTTGGGGATAGCAAGGGAGTAGGACTTGGGGCTGATTTCATGTGTTCCCTGTGTATACCTCCACGAGCAGGAGCAATAGCCCACATGGGCTGCTTTACACAATGCTCTGATAGGCCATAAAAGGAATGTACTTCTCTGGTGAGATACTCAAGGAAGGTAACAATCTTACTATAAATATTATGGGACAAATTTCACTGCTAAGATCTGTTTCAAATTAAGGGTCTATATAGAACTGCGCTATGTGAGGGAAGAGATCTGTGGCACAAACCTGCACCACCTACAACTGGGGATTGAGAGAGAAAGTAAGAATGTACTTTTGTTCTAAACATGCAGCAAACTACTATCCACACAGCTGTGCTGCTCAGGAAGTGAGGGAGGGGAGATAAGCATCCACCCACTTGAGTGTTTCTGAACAACTCTAAGGATGACAAATCATGTTGCTCCAGTTATTTCTTCCTCTCTGGGTCCAGGGCCCAAATAGCCACTGACTTTACAAGTAAGATCCCCACTGACCTTTTTTCCTGCACATGTATGCAGAGCAGTTTACACTTTAGACCATGTGCAATTTTTCCTTGCTGAAATTAAGATTCTGCATCACATGTCTTCAGTTACTCTAGCCATTTAGGCTTCACAGCTGAGACTACCGTGCAGAGGCATAGCATAGCTGCTTCTGCACTTTGTGGTGGAAGATACAGTTTTTCGGAGCTGGCTCCTGAAATTAGTTCACCCTTTGGAAGTGCCTCTCTCTACTAGAGCAGAGCTAGTGTGACACAGCTTATAGCTGAAGCACTGTATGTAGATACAGCCGAATCACACAAGGAATCAAACTATTTCACCAAACTGAGCAAACCTGGTTTTCCTACATACACAGTTGCACCTTATGATGCATTGTTGCACTTGTAAGAATTAATTTTGTGAAGAGATACTCTAGTCAGGGAAGATGACTAGTGTGAGGTGTCCTTGCCCATGGCAGGGGGGTTGGAACTAGATGATCTTAAGGTCCTTGCCAACCCTAACTATTCTATGATTCTAAGATAGAAATCATCTGCATCCCAAATTTTGAGTACTACTATGTGGGGATCTTACCACTGATTTTAATAGCAGTGAACACTGGGTCTCAACAGTGCTGTGCCATAAAGGTGTGCCACAAAGTCACTCACTCATACTAGTTGCGCACTGAACACATATTACTTTGATATCTTGCCAACTCTAAATAACTTACATTATTGTCAATACATACTAAAATATGTTCATATAATGAAGTGTAAGTTAAGAAGAAAAACTAGCTGTTTCAGTGTTGTTAAACATATTTCAAGTGTATGCTGTTAAATATGGTTTAAAACACATTGCAAAAATGAAATAGATTGTGCTTCCTATTCAGGGCTTAGAGAAATGGCTTTGTGTGTCTGTATGCCTGTGTATTTGTATTCTAATTTCAAATTCTTACTTGTGGGCATCTAACATTGATTTTTTTACTCCATTGATACCATCAATAAGCTGATCTTTACATGGACGTGTATGCAAAACATGTATTTTACTGGATGAGTGGCTACAAACCATGTAGTCATGACAGTAATCCCAAGAAAAAACAATAGAATAAAAATAGTTAAGCAAAATAGACCTACTGACAAGAATAGAAGCCATTGTACATTACCAGCATGAATGTGGACTTTTAAAATGTTGAAACATGAAATATTTTCTTTCCTTTTACAAAATTATGTCATCTATTAATTTAAAGCATTCATGGTAGTCAATATGATGTGTACTAGTGGCTCTCAAACTGGACGGATACAGAATGAACCCTGCAGGAAGTCGGGTGAAGGTATGGTGGAAGGCAACAATACATCCAAGGGAAATTCTGTCCAGCTTTTGCCTCAGTTCTTTGCCTCTTCTTCTGTGTTTTTCTCCATCAAAAGTTCCTCTCCCCTCTAACATCTATGTCAATGGTGGAAGCTTCACTTCAGAGGCATGAGCAGCTAGGGAGAGATGGCTAGACAGGGACACAGAGCAAGGAACTGCTGTGGACTGGCAGGGTGGAAGTTCTGGGGTCTACAGAACAAAAACACTTCTTGTTGGAGGACAGGATGTAGGGACTATACAACTGATACTATACAACTGTAGGGTACACAACTGATGAAATGTTGTTATGCAATGATACACTCCAGATATTGGAGACTGGGGTGCAGAGCTTCAGAACAAGCGGAAAGTAGCTGCACATACATTTATGTGGGAATGACACATGGAAAATCTCCTGGAGTATTACAGGAAAGATGAAGTGAAAGCCCTTTCTAAAAGGTCTGGGAATCACAGTTATATTCGTAAGAATTTTACCTGCATAAACTGAAGAGAAGCTTCAAAGTCCTCCACAGGATACATCTTAATGCGAAAGAATTTCATTCCCATTATAAGACTGATAATACTTTGAACTACATATGGGCTTTGTTCTTTATGCCGTAACTCTTTTAACTCTGCCATAAATTTCTTCTTCACTGCAGGAAATCTATGAATTCACATTGGTTAGTTACAAAAAAAGTACACATTAGTATTTGAAATGCATTGTAAGGTATATAAATGGGAATAAACCCACAGAAAATTCAATTTTGGTTGTAAAATACCATTTCGGTCAGTATGTGAACAGATTTATTTTTGTTTATCTTTGTTTCATGTCTAATAAACTCAGAAAAGAACATGAAATATACATCCTGATCTTAGTCCCTTTAGATAACATTTCAAATTGTTTTTTACCACACCCCTCTTTTACATAAGAGGTAACAATATCATTAGAACAATTCCCTCCCTTTTTTTTTTTTTTTTTTTCAAAAATCCAAGATGAAAGACAGTTTTCTTGTAAGTACATGCAATGTTTTCTAAAGAAATGCATGAATGATAACCATGAAAATACTCTTTTTCATGAAAAGGCTGTTCCTCCCTTCACTCCTTTTTTTTCCTAATAGCCATTAAAGTAACACTTAAGCATTAACTACAAATTGGGATGGGAGAGTCTGTGATCATTTTTGATCTGTCCAAAAATCTATTGGAGGTGTCTTTTGAGACTGTCCATAAAAATAACATAAAGGAAGATCACTCATCCTTCTTGAGATGAAATGAAAAGAATGCCATTTTCACGGGCAGGTGTAGTATGTAACAATCTTTCGTTATTGCTTCTGACAGAAAACACAACAGAGTTGAAAGAAACAAGTTGGCAGGAAGAAGCCCTTTAGTGGTAGTTAACATCTTAGCAAGGCTCTTCAGAACTGAAGAAAAAAAGCAGTATTTATAGAGAAGTTATATTTTGCCTTTGACAGTCAGCTTGATCCAGATGTCACTTCCCCTCTTCCCTTTAACCCAGCCAATTTAGAAGCCCAAGTAAGGCCTTAGCTGAAGTCTGTGAAAGTTATATGATTTCAGGAACAAAAAATGTTTTGGCTACATCAAGCTAAACTGATCGGTTTTATAGAGCAGACTTACTCTCAACAACATCAAGAAGTCAGGAGACAGAGATCACCATGTTGAGACAGTTAATTTCACCCTCTGCTTAGTTTGTGGTGTATGTATATTAGAAGATGTCATATTGCGTACATGAGCTTTTGAATCTGCTTCCAGATTCAAAACTATAACCCAAACCACAAACAAGGCCAGGTAGGATGGGACTTTGAGCAAGCTGGTCTAGTGGAAGGCAGGAGCTTGGAACTAGATGAGCTTTAAGGTCCCTTCCAACCATTCAGTGATTCTACGAACTGTTTTATGTCATCTCCTCTAAGAAGTGCGGGATGAAGGATTCAAAAGCAGATGCATTAAGTTCTTGACTGAAATAACTGCAGAGATATCTAAAAATGTAGCGTTGGAGGACAGTCATTTTTAGGTTTGCCCAGCTAGATAAAAAATAGCATATGGAAAAAAATAATCAAAATAGCTCTATTCAGCCCATTGGGATTTCCACAGACGTCATTGCTGAGATAAGAAAAATAATGGTGCTGTAGTCAAGTTGAATTTATTCAGTATTACCAAAGTAGATACAGAAAGCCCATGGTTCCCTAGAGTTCAATGCTCTAGAACACCTAGATGAATAGAGGGCCAAGGAGCTGAAATTATCTATTCCTACACTGTCTTTTAAGAAAGTAAGAAAATCCAAATATTCACACACTAAGCAAGTAGAATTTCTCAGATTTATGGGGGAAATATGATATTCAATTTTGCTTACTTTGCTTGCGCTAGAACACCTATTACTTCTGCATACAAATCTGCAACAATATGCATATTTCCAGTGTTAGGACCAAGGTACCTAGTGAGAGACAAGAAAGAATTCTTGGTTGAGAAAGCATGCTGTTTAAACCATTGCTATTAGAAAATTAAGACAGTAATCTTTTTTCATAGATTTTTTTGTATGAGAAAGAGCCTTACCCTTCTTTGTATTTAAAGTGCTTGAAAGCCAAGTTAATAACATCATTTACCAAACTCTCTATTACAGGATGAAGTGGAATCTGAAAACACAAAATAAAACATAATGAGTACACATATATTACACTTCTACCTGCATACCTTAGTGCTAGTATTACTCATGGGTACCTTCCATACAGAAATATGGTGACAGCAGAAACAGCATATAGCTCACAAAATGGTTCAGATAAGCCAGCCATTTAAAAAGAAATACTTTAGCTCCAAAGACTTGGCAGAGTGGAGTCTGTATGAACACAGAATACTATGTATCACACATGTGCAAGAAAGACAGCAATGAACAAGCATGCAGGATGCATCTCATGTTTTTATTAGACTCTTAAGGATGGAAATAGAAAGAAGAATCCTAAAATCCAATTTTATTGGTAATTTCCATTATTTATTAGTTAATGGATAGTTTAAGAACTCCATACCTGTTTCAAAACTTCTATTAATACTAAAGAAAAAATAAAATCAATAGCCAGATCTCTTCTCTCCATTAAATAGTCCCTCTGCTGTTCATCACTGCAAAATTAAACCAAGAAACACAATATTTAGGAGATATGCAATAATTCATATTATATGCTTTCTTCAATTATACAAATGCAGATGACAGGAGATTGTGTTCTACTTTTTAAACTGCAGTCCTGTATTTCAGAAATTATATGCTCTTAAAATCTGAGATAAACAGACTAATCCTAAACTTGTTACTTTCACCTTCCTTTAGGTGTTTAAATGTCACTCTCCATTTCCTCCCTCTTCTTTCTGGTTTATGATCAACACAAAACTTTTTCAAGAAAAAAAACAAAAAAAGGACAAGGAAAATTTTGGATTCTATATTTTAACAAGCGGATTTCATGTCATTTTTCTTGCTGATGGCACCAGTCAGACAGTTCTCAATTACACTTTGGAGACAAACATAAATTATTTTGTGCCATCAAATACATATTTAGACTTGTGATGGATTTTGAGAAATGCTTTAAAAGCCCCAATGGAGAACTCACAACCAAACTATGTACTCTTTTTAAAACTGTTCCAGTATTTTTTTTTTATAACTTTAGCATCACTTGTCAAACGTTCAAATGCATTCCTTGTGCAGAACACCACAGAGGCATAAATGTCTGAGGGGAGTAGCTTTAGCAAACACAAAAACCCTCCATTTGGATCACCTGATTACAGTTTCAAAGTGTACTGAGAAGATAACATGAAATAGACAATACATTTTGTAAAATCAAATGTTAAATGGACAGTTCCACAGCCTGCTTGAAGCAGTCACCACTGATTTCAGTGAGATTTTTGCTTGTGTAAATTCAGTACAATTCTTATAAACATTAAGAGCTTTAGTGATTTCACTTACTCGGTCCATTTAGAAGCCGAGAGAAGAGTTCCAGGAACAAGAAATGAAACATGATAACTTTCAAGCAACTGTAACCTCAACAAAAGCTGAAGGGTTAAATATAATACATTTTATGTCAGAATGTGTCAACAACGTGTGCATGCACAGTCAAAATTGTACCTTTTAGATTTAGTGCTTGTTCTTGGTCTGTACTCATGAGACTCATCTTCTATACCATTCTGTCTTTTATACCAATCAAACAAAGTGCGCAAGATAGAAGGCAGACAATATTCTGAAAGTGAGCTCATTGAGCTTATAACCTATGGGAAAAATACAACAAATCAGCTGATGTTCAAGTCTCCCCTCCTCCTCCTCCTCCTTAAAACATGTACTAATTCAATGGTTAGACATGTTCCTTATTGTTTTCATCTCATTTTTGAGACCCATGGTATAAGCAGTACTTAATATTCTGCATTTCCCATATTTAAAACACATGCAGACTTGGTGCTTAGGGACACTGTTTAGTGGTGGACTTGGCAGGTTTGGGTTTGTGGTTGGACTCAATGATCTTAGTCTTTTCCAACCTAAAAGATTCTATCATTCTACAATGATATGAAACATGAGCAGAAATACAGTAATGGGCTGTATGTCAATTGTGTCTATTGATATGACTAAAATGCATTGAAATTGTGTATCACATCCTACAACACACCAGAAAACTCTCTGGTTCTTCAAGGGGTTTATTTTTATCTGCTACACAATGTTGATTTGAGTTTGAGCATATTATAAGGAAAGAAAAAGTGATGAATCAGGGATACTGTCTTGTGAGTTGTATCTGACTGCTAGATGCCCCTCCAGAAACTCTGCAGTAATCTTATCCAACTGAATGTGCAGATGTGCCTATCTTATTATTAGGTTCACACATCTGATAACTTAGATTTCTCTTTTATATATAGGAATATATTTACAGTTTCCTGTGTCTTTATGTGCACAAATAAGTAAAACATAGTTTACAATCATTCCTTAAAAGTTCCTGATTAAACAGCTCTAGTGGAATAATGGAAAAGAAAATTACTGCTCATTCAGTATGATCGGTGTCATCAATTACTGAAACGTTACTGAACATGTAATGACTGAACTATGACTTAAACTTCCTATTACATGAAACGATAAAGCTGCAAAACATGAAAAGATCAAAAGCTAGGGTGAAAAAAACATCCCGGTATTATAAAAGAGGATTATATATGTATTGCAACTGAATGTTCACAGCTTCAGCATTTATGTACATTCATACAGCTATTTTTAATAGGAATAAATTCCTGATCTGGAGATTCGTGACCACCTCAAGATCACTCAGGGCTTGATCCTGCAAAGTGCTCAGGAGAAGGAGTGAACTCCTGAAGTATTTACTTCATGTTAAGTATACTGATTATGTCATTAACTTTGTCAGGTTTATCCACCTGCTTAGATTTAAACCAGCTCATTTCAGTGCTTCTGGAACAACAGTTGGGTTTAATGTCTCATGTAATACCAAACTTGTGTGAACTCTGTGACTAAGACGAGCAAAAATGGGAGATCAAGCACCTTACATACCATTCTCAAGCGGTACTAAAAGCCTTAAAAGAGAACTTTTGTGGATGGCAGTTTGTTTAGATCAATAACTCTGATCTCTTGCAGTTTTTCAGCTTCAGAATCTATCTAATTCATAGTGACGTTGTGGTCTAGAGTTAATGAGACGCTCTGAGGATAAAGTATTATTGTTCAGGTACTGTGGCCTATAATTAAACATGAAGCATTAGAAAGCTTTAACTGGCCCTGTAAAAATAAAAGTTTCTATAAAAGTACTATTTTAGGAAAGCTTTCAATCCAGTGTTTCCAATATAATTTATTACCTGAAATATGAAAAAAGTTGCTGTGGAAGGTGGCATATAGGCACTGCTTGCAGCAGTGACAGGAGGCTTTCATGAAGAATTACTACACCAGCCCAGGCTCAAATTATACCAACCCCTTCAAGCATAAGACTTCAGATAAATACTTAAAACACATGAATCACCTAATGCCAGTGGAAACTATTCTCTACCAGCTCAGGATGCTTAGACATTTCAATGACTTCTCTATTGTTTTTCAAGTTTTCCTGAAGCTGGCATAATGCCAGTTGTTAATTATGAGATGCAGTGAAAAAGGGTTTGCTGGGAGACTATAATAGAATCACAGAATCATAAAATAATAGAATGCTTTGGGTTGTAAGGTGCCTTTACAGATCATCCAGTTCCAATCCCCCTGCAATAAGCAGGGATGTCTTCCACTACACCAGATTGCTCAAAGCCTCACCTAACCTGACCTTGAATGTTTCCAGGGATGAGACATCCTCAACTTCTCTGGGCATCCTGTTCCAGTGCCTCACAATAAAAAATTTTTTCCTTATACCTAGTCTGATTCTACCCTCTTCTAGTTTAAAACTATTACCCTTGTCTTACCACAACAGGCCCAATGAAGAAGTTATGTCCCCAAATAGACCTAACTACCTTTTAAGAGTTACTATATTTAACTGTAAAGAAAATGTTTCAATCAGGCCTTCCTGCACATTCACAGACATATTTATCAATGCTGTTTTCTAAATCCAAGCTACACAATTTCATTAACCACAAAAAGTCAAAGTGACTCCTGTTAAATCTCCTCAAGCCATACTGTTTCTGCTGAATTTACAGTGTGTGTCTTTAGTAGGGATAAAAGGTCAATATAGCTTTTTTTTTTTAAATCTTTCTGTCATTGCACTTTTAAGACAGGAAGGAAGGGCGGACTGGGCAAAGACCTGGCTCTCAGGGAACAGGAAGGGAGTGAAGTCTAGCCAGCGTGTTGGTTACTCAACCCTTTCATTTAGTGGAAGTAAGTCCAGGAGTGAGATGAATTCTAGCTCTGTGCTGCTCCTGAAAGGGAGTGCACAGATGTACAAATATGTCCTTGTCGGACAAATGATCATGTTCTTCCATCATAAATGAACTACCTACTGTATAGCTTAAGGATAAGAAAGCTGCACAAGTAGGGAGCTGTCTAAAACTTGTGTTCACAGAGCATTAAATATACTTTATGTAAATGCTTAATATTTATTTTGGACTAATATGTAAGAGTAAATTTAAAGAAATTCTGACCAGGTATTTTGCTACAATTTATATATTTTCATAAAAGTCTTGTTACATTGTCAAAATACAAACACAAGAAACGTATCAACTTACAGCACATAAATGCTCATTACTTTTTTTATTTCACATATTAATTTCTAGGTGCTTTAACAGCAAATATATTAAAAACTGCATTCAATTTCCAGCAGTATCATTAATCCCTTAGCTCTGCATTTTTTTCACATACCATATATATCAGTATGTATGTTAAATGTCCATTTTATTGCCATTTTCATAGTGCAGAATTGCAGTACTTCATTTTGTAGTGTTGGTTTATTTTTTGTAACTGTTATTTGCACAGTGTCTGCATATTCTGTCCTCAAATTCTTGTAGATTTCAAATAATGGACTTCAGGAGTGAGATTTTACACTTTCTATCAATGCTACTGAAAGAAGAATTTGATAAACATTGTCTTAGCTGCATTTAGGATACACATAGCCAACACAAAGTCTTCCTTTCATTCAGTGTTTTTTTTTCTTCACTTCATGCATGTCTGTAACAAAGCTCTGTAACTACAAACAAAACAGATTCAAGGAAAATAACAGCTGCAAGGAAATCCTTGGTCCTTGATATCAACAGCAAAACTCTCATAGACCACAGTAAGATTGAGATTTCATACGCAATACATGAATTTAAGGAAATAAAGTTAACAATTTCTGTTCAAAATACTCTAGACTGTGGCAGGGGAGAGATTTTTTTTGGATAACAGTATGACGTTAAAGCTCCTGAATGTTTATAACCGGTAACTATTAGTTGGGCTCACTAGTTCTCATTTATGGTCTTGGTTTTGTGAGTAAAAAAACAGGATTTTTTTTATATCATAATTTTGTAGATGTGTAATTTCACCTAGCTGGCTTATACATTAGCAATGTTTTTAGCTATTTTACTGCCAGGATAACAGTTTACATGAAATCCCATTTTTTTCTGGTGTGCAGCAAATTCGGTTCTGAATGTGTTAACTTTTAATTTTGCCTTCAGATTTACTTCTTTGCACACTGCTTGAAGCCAAATCTCTAATCAGGAATAAAGGGTTGTTCTATGACCCCATCACCATAATTTCTTAGACTTCTACCATGTGCCCTTCTGCTTGTGAAGAAGGATAATGCATAAAAGAGGGAAAGGGAAAATACAACAAAGGCCAGCTGCAGTACTACTGCAGTGATGATGGTACCATTATTCACTTACTGCATATAACAAATATAATACTGGATGGGAAAAATTATCAGTAGGTCATTGACAACATTCAGACTGTTATGAAAAAAGAACCCTTAATTGTTAGTATATTGCTTAGTGTCTTATTTATATTTGTATTTTCCACATTTCTATAATCAATATTTCTTTTTCTGCTTAACCTATTTTTTATTTCTATCTCCTAAAAGTATATAAAACATTAAATATTTTTGCTTTCCAATCTATATTACCCAACCTAGTGCACTTCTAAGAAGACAGTAGTATAATTAAAATGGGCACGAAGTTTTGCGCGGCTTATGCTGAAACTCTCGCAACAGGCACCTCATACAGTTTCAGATGAAAACTAAGCCTTGCTGTTAATTTTTTACTTCCACAGCCCAAACATTACATTAATTTTGTATTTTCATATGGAAAAACGTCTGCTGGTTGGTCCAAGGTTACACAGTGCCTTTTTTCTGCTTCCAGTGTTAGCTCTGGGAATATTTATATACTGTGGTAAGAACAGAAGATACTTCAGTAGGGGCTGAGAAAAGACTAATAAAAATGTTTCCTTGAGTGAGGATAAGCCTCTTGGATAATTATGGGTTTTCTCACCCTAGCTTTTGATCTTTTCATGTACTGCAATTTTATGATTTCCTGTAATAGGAAGCTTAAGTCATAGTTCAGTAGTACAATGTTTAACATTTCTGTAGCTGGGGACACAGAGCATGCTGATGCTGGAGCAGTAATGCTCATTGCCAATAGGCAACTAGAGTTGCCTAATCAAGAACTTTTAAAATATGATTTTAAATATACTACAGAGATATTAAAAATCATATGAAGAAGCTTTTAATAATTTCCTGTATTTATTTTCTTTATATACATGCACACCTAAAAAGGAAAATACAGTGTGAAGAATCCAGTTTGTCAGGCTAATGGTGAGACATCTGCAAGTGAGGAGAAGTAAGATTACTTCATACATTGCTCAAGATACTATTATGAGTTTGAGGAGGGTGATGCAATTGGCAGCCAGACAGAGCCCACAAGACAATACTGTCTACCTAACAGGAGGCACTGACACTACATCCATACAGAGAGAAACAGCTCTGCCTGAGCACAGTCAGCTCCCTAGACAATGGATCCATTGCCACCATCACACTAGCATTCCTAAAACGGTGTTTGAGAATGGACAGGAAAAAATGCTGGTTCTCAGAGAGTTAGAGATAAAGCTGCTTAGGGGAAGCAAGCAATACTTTCAGAATAATTTTGAATGGTTCAGGGTTTTCAATGTTAAACTTTATGCTGATTACTCTGGGTAGCTGAAGTTCCTTTCTGCTCATTGAAAGCTGCTGCAAAGGGTTTTTTTTGGGCAACTCTGAAGTTGATTTGCAAAAAGCAAATTTTAAATCAAGCCACAAGTTACTTTTGCTGCTTTTTAATTTAGAGTTAGAAGATGCATCAGATATTTTAAATGAGTAGCGACTTGGTCACTTCAGCACCACTTATCAATTTCATTCAAACTGAACAGGGATAATTCTTACAAAGTCAAAGAAAGAAAATTAGATTCCTCTGAGAGTGTGTCACTTTTGATCCCTTAAAATTGGAACTCAAAATTACTAGACACCTTGTGAGAATATTTGTTCATGGGGACTCTCCCTCTTTTCCTCCTTCATTTCTGTAGTAATAATGATAGGAATGTCATGTGTGGCCTTTTCTGGCTTTGCTAGATGACCTTATGTGTTCCAGGACACATAAAGTGTCCAGGAACCAAAGCTTTCTACACCTTAATTGGGAGGCAGAAGCAAGGGATTATCAACCTGGTCTTCCTTCATCCCACAGACTCCTTAAATATTTGAGCTACTTAAAAACTAAAACTGAAATGGTTTGACTTAAAAGCACATGTCCTCTTACTTTGTTTTTTAGTATCATATGGAATCATGATTTTCAGAGTTTTCCAGGTAGACCACATTTTCAATACTTATTTATCTATTTTTTAATTTTTAAGACCTCCATTTTTAATAAGAGCAAAATTACTCTTGTGAGAGATTTATAATACTGACATGTTATCATTTGCAAAACAGCTTTATAAAACTGAGTGGTACTAACCTAATCCACCAAGTGAAACATCAAATAAAGACTTTTTGTTCTTTCTGTTTCTACTTTAGCTGAATTTTATAAAAACTCTACTGTGTATTACAAATTTTTGAATGAAAATGTAACTACAGTTTATCTAAACTGAAATTATTTGGTAAGTATGAACCGTGTTCTTGAAAACAAGCTCATCAGACAGGTTCAGGTTCCATCTTCCAATCAAAGGGGTACATCAATCCCACAAGCACTACAACGCCTCAAAATGGTCATGCTGTTCAAGCAGAAATCAATGTGAAACTTGAAAAGGGAAACATTCCCAACAACTCAGGGTGAGGCAGGCAGGCATGCAGCCTGAAAATTTCAGTCTGAAACCCTTGTTAGTAAAATTTCATGGAACTGAAAACAAGGTTTTCTGACAAGAAGTCTAAGGCAATCTCGGCTCCCTACTTTTCTACCAACTCTACACATAGATAGGACTCTAGATAGACATTAGAAATGTATACAAAAGTTGTATATAACACAATTTGCCTTTGTTTTTTGCCTGCATCTTACACCCCCCAGCATTCAGAGTAAATTACCGCAGTAGTGATAGCCTTATATACAGTTGTTTCACTCCAGGAAGCATTTGCTGTTCTCCTTAATTGATCTTAATTGTTCCATTTTCTATCTACTTACTGATAACTAGGAGAAGCATAACTCTTCCAATTCTTTCCTTTAAAGGACCACAATTTGCTTAACCATGAATATTTAATCAAACCATGGCCACCCGTTATGTGTTTGTTTAATGCACTAAAGGAACAGTATCACAAGGTTTGCATATGGGTGGCTTAATTTGTTTTTCTTTCTCATTTGTGTGACACTTTTCCCACAGGAAGGGGAAAAAAATATATAAACTTAAGGTCAGAATACCACAAAAAATTTCATTAGGCAGGTAGGGAGTACTCACAAAGCAGCCTCCTTTAGCCTACAGCGGCTGTCTCCCTGTGGGGGTCTCTCTGTGGTCAGTGAGATTGGCAGAGAACTCCCCAGTACAATACAGAAGTCCTATCATTTGCCTCCTGCTCTGAACAGCCCTTTGAGTAGGCTACCTCTCCCCAGAAAGCAGATACAGAATAACCTAGAGTCTCACTTGGCAAGCTAAAATTATGAAGTGAGCCTTTGTGCAGGCCAGTGGCGTCTCACAAGGCACCTTTGCTTCTGGTGCAATGTCCCAGAAAATTCAACAAATGCGTCAAATTCATTTGAGGATCTGAAGTCCTACTTGCACCTATCTGCTCTCCCAAAGTTAAGTTAATCAAGGTGGTACCTTATGTAGGTTACTTATATAGGATTTTTTTCCAGACTTTTTTTTTTTTCTAAGAAGAACTGCTGACACATTAATTCTTTAATACCATCATTAAAATGTGTGTATATTGCTGTTGGCTTTATTTTTATACTTGTCCCATTTCATTTGTTTCAAAAAACACATATTCTGAAAAGGCACAAAGTTTGCTTTGAAACCTCCATCAGAGGAAACAGCCAGGAAATAATACATGTGCTTAATACACTGTAAAAAGCATGAAAGTCTATGGCCAAAAAATATTGACAACAGTGGAAAAATCCTTCTAATTTAAAACCAAAAATGATTAGGCAAAGCAGTCATCATTCTACTAAAGTACATTGAGAGATACTGCTTTTGTAGTGTGCAACAATAGTATAGGACACTAGACTGCCATCCAAGTATTTGTTTTATAGTTTGAGGAAAGGGAATTATATAATTTCAAATGTCTTACTTGATCAAACTGGGGGTCTTCTCCTCGTTGTAGAGATTTGGTCAGCGGCTTCTCCTAAAAGAAAACATATAAAAATGTATTTCTTAAGATCAAGATAATGATATATTCTATCAACTCTATTATTATTTTTTCTGTTAGATTTTTACTAACATAATCTGCTTCCCAGTCAATTTCATGCTGGAGATACTGCTTGTTTCATACACAAAGGCAGATCTGTGCATACATATGATGTAATACTGACAGGATGTCTTTAGTGTCTTTCCAAGAAAGAAAAGGATTAACCATTTATTACACCTGAGTTACTTGGTATTCACACTGATGATAATTTTCTTCAAAACTCTAAAAAGCATCTGGTATTTCCTCTAACACATAACCAAGCAGCTCTATTTAGTAACATGGTGTTCCTTCTTGTTATAATACTACCAGGCAATACAAACATATGCATAAATATAGTGCACCAAGCAGTGCATACCAAAAGAAAGGCGGTTTTAGAAGAACCAGATACCATAGAGTTCATTTTTAAGGAAGATAATTGTGGAAAAACTCTTATTCAAAAAGAAAAAATGGAATGGAAGCGAATTTTCAGGATGCCTTTTCAGAGTATCCAAGAAAGCCAACTCGGAGAGTCCTCATGTGTGAACATCCATTCCACCTATACGGCTTTTTTTGCCAAGCAGGTTTAGTTACTGAGTCATGTGGAAGTACACAGTCCACTATTCCAGATATACACAGCAGCATAAAAACCATGAATCTCCTAAACCACAATGAAAATAAACAAAGCATGAAGGCAGATGACAGTCTGAAAGACATGTCACCATCACAATCACAATTCTGCACTGAATTGTACTACTGTTGCTGGTGTCTGAAATGTGCCAGTGCCTTACTCTTCTGTAAATCATGCATCTTTCTTCTTCTACAGCTGCAAGATCGGGGCCTTCCCACCAGCTCAGCATGAGATTTTCTGTTCAGCTTTCAGCAAACTATTACACTCATTATCATCTGTTAATGTATCAGGCAAAATATCATCACTGCCAGGGGATGTGAGATGCAAAACAAAGAAATCTGTAAAGCTGCTAAAATAATGGAATGGAGAGACTTGTGGCTGCCTGAAGATTTCTATTATTCAACACTTTTCTCTGGAGAAAATGTTGCCCAGTAAAATCTGCTGACTGATTTTGAAATTAATTATGCTGATCCACTTGTAATGCCAGCTGGCAAGGAGGCTGGCTGCAGGGTGACCGCAGTATCCCCTGACTACCTACCAAATAGAAAAATCAACAAAACGCTTTCTACTGAGTCTCCAATTTATCCAGGACAGTCATCAATACTTTTCATTGTTATCTGTAATGTCTAAAGTGACTCCTTCAGGTTAAATTAAGGGCATGTCAACTATTAATTAGAACTTTATGACAGATAATTGGTAATGAACAGACACAGTAAAACCCCGTAGCCCAGAAACACACACATGATACCCCACCCACAGTCTCCCTCAATCAGTAACTCTGTGCTACCCTACCTAGCTGTGTCTCGTGGGAGGACAATGCTTCTTTTGTCTATTGCTGCACACTGAAAAAGACAGCAGATAATCTTTCAAAAGTAGTGTTCAATTTCTTTACAAGGGAAAAGATTTTTAAGTTTTCATGGGTCCTGGAATGTACTGAGAATGAGTGCAGTTTAAAAAAACCCCACAAACAAACTCAAAGCATAACCTTTTTTTTTTTTTCAATTAAACTTCAGATTCTGTTACAGATGACTTGTGTTACCACAGAGAAATTTCTTAACGTCTGTTTCAATAAAAAAGACTTTGGCATGCAGCAGCTTTGTGTTCTGACACTGCAATGCTTGGCTTTCAGAGTAGTACCTAAAATCCTGCAGAAGTGCATTCAGTGTTTGAGGCAGAAATGAAGTGTGGGATTCCTTGTCACGGGCTTATCTATTATGGTGGACACAATTAAGCAAGACAAAACATGCTGTGGGAACCCAAGTTTGGAACTGCAATCCTAAAAAAGTCCTCATCAGCTGTTACCTGTCTGTGGAAGCACAGAGACCTTACAAATGCTTCAGTTCCTAATGAGGATGCTCCCCAGAGGCTGTGCTTCTGAGTAAGTGAAGATCCCTCCCTTTTCACAAGGCAACACAACTCATCTCTTGCCCTCTTACAGGTGACTAGACCAGGACTTCCAAACCCACAGTACATTAAACTAAAGAAACTGTTCACAGGCCACACAACAGACTTGGCTACAGCAGAAGGCAGACCTGGGATGGAGACCAGCCAAGGACACCTACCAAAAGCCAGGAAGGGTTCTTCTGACACAAGTTCTCAATGTCTCCAATCTAGGGCTTTAATTAAGTCCTTTTAATTCCCTTCATCCCATCCCACATCTACTGCTGTTCTTGCCACTACCCCTCTCCTCATGCTCTTGCCAGGCAGCAGCTGCTGCTGCAGCTGTCTTTGCCTCTTCTTCGTCCTCCTCTTTGGGTTGCTGCTGTTGCTGCTTTTGACTTGGCTTTTTCCAAGAGGGTGGCCACTGACTCTGCCTGAAACTGCTCAGCCCAGCTGGACCCCATGAAGCCAAGTGTCTCTGCACACACACCCCTTTCAGAAGCAAGGTGCCCATCACTGCACCCCTGCAGTGAATGGCAATAGCCACAGAAAATTCTATTTGAGGCATGGAGATCTGAGAAGACCCAAGGTAGAAATGATTGCTGTTTATTATTAATGAGTACTGAATAGATAATGAACTGAATAAAGATGAAAGGCCAGATACAAATAAACTTTTTGGTGTCCAAGAGCTCTTACAATATAAAAGGATGATTGCTTGTATGATGAGGTTAACCAGTGACCATGTCAGGAAGACACTACTGAGTAAATTCAAAGACAGCTCAGCTACATGCAGGTGCATGTAATAGGAGATAATTTAATCTCATCTGCTGTAAGCAACCTGCCTATTCTATACCACTTTGTTCTAATATCCTTACAAATCTTACTATTTAAATTTATGGAGCATTTTCAATATTGTTGCTATGGCAGCTACTATATAAAATACATTTATACTCATAGAAGACATTTTCAAAAGGTTCAGAACTGGCAAAGGCAAGGTTAAAAATTGTAATAGTGAATTGCCTCTGAGTAATAGATTCCATAGCAGCCTATTTACCCTGGAGATACACTTGAAAGTTAAACAAAAAAATCTTCAAATGTTTTCCAGCCTCAAGGCACTATTTTATTTTTATTTATTTTCTTGCCCACCCAATTCAGAAATGGCAAAGAGGCCCTTGTATATTATGACTTGACTCTGAGTCTCAGAGACACTCTACAGAAATGTCTTCCAGATCTTGGATGAATAGGTAGACTCAACTTGAAGCCAAAGCCTACAAGCACAAAATATGAATAAAGAAAGTTTTGATTAATCTGAAAGAGCCCATAGCTTTCTGGGCTATAAGAAACATCAGAACATTTCAGAAGAAAGGACTCTCAATAATAACATTTCCATTTTTAATCACTAAGTTAAACATCCTTATTTCTTGTTTGAAGTCATGCCTTCAATTGTATTTGTTCAAAACTCTGTATTTGTTCATGCTGGCAACTCCCTTGATATGAATACATGTTAGAGATAAGCAGTAAAGATCAGCAAAGACAATTTTGCATTTAATATTTGAAGCTATTGTTTTTCAATAAAACGATCTTAACTTTTTGATTGCCAATGCTTACAAAACAAAATGCTCTCTTAGAAATTAATTTCCTTTCTTTACCACATTGCTGTTGTGAAAATATTAATAGAATATAATAAAATACAGCATCTTGAATATGCAATGGTAAATATATATTTTACCATATTTGAATATATCAACTACATACGATATTTATAATTTATCTAAAAAATAACAGTCAAACCCTCTATTCACATAGGTACACTAAAACATTCCTCCAAGGACTGTCAGTCTGCCACTTTTAACGGTTAATATATGAATGCTTTTCCAGAGCTGCTACACAAATATAACTGGGTAAATTTACACAGGAATAGCTTTTCTCGACCACCTGTCACAGAACTGAGTGTTCAGAGAAACAAGAAAACAAAAGGATTTTGTAGTGCCTATTAAACTTAAGTATGTCACCAGGATATAAAATGCCCCTTAAAGTTATTTCTAACCTCAGCAACCATTACGCATGTTATTCCTACTGAACTATGACCTGGTACTGTACTACTTACTAAGAGAAAACCCATCTTTTTATAAAAACATGGAGGATTAAGGGATATTTTGACACAAAATGTAACTTTTGCACTGCATGCTAAAAAGCAGCTACACATACTTGACTGAGTAGTCTTCTGGGATGGAAGAGTTACAAAAAAGAAACAGCAGAAGAATAGACCTTTTCACAATAATGAAGCAGCCATTCAACGACTACAGCTACAGTATATATAAAATGCATGTAAGCACAATCTTAAGAACCAAAAAATCACCAAGAGGGATTCTTTCCTGTTTACAACGAATCAAGTCAGCCTTTCTCCCTGGCCCCCAAATTGATCATCGTTGTCCGATATTCTTTTCAGCAGGAAAGAAAAGTGGTGTTTTATAGGAAAAGGTCTGCTCCAAAAATAGATGGATCAAACATGCTAAATTTTTAATTTTGCCATTGGTTATTTTGTACATACAAAGACTGGAAAACATATTACTGTCAATCTTGTGCCCGCGTGCTGTGTAAATTATTTTCTGTGTCACCCAGGAGAAAATGCCATGATGCCAGTTTGCTTCTGAAGGCTGGACATGCAAAACTTTATTCCACAGAGGAGCATCTCCCCTTCATATGCAGCTGACCTACATGCCAGTTGCCTCTGAATGGAACAGTTTGTCTGTCTGGTCCTGGCCTCCACTTCGACTGTGGAATGTCTTGGCTGTGTGCTCCTGCCTTCTCCCTCCCAGAATGGATCTGTGCTGATCCTGCACTGAGTGGGTTCATGCAGAACAACTTACAAGTATTTACTTCTGGTTTGCCTTCTCAAAAATGGATACAACAGTCCTCAGTCCCATGAAAAAAGCTGTTGTACTGAAAATAGGTCTGAACTTCTTGACAAATAATTTTTATCTCTTATCTACCTTTGTACCGTTTGGGAATTCCCACTAGGACCCCAGGAAGCCTAGTTAATCTATACGTAAGCAATTAAGAGAGACAAACTTTTTAACTCAAAAGCATGATCTGTTGACTCAGTCTCCCAAATGTCTTCCACCTAGAATTTCTATGAAACAGGCAACTAGTGTCCTGTTATCACAACTTTTCTTCCCAGCTCAGCAGGTCCTCATGCCAGTTCCCTAAATGACAACAGAATCTTTGATTTCTCTTGTTGCTCTGCTCAGCATCAATTACCTGCTACATACCTCTCTTAAGAGACTGCATCAGTGACCACGGTACACACGTAGCAAAAGAAACAAAAAAGGGAATTTCCTTTATTAACCTTTGAAATTCTAAGCATACACCACAAGGAAATTCTAAAGGCAAACATAATAAAAAAGATATGATAATACAGCTTCACGAACACACAATTCTGCATAAGACAAAATTATAAACTAAAAATGTTAAAGAAAACTCTGATGAGCTTCATATAACTTTTGAAAATTAAGTGAAAAATGCAATGCCACAAACAAGAAAGTTTTCTTTCTTTTACTCTCTTTAAGCAAACAACTCAAGAACTGTGACATTCTTACCTGAACGGTAAAAAAATTCCCAGATATGCTTTTAGCTCAGTGTTGATATTAAACAGTCACAAACTTTAAACAAAGGTTAAATGCTTTTAGAGATATGTGGGTAACTACAAAAAAAACCCCAAAACAACAAAACCAAAACAACTTTACTAAGGCACTTTAAGCCCAAATAACCTGACAGTTACCAGCAGACCAGTTCCAAAAGAAGTATTTTACATACATGCTTTTGTAAAATCTGGAAAGTTGAAAAGAGTTCTAAGGATGACTTTACTGAAAGTGGGCTCTAGCGTAAGTGTGAAAGGAAATTTCATTGGCTGTTTATTTCCAGAGTTTTGTGGTTTTAAGATTGTAATTTAATGAACACATCAAAATCCTCTGTCTGAACACATGCAAATTGTAAGACAGGCTAGGATCATAACGCTTTACCTTGGTTTCCCCTGATGTTAATTACATCAGTACTACAGTGTACAAAAAAGAGGTGAATTTTATAATCAAATTTTAAAAGAGGATCTGAAACAAACTGTGAAGACTTAATGTTGACACCATAATTCAACCATAGACCTGTATTAGTAAACTGACTGATTCTGACTTAAAAAATTCCCATGTAAGGAGATAATACAGATAATAAATTGTTGCAGATTCAGTGATTTACACTCCTAAAAGACTTATTGACTAAACAGGTATTTGATTGTAAATTTGAATATTCAAAAAAGTCATAAACCATTTTAAGTCAGTAATTGTTAAACCTGTCATAAGAAGCAGCAGTAATCAACTGTTGTGGAGCTGGAGAACAACATGGCTATTACATTGCAAAGTCTGACTGCAGCAAGACACAAAAAAACAACAGGGTTTGTGGTTGTTTTGCTTATATGCATTTTCTTCAAGGTGAGTAAGATATATAGGACTTAGTTCTCAAAACTTATTGAAATAAATACAGATTTCTTCCTCTGTTGTTTGTACTGAGATCCATTACAACGCATTTTCATAAAAATGTCTCTATATAATAGAAACAAGAACACGCTCAAAATACAGACACCCAGATCAAGCTATACTCCATAAAAAGCACTGTTTCAATATTGCTCTCACCACGAAGCCAGGAAGAAGGATTTTTGGAGTCATACTGTAATAATTAATGATACTTTGTACAAGACTTTAGTTAAGAGTGCTGTCATGAGATGCAGTATGAGAGTCCAAGATCTTTCATCTATGAACTCATGGGACTGGAATAAACATGATGCTCTTAAAAAGCATTTGATCCAGTGATCTGTATGTAACTTATTTTTAGCATTCTAAGAACAATAGACTGTGGAGATCCAGATTTCCACATCTATGTTAAGACCTTTGCATGAAACTGCTATCCTGTTTTAGCTGTTTAACAAGGTGGTTCAGCTAGGAACTGTTCAACAGCCAATATATGCCTTAAATAAAAGAAATAATTCATGGGTATGCATATAAATAATCACTTCTATGAAGAGAAGGCTTTTTTGACAGCAGACTTCTGTGAAATAGAAATACTGAAAGATCCAGTGGTGAATTAAATAGATTAAGGAGACAAAGTCACTACAGCCAAAAGTGTGTAACTTGAGCAGTACTGCTCCCTCCTTTCTGCATCTGACATTACTTTTGAGAGCTGGTGAAAAAAGTGACAGGATGCTCTTCTCTGCCTTTGATGTACCCTGGTCATTCAGTACATCTTTGTTCCCTAAACAGAAAAATTAACTGACATTTCAATACTCCATGCAAAGAGTTTTTCACCAACTGATTTACGATGAGCAGTTATTTCTCCTGTGCAAGAAGGACACTGTAGAAAAATGCAGGAAGGTTTTTTTTATCTTGCAGGGAATGGGGGATGCACAGCTTCCCTCTTGAGTGCACCACATTCTTTGAGTTACTACAAGAGCACTGCCCTCACCTTCAGTCATACCTCCTGACCATGGTAGAGCTACAAGGATTTTGGGGACCTCAATGTTCCAAGCAGTGGATGAGGTTCCTTCTTTTAGTACATTTATGCCTAGCTGGTAAAATGCTATGAAAGCAGGCAGGCCAAGGTGGGCAAGTTTCCCACATTTGCAAGACTTGGGAATAAACATACAGAGCTGGCAACAGACCTCTGCTGAATGTACAGGAGAGTAAGACAGAGAACACTTCTCTGGATGTGAACATCCAGAATACCCTATGGCCAGGCAGGACAGATATCTTACCAGCTACCGAGTAGTGGGACATGCCTGAATGAGTGCAACTCACAGTTGTTTCTGATACAGAACTGCCCATGATCCCACTCTTTTTCCAGTATCTTAATCTCCAAGGGAAGCAGGACTTCGATTCAGTTATGGTGAGGATTGCTGGTACTGGCTTGGCAGGGGCCATGGCTATGGATGGCTGTGGAGAACTGGAGACCAGCCCTTCTGAGGTGTTGCTGCTGCAGGTACTGAGGGCTCAGCATCTGGAATGGAGTCTTGGGCTGTGGGCAGGGGTGGGCAAGACTCAGAGGATGCACTAAGGCTTATTAGTGCCCTCAGGGCCCTGACCTCAGGTTACCCATTCAGAGTAATGTGACCTAATTTAATCAAAGCTATAGGAAGCCCTTATAAGTTGATTTGAATAAATGCAGAGTTGTAATTGCCGGGCTGCTTCAGGCACAGTCAAGAGCTCTGTAAACAGGAACCACATTTCTCTTAATCCTCACACAGCCAGCGGTAATAAAGGACAGCTACTGAAGCAGGTAATGGTCAGCTATCTTGCAGCCACTGCTGCTTTAACATCAGGTAGCTACTTACTGTCATCAAGTATGCATCTGTTTTCATACAACAGACCAAGAGATGAGGCAAGGTATATTTTTGAAGTGAACTCAAGAAATTCTGATGACTGTCAGTAGTTCACTTTAAACTTCCTTTATTTTGGGGTTTCTTGTATTTAACTCAAAAGCTGAAACTGTACCATAGCAGACATGTCCCCAGGTAACTTGATCTGAAACCTTCTCCTCCCGGTTACTGATACTGATCTGATAGCCTTTCAAAGGAGGATGCCAGAGGGCCCTTGCAGAACTAATGTCAGCCTTGGCTGTTTTGCCACAAGCACGATGGCCATGAAAGCCACAACTTCCATGCATACTACATGCCCAGCTAAGGCAACAAGACCTTATTGGGTGGATTTCCAAATTGGGAAAGTAGCATCGTGAAGTATTTAAGTTTTTCTCATATTTGTCATGCCACCAGATATGCAGGGTCAAATACGGTGTAATTCAAGCTGTCTGATGTGTAAACTGTACCACGCCAGACTCTGGCTAGTAAAGAGCACAGAAATTTAAACTTAAAAATGTGCAGCAATCCTGATGAAGTAGCACCTCATTGACTTCATTGACTTCAAACACGCAAAGGATGAAGCTGTCACAAAAACATGGGAAGATACCTCTTTATTTAGCTATTTGAATTAGAATTAGAATTGCTATTTATCTGGCAAGAATGCTACCAAAGTATATATTGTATTTTCTTTGTGTCCCTTGTGACACGAGGCCAGTGATAACACTGTCCTGAGATGACTGTAGTATGACTTTCATTTTCTGGACAATGGTAAAAAACCAATATCCTTAAATGACACTAAAATGTGTCTCGGGTCATGTGGTAGGTTCTCTGCTATATTTGCAAATATCAGTCCGCACGTGATACAGTGTGACAGCCTCGGTGACTTTGGATTGAATCTGTCTTCCAATGTTAAATCCTCAGCGATTTGAACCATCATATGCACCATTAATTATCCTCCAATTATATCTATGCAGTAGTGAGACCCAGGGACAGCGAACATCCTGGAGAGTTTTGCTATTGGAATGAGATCTGAAGCCTCAAACAGCATTCTGCCCACACACCCAGCTATGGAAACCCTGAGATCACTGAGAAAGCTCCTGTTGACACTGACTAGCTCTGAAATGTGTGAGTGTTTTTATGTCTGTGAGTGGACTTGTATCTAGCTGCAAATGCTTATGCCAATGGCTATGCAAAAAAAAAATGTGTCCTTTTTCTTCCTGGTTGCTAAAATGGCATGAACCTTTTCCCTCACCTGCATACGGATGCTGGAATCTGAGCACCTGCATCTTGCCTTCATCCTCCTGCACTCCCCACTATTACTTCTGAAGCCCTACGTTTGTCTCTTCCTCTTTTTTCCCAACTGTGTCATTCATAGTCTTCCCTCAGCTCCTGGGTTTCAATCCTACGATATGTCCCCCTGACAACACAGAAGACTATCTCATCTGTGGCCACTGCTTCAATCATACAAACCTTTCTATATCTTTCAGGAAGGTAACTGGCCTCAGGTTCAATATTAGACACCTAGAAGGACTACTGCTCCATATTTTTCAATGCTTGGCTCCTGCTACAGGACTCAGCCTGAGATAGGTACTGAGATAATTAGAGGGGGATATTATTTCTGAGACAATGAGTGGAAGGGGAAGTGAAAGCTTTTTATGCCATTTGAGTTAGTTTTGCTATATTTGATGCTCTCCATCTTCAGTATAGAAGCTTGATTTTCCCTGATTTTTTTTTTTTAGTCTTCACATCCATTGAGTACACAAGTAGAGACTGCTTATTTCATGGGCAATATTTATTTATAATATTTATATCATTTAAATACTAAATAAAGAATACAGTAGAAATGAAGAGTTAAGATACATTACATATGGAGTTATATTAGAAACGACAAGCTCCTTATGTTGGGATGGACAGCCCACATGCTTTACAGAATTTTGACTACCAAAACCACTAATGGACTCAAAGAATTAAACTAATTACACATAATCCTTGAGTGACACAGAGGTGGATAGGGACAGATGACAACGGGAATCTGACATCTTTGTAGCATTTATAGAGGCAGATACTAGGGAGGATACTTTTTTAATGGGAAAAAAAGAACAGCATTTTCAATATATACTTGCATGAAGTTACTCAAAGTTGTCTTCTTTTCAGTTTATCTGGCCATACAGATACTGAGCAGACAGTTAGAACAGAGCAAGGCAATTTACCATTCTTCTCTTCCATGAAATTACTTGTTCCTTACAGTAACTTGCCTGTGCACTGTGAATAAACAGGGGTCTGAAGTCCCTGAGTATGGCAAACTATTCATAAGGACTTCAAAAGTAAAAAATTGTGTAATGCTAATGTGTCTCATTATAGATGACAACAAAGGAGTCATCCCTCATGTGATGCAGCTGGAATTTTAGTCTATGTAAACCAGAAAATTTTACATTACAGCTGTGGGATAAAACTGCTTGGTATTATTATAGCCTATATAAATCTTACTAGTTATCACAGCCTCAGAAAATGAAAAACCTTCAACTTCCTTTTCTTCCAAGTCTGTCCTTAACATATTTCTTCTCTTGCATAGAGAAAGTGAAGTCTACATTAAAACTAATCAGACAGCAGTGCTACTATACATGTTGGTTGGTCAGGCTTTCCAAAAATAAACTTGTATTATTCTTTCCCTTTTAGAATTTTCCTAACCACCTGCTTCACTATTATCATCAACCCTGTTTTGAAATAGGTATGTATTTTAATGTCATTGAGCTTCTAATTACATGCAATTAATAAATACGCTACTATCAACCACATCACCGCTTTCAGGCTTTTTCCAACAGTGAGATAAAACCTACCTAATAAAAGGATAAAGTTATAGGCAGAAAACATGAATATGCTTATAGTCCTACTCCTGTAATAAGTAAATTTTGTTCTTGAGTTCAGTACTCTATGATTCTATGATTTAGAGAGATCCTGAATTTAGACAAGCTCAGTAAAAGAAGATGCTTGCAGGAGAAAAGCATAATGAAAGTTTACCAACAGCTAAATTAACCATTAACCACAGTCAAAGCCTGTAGCACACCATGTTTTATCAACGTCTACAGCTGTGTGTAAGTACTGCTGAAAGCCGTATTTAAAGATTAGCCTGATCAGTATGCACACGATGAATTATTACACTAAGTGATAATCAACAGTCCCGAAAAGGAAAATATTTTCTGTGTTTTCTTCCTTACAGTGTTAAGATACATAAACATATTTTATCATTTCAACTGGCAAATACATTTCCCTGGCTTTCTCATTCTAGCTTCATTTTAAGCTCACCACTTCTTGGAAAAAAAAAAAAAAAATCAGTGGTAATAAAATATCGAAGTGTGTTTATAAGTGAAGCAATGCAGAGAAGATTTACAACATAAATTGATAAAAATTAAATGTGAACGCAATCAGCCATGAAAAAACATCTGCAGGAAATATTTTTAACATTCATTATAAATGAGAACAATTATTTACAGAAAAGAAGCAAGAAATTAAAGGTTATCAGGAAGAAATTATTTACATTTCATTTATGTGAATTTAATTTTATAAACTGGAAAATCCTTTTTAATTAAATCTGCCATCAAACACCTTTAATTTGGATCAATATAATTTGACAATCTAGGTACGGTAGTTTAATCACTAAAAATTAGCCACATAATTGTGAACTTACTTAATGCAATTATTGAAATGTTTGTTATATTCCAGAGACACCAAAAATGTATTATTTGACATGCTGGTTACTGAATCTGGCAGCGATCAACATAAAAATAAGCAATCAACAGTTAATGGCAGTGAATTTTTTATGTCAAATCATACTTGGTTGACAGCCAAGTCAGCAGGAGGAGTAGGTGACATTGCCCTCTGCTTTCTGTACTGCTGGCATCTTGCTATCCCAGCTGAGATTTCACAGGGCTGCAGGAGGGGGTGAGCACTCTACTCTACACTGCTGCCTGAGAATATAGCAAGTTTTTTGTGCCTTGCTAGCATCTGCAACTCATGGCAGGACACAAACCTGGTTTTCCATCGCAGCTGTCAGAACACTGTAATTTACAGTTGGGCTTTGTGTACATCACAAAAGAAAGAGATGGATATATCAAAAAGGCATATGCAACCCAAAGAAACTGAGAGAAAAATTCATAAAAACAGCAGCAATGTTAATCAGAAAGAATAAGTGGGCAAAAGGTGTGCATGAAAAGAAATATCCAGGTTAAAAATGTATCAGTAAGTCTTTAAATTAATTCCATAGTAACTTCAGAGTTTGAATGTGAGCTAGACTTTGTGATAAAAGAGAGAAAAAAGCCCTTACATTATAAACATTATATACTTATATATATATATACATATATATACACATATATATACATATATATGTATATACTATATACATTATAGATCATTTTAGCTGCCCTAAAAAATATCTTAAGTATTCACCACTCATTATAAAATTTAACTGTCATATCTTGCAATGAGTTAGAGAATTCAAACTAGAAACATCACAGTGTTAGAGCGCTTTGCAAGTTTCATTTTCTTTGAAGTATGTTTGAGTTTAATTAGACCAGAATCTTCAAAGAGCTCACCATTTGACTACCTATTGTGAAAAAAGGCCAAAGGGTGCCTGTGCACCATCAATTTATAATCTTTGTCTCGCAAATCCCTGGGACATCCCAGTCACAATTCTACTCAGTAGAACAGAAATGTGGGAACAAAGCTGCTAAACATCCAACAGCTGCCCCACAAAAAGGGTGGACTTAAATTCTTAGGCATTATTACAGAATAATTTTTGCCATTTTTCCTTGTAATTTCTTTCATTACAACCTAATTATTTCAAGATTATTTTGACTGAATATCTTCATAATTCTGCTTACATATTTGTCACAGTCACCCTCAAATAGCAGCATCCCATGACTTGTATGTCCTATTAGTAAGATGTATTTAATTGAATTATTGTTACTGTCTCATGGTTAGACGGCTGTAAGAAATATGCCCTGAAAATGTTGACAAGAAGAAGGTGACATTCCAGTCTCTTGTCATATTTTTACATTCTATGTTGAATTTACCAAATAAAATCTAACTGCACAATGTCTAGAATATAAGATCAGCATTCAGATATTCATGGTTTCACAAAGTGACAAAAATAATATATCAACACACAGCAACTCAAAATTATCTTAACACAGGGTGAAATAAATCAGGGTCACTGGTTCATATCTATGTCCGAAATACAACATGAAAATGCAGCGGTTAGGGTTTAAGAGTAACAGAGGTGCTGCATGGAAATTCCATTCTCAGTACTGGTCTTTCTGTTGTTTCCCTGACCTTGTTAAGTAATTTTACAATACATTTTGTCTTAAAATTTTGAAGATGTTCAATAAGCATCACATGATGACTGGATGGTAACAAATAACTGCTGACATTGTTTTTTTTAAAGGACCTGCTCTATGACTGCCAGTTTATTCCACTTTTTGTGATTTGGAGGGGACTCATGAAAGAAGAAAAAAATGGATTCTTGTTAAAATATTCCTTCCTGTTAGCTTTTTTTGTGTTATTTCCAAATTATGTAAGATATTTCTGTCATCTTGCATCTACCTAATATTTCATTGGGAAGTCTGGAAAAATTTTCCAAACATCAGATGCTTCTGAATCTATATCAAGACATAAAGCTAAACAGATGCCACAATCTTAATTTTACTGTTCAGAATACCCAGATCTGAAAATGGGGAACTGAACTAAGTATTCCATACTATGCTTTATAACAGAATTGTTGCAAAGCTTTATTAAAATTCCCTTACCACTCAGAAATACAGGTTCCTGGTTGTTTTTACTTTTTTTATTTTTACCCTGTCAGAACTAAAATGTAGCTTACAGACCTATTCTTCTGTATTCAAAATGACAAAAACATATAGAAAACATCACCTCTAGTTAAATAGCAGACTCACGGAAGTGCAGTTACAGAAGACAATTCACAACAGATGTACTTGTATGTTAAATTTGTCTAAAATATGAATAATGATGGGTCTTCCACTGACTATGCAAGACCTTGTAATGTCGTTCTTTTTTCAAATGCTGCATGCTTTTCAAGTCTGGAAAATGGGTGCTGCAGCACTTTGTTAGATTATGAAATCTACTACTGTCAGAACTAAAACAGGAACCAGCAGTGCTATTCATTTTCACGTTTCAGCTGAAAAGTGGTAATGTTCAGAAATACTGTTTTAATAATTTTTCAGCATTTTCTAATCTATTTTGACTGAAGTAACTGCTCTCCCAGCTGTGAAATCTATGTTGGCTGATATCTCCTTTGCCTCTCAATCACATTAACATGTGCCCATATTGCAAACAGAAATAAAATAGTCATTCATTTTCATGTCACCCCTTTAGCATATCTTGCATTCCTCTGTCCTCTCCCACAACCTTCTAATTGCCATAGTAGCATATCTTACAGTTTGGGAAACACTATCAAACTCCAATGCAGATTACAAGCAAAATATCCTTCATTTCACAGCAAGCAGCCTGATTTAAAAAAAAATTCAAAGCAAAGTACATATATACTGAAGAGTTTCTTTTTACTCACAAGAGGTTCTGCCATGATAATGCGAATCTTGCGTTCAGCCAGAGTAGTAAAGTTAACAAATAAGCTCTTGAGGACATATTCGCCTGGTTTACTGTCTGGGTCAACATTAATAGGTAACATAGCTGGAGGTCCTTTTTCTCTCTGTGTACCAGAAACAGGCGGGACAGGTGGCTTGATATATCCGTTACCAACTGGAGAAGCTGAAATGTAGAAAAGGCACATTTACGTATGGGTGAGTCAACATATCTTTTCCAGAGCATCCCAATGGCCTACTACACTGTCAATGCAGAACTGGAGATTAGTTGATAATCAAAGAAATACACAACACATAAATACCATTTCCTTGGTATAGTTATAGGTAAAAGCTAGACTGGAAGAAGAAATTGAAGATGAAATCTTATGCATCCAAATTAAGTAGTGTTTACTATGCATTGCACATTAAATACTCTTTTTTACATGGTAAGACTTGCTAACACCTAACTCTGAACCACATCCTTATTTCTTATCCTTTGTCTTACAGGTCAGATCTGCAGCTCAATTGTCAAGTAACAAACTTATTCTTTATTGCTATTCAAGCTGACTTGTCCTTGCAAAAGTCAGGAGTCTAGTCTTCTGTCTAAGCTGAGACGTAAAGGGCCTGATTTTCCTCTCATTTATCCTGAGGTCAGTCAAGAATTGCTCCTTTAAAAACAATGACATTTCACCAGTCTAAATCTTACACGAAGAGTCAGACACAAAATGGCTTCCATGGCCAAAAGTGTTCATTCTGCATTAGTTTTCCTGAAAGTACCAAACCCTACAGTCCCATTTGGCACTTGTGAAATCACAATTGGTGTACTAAGCCCAGTTTTGGGCTCCCCCATACAAGAATGACAATCCTGTTCTGGTACAAGGCCAAGAGAGGATGATGAAGATGGTCAGGAGCTTGCCTGCGTGCTACATGAGTACACGCCGAGAGTGCTGGATTAGTCTGACCTTAAGAGAAAGCTAAGGGAAGATCTTATGGCAGTCTTCAGCTACCTAATGAGAGTATAGCAAAGATGCAGCCAGACTTTACTTTGAGCACGGCGACAAGACAAGAGACAACAGACACTAGTCAGAATGCTGGAAATTCCAATTAGGTATATTATAAAAAATTCCAATATGAGTGGGTGATCGAACACTGGTACAGGTTGTCCACAGACAGAGCAGAAACGTCACTCTTGAAGACACTCAAAACTTGACTGCATAGGGCCCTGAGAAACCTTCTCCAGTTCTCTAATCCTCCAGAGGTCCCTTCCAATCTAAGTTATCCTATCACGCTGTGGATTCCCCATAACCAGTACCAAGATATTCTGCACTAGGCTTAGCTCTACTTAGTGTTCTTTCTGGGAAACTGAAGTAAAAATAAATTTAAGTCCTATGAAACTAAACCTCATTAATTCAAATATTACTATTATATGCATAAAATTTCCAAAAGAAAATACTCAGGCTTAGCTCTTACTGGCAATAAAACGCACATCTGGTCTTCAGGAAGGTGCTGATAGCACTCTCTGTTGGCTTTGTCAAAGACTTTAAAAGTAGCAAATTGTGTAACACTGCAAAGACCATCCATTAACCACTCTGAATGCAATGAAAGTGTTGTAACACCCATAAGAACTGTTGGTGATTGGGTCAGAGGTGCTTTAATGCAACACAAACTGTGGAAAATATTGTGAACTAATACCTTTATAGCATTTCCCCACAGTATTGCAATTCAGAGTATTACTGAAAAATAAAAAAGATGCACTAGAGGAAAGAGAACATGCTTTCCTTTAGAAAAATCAAAATTTATAAGTCCCATTTATGACTATAATGCAAGATAGAAATTCTTTCATTCATGTAGCTATTATTCTTTAAGTGTAACACATCCATGCTTTGAAAATAACTATCCTGATTGACAAGGTATGCCATCAGTCTTCAGCACAGCAGCACCACCTCCTCCACTCCAATAGATGTTTCATGCTAGACTTGTTTCCTGCAAAGTTTCACTTGATTTTTTAGGTCAAAAGCATAATCAAAGAGCCTTGTTGGCATCATGAGTCTTTGGACAAAACAGAGTCTACAGAACAGTTCTACATTTCTACATCAGTGTTTCCAAAAATACACCGTTGTTCTGAATAAAAATCTACTTTAAAGTAATGAAAAAAGAGTCACCAGAGAAGAGTGTAAGTGTCATCACCTGGGCTATCCTACAGTTTAAGCATGAAGACAGTGGGATGCAAAGGATCAGATGCAAATTTACATGAGCTATCAAATATACTAGGTAATGGAAATTTCTCCACAAATAGCTTTAGGAAGGAGTCAGACAATATTTTTACAATCGCTAATGTATTTGCCAAATGCATTGTTTTGATTGGCTCACATTTACTCATGAAATCAGTTTGATCGACAAGCGCTGAGTTAGGAAAAACCTTTTCTTGTGAGCTGTGAGCCCGATTTTCTTATGGATTTGTGTCCTTTGTGCGGTAAAAGCCTTGTCCTTCCCCTTGTGATCACCGACAGCTCCCTCCATCGTTCCCAAGCTCTGTCCCCAGTCCTGCACCCAGGGCTGGGCAGGCCAGCTGCTTGCCAGCCAGCCTCTGCCAAGCAAAACACACCCAGGCTGGGCTGCCTGCCTCTCTGGCTAGTGCAGCCATTCCAGGCTCCCTCCTGAGGGAATCTGGAGCAACCTAATCAAATTCAAACTTGCCTTCTGTTCCTCGGGCAATTTTGGTTTAAACTGACTGCTAAGTTCGCAATCTAGTACGAAGGGTCATGCAGGAGTGGAAGGAAGGAAGGCAGTGTGTGAGATCATGCATGCCTCACATCCTTACAGAATTATGTTTAAGAAACTCTGCTCAAACTACCTGGGAGCTGCCATCCTTTACCTCAATCATTGTGGCATTCAGCCAGGATTTCAAGACTGGAATTTAAATCCACAGTCATTGTTAGTAGCAAGCTTTTTAACAATGATGCTGTTACGTCGTGATGTAAGCTGATCTAAACCTTTTTTTCTTCAGACATCTAACTGAAAAATCAATAATTTGCACACTGTAATGAAGAAATGCAATTATTTGTGAGATTTGTCAGTGCACCCAAAATTTTTATTCTTGCCCTTCTTTGAAATATGGAACTGTACAGCCTTTCCCTCAGATAAAGAAAAATAATATCCTTGGGGTTAATATCTATCATTGCTACAGCAATTACAGCAGTTATAGAAATGACTGACATATGACATAGATTTAGTTCAAATTTTCAAAAGATCATTTTATAGCTGCTAACTCCACTTAAGCATCTTCAGTGTGGAAGTTAATATTGCCAACAGTGTGAGGGTTCTGAGTGGATCATGAGTTGGTCACGAACTATTATATACAGGTTTGGCTTTCTAATGCATCTTTTCAGTTCCATTATCTCAAGCATTTGCATATGCTTGATATTTGCATTGCAAAAATCTGGCCTAGTGACTAGACTATCACTGACACCCACACTGATGATGTATGAGCTTTAAAAGCATATAGTTCTTTTTCCTAGACTGAGAGCGATAAAACCCAGTTTGCCTCTGGGACATAAAACTGGAAATCAAGGATTCAAAATTTAAGAAACAGCATTAAAGTCATCCATGATTGGTCCCTCTATGTTGACACATTATGATGTGTGCCTTAAAAAGGATGTGTCCATTTCTGTCAGTTATGCCAGTGAAACTCTGTCCCATTAAATAAAAGGCATAATATTTATGTGAGAAATCACCACATATAGTTTGTATGGGTTTATGTAGGAGATACCCGGGGAGAGTGGGGTGGGAGGAGGGGGTTATACTCAATTCTAAATATGGATTTAATTGGCAAATTAAGTTTTTACTACCTGATTTCAAAATAACGTTCAAAAATGTTCTACAAAGAGAAGTACCGGAATGGACCACTGCAACAATTAGATTGAACTCCTAACACATTGTGGGGCACCACACAAGTACTGCATTAAACTAAACCCTTCACTTAGAGAAAAGTAGCTCGTTCCCAAGGACAATGAATGGTGATGCACATGCAGGAGACCATGGTAACCCTGATGCCCGAGGGCCATGCAACAGCAAGGAATCTATAGGTCAGTTTTAGAAAGTTGTATAAATATTTAAAGCTCCTAGCCTATGAAAATCTGTACAAAAAGATTAACTATGTTGGAGCAACTATGAGATGTCTGCACCATTTTTGGGTGAAATTCTGTCTATGGGCTACTTCTCTCAAACAACCCATTTTCTTGTTTTCCAATACATGTTCCCTATTTTCCTAATGTATCTGCAATAAGCTGTATTTAAACAATACACTTTTCCGACAGAATATTTTAATTTAGTTCAGGCTATAACCATAGGATTTTCTCATTGTATTTTTAAAAAATAAAAACCAAGGAGTAAACATGGAAGTAGTAATACAATATCACATACAGTTGTCAACACAACCATAAACTACTACTATAGAAATGATTACTGAAATAAAATCACTGCAGAAAATCTTCCTGTACTGATCCTTTCCCCAGTCAGAGAAATATTTGTTAAAAAGCACAGTAGTTTTAACACACAAACACACATGGTCACTGAGCTGATAATGGGGATGAGTTCAAAATGCAATTAATGTAAGAGAGTCTCTGCTATGATTCATACTTCAGGTAATTTTGTTAAAGCTCTAAGATGAAGTAAACCAACAGAACAATCACAATGCACAAGCCAAGGCTCTGGCTACACTGGACACAACTTCACCCAAACACAATTACTGGATTTTCATATCTTTAAGCAGAAGAAACGGAGATTACTGGGTTTTAGTTAACTGTGTCAAAAACACATTTTAGCAAAACCAAACAATCTAATAACACAACCCAAACATGTATTTGCATTATTTTCATACCTACCGAGCCCCTTTATAAAGCCGATCACACTGGATTTTCTCCAACATGCTACTGTAATATCCATGAGCCTGTGAATACCTGAAATATTCCACTCCTTCAGTTAGAAAAGTTAGAATCCTTTTCTAACTAAAATCAAAAAGGAAATGTGTTGCTTCATAATCCTGTTTCATACTTCTCTATAAATTTTTCAGCACTGAGGCAGACATTTCTTTCAGTTTTCAGGTTTTGTTTTTTAACAGACAAGGGCTGAAGACCTACAATGTGTGAGTTAGAGCAGGCCCCCAGATCAGATCAGCCTTTCCATAACCAAAGGGGTAATTTTTAGCTTCAGCATATGATGATGACCACTCACAGAGTGGCTGCATGTCTATATTTATCCACAAGTACATACTATGCTGACAGATTAGTGAAACTACTTCAGGCATGCCAAGAACATGAGACAGTATAATGGAGTTTGCCATTAAAAACCCATGTATATCAAACATACATGCTATTATACAATCCAAAGTGAAAACAATAAGTATGAAAATGCAAAGCACAGAGACAACATAGGATGGGTTTTCCCTTGCAATTAAGGTCTTTTGGCCACAAGTACGTACAGTCCAAATTCTTTGTGATAAAACTAACGCAGTTATCTCTTCTCTTCCCATGCCAAGAGCGAGTGAGAAACCACATATCCTTCAGGATAATTATACAGCTGCTGAAATAACTCTTAAGAAAATCTGCTTTGCTTTAAAACTGCAATTACAATAGTAGAAAGAAAATAAATTATTAAATAAAGCATGAAGAATTTAATTTACAAGGATGTGATACATGTGCCAATGTTACCAAAAGGTGGCTTTTTCACCCTTGAAGGAAAAAATTCCCAATTAGTTTGAGCTTGACAGAAAAAGAGAAAAAATTCAAAGGAAATTTCTGCTGACAGAAACAAACTAAAAGTCTAGCAGACCCATGTTTATCTTGATGAAGTAAACTGTAAGATTCCCAAGGAAAACGTTATTCCAGCATACTAGTTAAGATGCAGTAGCAGAACTATTTTAACGTAAGCATTACTTTCATAGTTCATTTGCATGTTTTAACAAAAAATAACCATAAAAGCAAAAAGTTATCCAATACAATATCATATTAATGACATGCAATATATATGATAGGAAATTTATTTAAAGTACAGGACTTTCAGGTGAGCAATTGATGCTATCGATATCTGATCTTTTTGTGTTTCTGATCCTCTCTTAGGAGGATTTACAGTCAAAAATGAAAAATCAGGAAGAATTTAGTGCACATCTGACTCCCACATTCAGGCTATTTGGAAAGTAAATGGGTAAGGCACAGTGGTACAGGTGCTGGCCTTACTCTTCACAAGGAATACTCTTCACAGGAATGAATATTCACCTACATGTTTTGCTTACTGCTTATTTTCCATTTTTTATTTAAAGAGTTGATAGAACAGGGAGTAAATATACCATTTTTAAGATACTTCTCCCCTCTTCTCAATGGCATGCTTACCTAAATATGATTAAAATAAATGCAAGAAAAAAATATAATTAAATATAATATATATAATTATATAAATTTAACTAAAATAAATTTAAGAAAAACTGATTGTATGGTTTATAGTAATTTCTAAATTCCATATTAAACCTGCTGTATTCATTCGCCATAAGCAACAGCACTGCAGACATAGATTACCTTCTCTAGTGCTGGAAACCATTTACACTTCCAACTGTACTCAGGTTGGCATGCATTATCCTAAGGATGGAGAGATCTGTAATAACCATTTGGATATGTATGTCCCAGGCAGAGAGTATCAACTGTGGAGCTTTGATATTATACTTAACTAAAAGTACTGCTGCAAAGCTTCCTCTATTTTGATAAGGCTCATTAACAGGTGAGGGACTTCTCTGTAGTGAAAAATTCACTTGTTGAGAGCAGCATGCCGACATAGACTGTAGATACAGGCACATACAGACATTAAGAAAACACGAGAGAGTCTATATGGCAAAAAGCTCCCCTCTTAGTAGAACAAAGTTGTCTCTAAAACTAAAGATATCAGAAATCATAGAATCATAGAATAGTTAGGATTGGAAAGGACCTTAAGATCATCAAGTTCCAACTTCCCTGCCATGGGCAGGGACACCTCACACTAAACCATGTCACCCAAGGCTCTGTCCAACCTGGCCTTCAACACCGCCAGGGATGGAGCTTTCACAGCTTCCTTGGGCAACCCATTCCAGTGCCTCATCACCCTCACAATAAAGAATTTCTTCCTTATATCCAATCTAAACTTCCCCTATTTAAGTTTGAACCTGTTACCCCTTGTCCTATCACTACAGTCCCTAATGAAGAGTCTCTCCCCACCATCCTTATAGGCCCCCTTCAGATTCTGGAAGGCTGCTATGAAATATCTGAAGACTTCCTCTAAAACTGCTCAAACAGCTACTGGAAGAAGACGCTAGGTCATTCTGTGCAGCTATCTTGACACAGGAACTTGACATAAAACCATCCCAACTCATCCTGTCTTTCAAAAGCCTATTTAATCCAAATACAGGATTCTTCAGGAAGAGTAACTTTGGGTTACCAATTAGGTAGATGGTCTGCAATGCCACAAAGATAAAACCCAGTAATTCTATGCAAAACCAAAGTCTGGGCATAGCATGTAAATCCCTATGCGAAAGGAAATACTACCTACTCTAGCAGACAAAATGGAAGAGGCCTTGAGGTCAGCAGGGAAAAGTATAGAAGTTCAAGATCCTGAAGCAAAACAGCTCATTCTGAACATGAGGGAATAACAGATTTGAGAGAATTTCCTAAAAAGGTGATGATAAATTACCTAAGCTCTTCCAAATGGAAATCTTCAAACCTCTTGATTATGCTGAAACTGTAAGGGAGAAAACGCTAATTTATAAATTTTAGATTCTTCCACCTCTTTAAAGAGACATGTCTCAAGAGAGTCATTTGTGTAAAAGGGCACAGGGAAGAGAAAGAAAGGAGATATCTTCAGTGCTAAAGGCATTCCAGGATTTGGTCACAGATTTAACTGAGATGAGACCAATATTTTAAATTATTTCTGTCTGAAGACTTAGTGAAAAAATGCTGTTGCCAGGTCTGGATATATTTATTCCACTGTTATCAGAATACTTGAACTACAGAAGACAGTTCCAGCCTCTGCAGACTTGGTTGGGCAATCCTTCAAAATTTCAATTCCTTTTACCACAAGAAGAGACTGTAAATTCCAGGTGAACACAAGGAACAGAACGGAGCCTCAGAACAAGTTCCAGATCCAGTCCTCTGCAGGCTAGAAACAAAATGGAGCATCCGTGAAAGTATATGGCCACTCAGTAGGGCGGATGGATACTAAAATACCACTTGTGGGGAATGCTCTTCTCTGCATGTGTACAAAGAGTTCAAATGCTTATTCCACTCAGAGATCCTTATGAAACAGACACCTTTAGAGATGAAATGCATTAGAAGTAACCAGTTTAATACAGGTATCTTTGCCTGAGCTCAGGGAAACATTAGAACAGGAAAATGGTCCGTACACTGTCAGGTTTTATTTGAGATGGATGTGGTTAAGTGCCTAGTGGCTTTGAAGCTAAGAACCTTGCTCAGCCTAGTACCTCCAAAAGGTTAAAACTGTTGGTTTGGCTTTATTAGCCACTAGCAACCTTCTGGACCTCAAATCCTAGCTGCTGGCAGGTAGGTGTTCAGCTTCATAATCCTTAGATATGCACTGCAATTCTGTGCAAGAGAAAGGTAATTGATATGAGACCTCATAGAGGAAAGCCATGGGTAGAACACATTTTCTCCTCTTGCGAGAGGTTGTTTCTCCAGATGCAGGGGGATTCAAGAATGATGATTGCTAAAACAAACAGGAAATCCTGTCATGTAAGTCCATCCACTTTCTAAAGATCTTTTCACTGACTTGGCAAAGCTCCTAGTAACTATGATTCCATAAGATGTAGACTTTCCCTTTCTCTTTCTCCTAAGTTGCAGGGCAGGGGTTGAGCAGCTTAACAATGTTTGCTAGGTTCTTATCTCAGGTCCTTACAAGACATCTGAGGCAGAAAAGCAATTCTCCTCCCTGTCCATTTTCTTTCCTCACCATTTATTTTTCTACTCCCTTTCCTCTAGATCATTACTTCTTGTTTACTTATGTCACCGTTCTAAGGATATGTGGGAATCTAGACATGTAACAAAGACTTTCAGCTGTGCTGATTTTGGAATTTGCTTGGTTTATTATGAGATTAAAAACTGGAAAAAAAAGCTAAATAACCTTGTGGACAATCCCAAAACAATTGTCAACTGCCATTTAAGTGCTCCGTTTGGGGGTGACTTCTCACTAAAGGAAATCTCTGTGTTGCTTCTGATATCATCCAAATAAAACAAACACTTCTCAGTTTCTGTGTTTTATATGGCAATGACATTCTGCTTCTTTGAAGGCTGACTTGAGATTAACAATATACTTTCAAAATTTTGGTATCTTTCACAGAATCACAGAACATTAGGAATTGGAAGGGACCTCAAAAGATCATCTAGTCCAATCCCCCTGCCGGAGCAGGAACACTTAGATGAGGTTACACAGGAAGGCGTCCAGGCAGGTTTTGAATGTCTCCAGAGAAGGAGACTCCACAACCCCCCTGGGCAGCCTGTTCCAGTGTTCCGTCACTCTCACTGAGAAAGAAGTTTCTTCTCAAATTTAAGTGGAACCTCTTGTGTTCCAGTTTGTACCCATTACCCCTTGTCTTACCATTGGTTGTCACCAAGAAGAGTTTGGCTCCATCCTCATGACACTCCCCCTTTATATATTTATATACACTAATAAGGTCACCCCTCAGTCTCCTCTTTTCCAAACTAAAGAGACCAAGCTCCCTCAGCCTTTCCTCATAAGGGAGATGCTCCACTCCCTTAATCATCTTTGTCACCCTGCGCTGGACTCTCTCCAGCAGGTCCCTGTCCTTCTTGAACTGAGGGACCCAGAACTGGACACAATATTCCAGATGCGGTCTCACCAGGGCAGAGTAGAGAGGAAGGAGGACCTCTCTCGACCTACTGACCACCCCCCTTCTAATACACCCCAGGATGCCATTGGCCTTCCTGGCCACAAGGGCACAGTGCTGGCTCATGGTTATCCTCCCATCCACCAGGACCCCCAGGTCCCTTTCCCCTTCACTGCTCTCTAATAGGTTATTCCCCAACCTGTACTGGAACCTGGGGTTGTTCCTGCCCAGATGCAGGACTCTACACTTTCCCTTGTTATATTTCATCAAGTTATTCCCCACCCAACTCTCCAGCCTGTCCAGGTCTCGCTGGATGGCAGCACAGCCTTCTGGCGTGTCAGCCACTCCTCCCAGCTTAGTGTCATCAGCAAACTTGCTGACAGTACACTCAATTCCCTCATCTAAATCATTGATGAAGATATTAAATAATACTGGCCCCAGCACTGATCCTTGAAGCACTCCACTAGATACAGGCCTCCAACTAGACTCCGTCCCATTGACCACAACTCTCTGGCTTCTGTCCTTCAGCCAGTTCGCAGTCCACCTCACCACCCGACCATCCAGTCCACACTTCCTCAGTTTAGCTGTGAGTATGCTGAGGGAGACTGTGTCAAACGCTTCACTGAAGTCAAGGTAGACCACATCTACTGCTCTGCCATAATTCAACCACCTTGTTATGTCTTCATAAAAGGCTATGAGGTTGGTCAAACATGACTTCCCCTTGGTGAAGCCATGCTGACTGGCCCTAATGACCCTCTTATCCTTGACATGCCTTAAGATGGCATCAAGGATAAGGTGTTCCATCAGTTTTCCAGGGATGGAGGTGAGGCTGACCGGTCTGTAGTTACCCGGGTCCTCCTTCTTGCCCTTTTTGAAGATTGGAGAGACATTTGCTTTCCTCCAGTCCTCAGGCACCTCTCCCGTTTCCCAAGACTTGGCAAAGATGATGGAGAGTGGTCCAGCAATGACTTCAGCCAGCTCCCTCAGTAGCCGGGGGTGCATCCCATCGGGACCCATGGATTTATGGATGTCCAGATTGCTCAATTGCTCCCTAACCCAGTCCTCATCAACTAAGGCAAACTCCTCCAATTTCCTGACTTCCTCTGGGTCCTCAGGGGTACAGGGCTCTTCAGGACAGCCTCCGGCAGAGTAGACAGAGACAAAGAAGGCATTCAGCAACTCTGCCTTCTCTGTATCTTCTGTCACCAGGGCACCCACCCCGTTCATCAGTGGGCCTACATTACCTCTGGTGTTGGTTTTATCTGCCATATATTTGAAAAAACTCTTTCTGTTGTCCTCGACCCCTCTCGCCAGATTTAATTCTAAGGAGGCCTTAGCTTTCCTAGTTGCCTCCCTACATCCTCTGACAATAGCCTTATATTCTTCCCAAGTGGCTAGCCCCTCCTTCCATGATCTGTAAACTCTCCTCTCCCATTTGAGCTTACCCAGCAGTTCCTTGTCTAACCACGCAGGTCTCCTGGCTCCCTTCCTTGATTTCCTACGTGTTGGGATGCTTTGATCTTGAGCTTGGTAGAAGCAGTCCTTGAATGCTAGCCAACTATCTTGGGCCCCTTTACCTTCAAGCAGCCTTGCCCATGGGATTTCCCCCAGCAATTGTTTGAAAAGGCCAAAGTTTGCCCTGCTGAAGTCCAGGGTTGCAATTCTGCTTTCTATTCTGTTCCTGCCGCACGAGATCCTAAACTCCACCATTTCATGGTCACTACAACTGAAGCAGCCCTCAACCTTTACTGCTTCAACTAGACCCTCCTCGTTAGTGAGGATGAGATCCAGCAGTGCTCCTCTCCTGGCTGGCTCATCCACCATCTGCATGAGGAAGTTATCATCCATACACTGGAGGAACCTCCTGGACTGTGGCTGGGTTGCTGAGTAGTCCTTCCAGCAAACATCAGGGAAGTTAAAATCCCCCATGACAACCACGGCCTGTGACTGTGAGGCCGCTCTCAGCTGCCTGTAGAAGGCCTCGTCAACTTCCTCACCCTGATCTGGTGGCCTGCAACAGACACCCACAAGAGTATCGCCCCTGCCAGCCTGCCCCTTAATTCTCACCCCCAGACTCTCAACTCGCTTGTTCTCTGTCCCTGGACAGAACTCAGTACATTGCAGCTGCTCTCGCACATAAAGAGCAACCCCACCACCCCGCCTGGCTGGCCTGTCTTTCCTGAAAAGGACATAGCCACCTATGAGCACGTTCCAGTCACGTGAGCTGTCCCACCACGTCTCTGTAATTGCCACCAGATCATAATCTACTGACCGAACACAGGTTTCTAACTCCTCCTGCTTATTCCCCATGCTGCACGCATTGGTGTACAGGCATTTCAGGGCGCGAGCTGAGCTCACCAATTTCACCCTACGGGGATGGGAGGCCTCCTGGTCCTCATCAATTCTAGAGTGCTGCCCCACTGGTGCCAGCCCAGCTACAACCCCATCCCCCTTCGAATCTAGTTTAAAGCCCTCCAAACTACCCCTGCCAATTCCTGTCCCAGCATCCTTCTACCCCGGCAAGATAAACCTTTCCCACATAACACTGTCTGGACTGGTGTCTTATAAAACCAGCCGTTATCAAAGAATCCAAAACCCTGCCTGTAGCACCAGTCTTGAAGCCAATCATTTATGAACTGAATTTTTCTAATTGACCCCATGCCATCATCTGAAAATGGAAGGAGTGCAGAGAAAATCACTTGAGCCCCAGACTCTCTCACCATCCGTCCCAAGGCCTTGAAATCTTTCTTCATCCCCCTCAGACTATGGGATGCCGCTTCCTCCCCACCTGTCTGGAAGACCAGCAGCGGGTAGTAGTCTGTCGGGTGCACCAGGTTGGGGAGCGCCCTGGTGATATCCCTGACTCGGGCTCCAGGCAGACTACACACTTCCCTATGATGAGGGTCAACTCTGCATATCGGGCCCTCTGTCGCTCTCAGAAGGGAATCACCTACCACAATTACCCTTCTTTCTTTCTTATCAGAGGCAGTCTTGAGGTGTGGAGGCAACTGCCTTCTTCCTATGTGACCTTGTAGGCAGGCTTTGTACCACATCCTCACCTACCTTCTCTTCAAGATCCAGGGCCTCAAACCTATTACGGAGGGGTACCTGGGGAAGCAAAGCAGGTAGGGAAGGGAGTTGCCTGTGACGCCGAACTGGAACTTGCTTCCAACCCTTGTCATCTCTTTGGTCCCCTACCTGTGCCCGACAGCGACAGGACCGGGGCTGTCTCAGGTCCTCAATCACTTTTTGGGGAGTATCCCCCTTTGGCCTTTCTGAGTGGCAGGGGGATTGGACTAGATGATCTTTTGAGGTCCCTTCCAATCTCTAACATACTGTGATACATCAGGGAGTTGCTCCACCAATCTCCTTTTCACATTCCCTGATGGTCCTCAGTGTCTTGACCTCCTCCTTAAGTTTCACCACCATGCTGAGCAGATCTTGCACCTGCTCACACCTCACGCAGGTGGAATGCCTGCCTCCCTCTCCCGGCTGCAGCAGGCTCTGGCACTCCCTGCAGCCAGAGACCTGAACAGAGACAGTTTGGGACAGGACCTCTGTTGGTGTTGCAGCAGACTTTGTTATCTTTTCCAGTTATTTCAAAACTAAAAAACTCCAAATAAATGTGAAAAGATAACATTCAGATCATCATTTTAAGATGAGTAGATTAACTGCTTGTTTGGGTGTTTTTTCTTAAATTACAACATTGAAAACTTTCATTTCTGAAACAGAATTTCTTTGAGCTCAAATAGCACTTAAAAACTATTTTATTTTAAGCAAAGATGTTCATACTCTTCTTTTACACTTTTTTATGTACTAAGGAAAAAGCTACCCTGCACATTGGTTTCATTCGATCAGAAAATAGCTTCCTATAAGATTTTTAGACAGATGTTTTCTTGGGTTTGCTTTTCTCCACAGGGACAGGGAGATGAAGATATTCCTGTCATTTTGTGGTTGATGGGTGTTAGCAGAAGAATTATTTTTGGGAACCTGGGAAAGTGCCGAGGAAGCACAAGGCTAAAAGGGTCCCAAAAGAGAAGTAATAGTTACTTCCAAAAGAGGGACCAGCAAACAGGGAGGATGTGACCCACATCTTCTTTCCCTACTATGCTGGTTCTGGCTGAGTAGAGTTAATTTACTTCATAGTAGCTGGTATGGGGCTATGTTTTGGATTTGTGCTGGAAACAGTGCTGATAATCCAGGGATGTTTTAGTTGTTGCTGAGCAGTGCTTACACAAGAGCCAAGGCCTTTTCTGCTCCTTACATCACCCCATCAGAGCGTGAACTGGGGGTGCACAAGTTGGGACACATCCAGGACAGGTGACCCCAACTGACCAAAGGCGTCATGTTCAGCATGTAAAGCTGGGGAAGAAGAAGGAAGGGGGGGACATTTGAAATGTTGGCAGTTGTCTTCCCAAGTAAGCATTATGTATGATGGAGCCCTGCTGTCCTGGAGATGGCTGAACACCTGGTGATGAGAAGTGGTGAATGAACTCCTTGGTTTGCTTTGCTTCTGTTTGCTTACATCTGGACGTGATGATCTTAAAAGTCTTTTCCAACCTAGCTGATTCTATGATTCAAAGTGCAGCACTATATTGAAGAAAAATCTCCAAAACTAGTTGCTTTCTTGACCTCATCTTATGATGCACCTGATTTACTCAATGGCTGCCTTTTAGGAGAACGTTCAAAATTACACACCTACAGGCCAAATATCAAATTTAATGTAGCCATCTAGATTGGACATTCCTAGGTGATTCATCATACCCTTCTTAGATTCTTGTCTTAAGACAGAATAAATCACTTTCTGGAAGTACATATCACTTGTCAGAGATTACCAAAGGAGAACTAACAACAAAGATATGCATCCAAGGTTGTAAGAGATGACTTTCCTAAGTTTGTAGACTCTCAAAGAGCATTTTGTAGAGATTGAACTGCACTGTGGTGCATTTCAGCAGATACTGGCTAGGATATATACCCTTGCTGGTGTGAGTGGAAAATGGAACAATACCAGGAGTAAATCAAGCTGCAAGCTGGCACTGTGAACTGGCAAGTTTAACCTTCACAGACCAAGAAGACTTACTAAATTTTGTGAAGCTGTCTATGATGAAACCACAGGAGAGACTTCTGTGAATAAAAACTAACATGAGGATAAGTTAGACATTCATTCATGTTTCCCTCTACATTGAAGCATAGAAAGTAACATCTATACAAAGAAAAATGAGAGAAAAATTTTTGCAGCTAAGATCTGGATTAGTAATTATCATTATCAATCCCCTACTCTATGTCTGATTGAATTATTATTCTTATTATTTATTAATGGCTGCAGCAGCACACTCACAACATTGTCTGTCTTCTATACTCAATAAAACACTATTTGTCCTCTTTGCTTGAAGACAACCCAACACATGCTGTTTCATCTTTTATTAGCCACCAGCCATTATGAGACTGCAGTATCTGATAACCCTTTATTAACATTACACTAACAACTCTTTCTTTGAAAGTGGAGTTCCCTTGTTTCTTAGCCACAAACCTAAATGCAAATGTAAATGCTTGTAGCTTTGCTAGACTCACACTCCGGGACATAAATATTTCTCATGGTGACTCTGAAATACAAAACCAGCAGGGACAAGATAATGAGTTTTGCTATCCACATGAGCTCAGTGAAGGTTTTTGAAAGTTTGGTTTGAGTACAGCTGCCTACCAAAAAATGTTCACTTGAACAGGTGAATGAAGCCTATGTAATTTAGCTGCTGTCCAAGGGACATTCGGCATCACCAGACAGTTGCAAATACCAAACACAACATGGACAGGATATTGCTCTCATGCTGGTCAGTGGGCCATGACAAAAAACTCCTTCCATATATTGAAATGTCTAAATGTTTTGGAGTAACTGCCAGAAATATGTTATTAAATTTGGAGAGGAACATGTACCTGTAGAGTTAAAACTCTGTATCATTTAATTATAAAAATAAAGACAGAATCCTAAGGTTAACATTGGATTTTCCAAATAAACATTTTAAACATGGAGAAAACAAAATAATCTCTTAGAAAAACTGGAAAGCCTAATTATATCTGAAAACAATAAAAATTTTTCCTTTATCAGATATTCAAAGGAAAATTCAGTATTCCTGACAAAACTAGTATTATATCATGTTAAAGTGATCTTATCTTAAAGTGTGAGCAAGGACAACCCAGGCAACCACAACACAGCTGGCCTGATATTCATCCCAGAATGGCTGCATTTGATTAATAAAGAACCAAAATATAATTGGTATAACGCTGTAAGCATAGATTCAAGGAAAGTAGATTTTATTAAACTAATTGCATCTTTTTACAAGACTATAAATTTGGTTAATGAGGTTAAAAGTGTAATCTTATATTTCTGTTTGGCAGCTGGATTGGTATCTTACCAAACTGTAAAATGAGAACCAAAAAAATAATGTTCACAATAAAAATAGATTAAAAGCTAGCTGACAGATACTTCTTAAAATGGGTTAAGGGAGATTCATCCTCTAATGAATGTATTTCTAGTGGAGGTACAGAGACCAGTTCTTGGACCTGTACTGTTTACCCTTACTATTAATGACATAAAATAAAAATATTTCTATAAGTTTTGCAGGCAAAACATAAATTAAGAGCAGTTGACAGAAAAAAAACCAGCAAAAAGTTCCTTCTACTTTGAACAGCATTTTGAAAACTAAATGCAAGCAAAGAATATGTGAGATATTAATTCTAACCTATGAAGAAGTGCATAGCCAGAGACAAAGAACACTCACCAGACAAACAAAATCACGCTTTCTATTCCTGTGAAGCACTGGTGGTGAAAAAGGCCTGAGATCAGGATGACTAATATACTGAAAACAGGCTGCTATTCTTGTGACCTGAAGAGCTATGGAGAGCCTTTTCAAGCAGGATAAACAAAAGCAGGAAAGCTCTAATGCATCACTGCTAGTGTCTCTGCAACCATTGCTGGATGCTCAGTCCCGTTCTGGTGTCTGCAACTTGAGAAAGATGCTGATGACCTACAGAACATTCAGCAAAGGCAACCATATAATGACTGGAAAACTTGCCTTAAAACTTAGTTTAGTTTGACCATGGGAAAGTTACAGAGTCTTTTAATCATATCCTCTAATGACAGGAATTTGCACCTATTGCATCTACAATAGCTATTTGCAAAACATAGAGCCACTCAACCCAAATTGCCTTTTAAGACAACACAAGTATTAAGGCACATCCAAGGTGTGATTCATTACCACCTAATAAACATGTCTACAGCAGCTCATCTGAACTGTACCTTAAAGAACGTATTTGTCTCCACTGGCTATCAGGAAAGCCAAGCTTGACTATGTCAGATGTAATGCCTGAAAGTCAGGAGAAATGAACTCCATGCCTGCTCAGCATGAATATGAGAAACAGAAATTTGCTAACAGACAGCTCTTCATTCAGAAACATTCAATGTCTGGAATTTTAAGCTAGGCAAATGCATTAAAGAAGTTAAAACACAAAAGGAAGGAAATTAACTGCCAGAATGCTATTAAGGTTGGTGCTGATTCTTCCGTTAGTGGTAAGTTTAAACTGAGATTTTTTAAGACATGCTTTGGTTCAAACAGAAATTAATTCAGAGAAGGCATAAAGCCTGCTCTATGAGAAGAACAGATTGGATGACACAATGTTTTTTTCTGGTTGTGTAATTTATGACTTGCTGAATACATTAGTAGAAAACACTGCTGAGAACAATCTTTCATTGGTAAAGTGCAATACAGACATTCTTAGAAGTATTCTTCTATCTCTAATCTTGACAGTATCAAGAAGCAGAAGTCTGAATGCCTATCAGTACTTGATTTCTCTTTGTACACCCAGGTACAAACATAACTTGTGTGACCAGAGTATCTTTGTGATCTATGTAATAATTCCCTGCCATGATGGTTTGCTTGTCAAATAGGCTTTGCTACAACAGAAGCTGATTTTAAGGGTTGTTTTGTAGAACATACCTTGGGAGGTCACGGAAGTGGAGGCAATTTATTGGGATGATTCAATTTTCAATGAATATTTTAAAGAAAAAATACATTGCCAGAATAATTTATAAATATGCCTTATAAAGTAGAAGTGATAATCACACAAACCAGTGTTTTGCCTTAAGAGAACACTTGCATAGAAAAGTGAAGCTCTCTAGAGATCAATGATATGCCCCTGGGAAGCCATGTTCCACTGTCTGAGGAGCATGTAAGAACCATGGCTGAAATGCCATTACTGAAAGTATGTTCACATGCATATGAACGTGAACTCTCCTGAGAATGTGGAAAGGCTAAAACCAGACCTTAGTGCATGTTACAGATCTCCAACAAATGCCTGATCTGCTGAAGAACAAAGCTGAATCAATACAAAGATTCAATGCCTGCTCCTTCTACAGCATCACAGTCTCAAGTAAAATTCAGTTTCATACTTGTGTGTATAAGAAAGCTTGTGGTAATGCTTTGTGTATTACAGAATTATGTATTCCAACTTAGACATAATTGTCTTCCTTCTTCTCTTGTGGCATATGAGAAGTTCACCCAACTCAGTAAATTGTCCTTCCTCTGTCACAAAAAAGAACTTTATAACACAATGTTGAGGCTCCAAGGGGGCAGGGGAGCTCAGAAGAAAAACATATGTTTCAAGCATTATGCAAATAGGCCAGAATTGTTCTGTTAAAACTCCCTGATTCTCATTGCAGAAAGAAATTAAAACAGAACTATACTAACCTAAAAAATGTATAAATTATTTTGTAAATATATATGGAATCAAAAATGTAATTCAAAGAAAAGACAGTAGGAAGTGTTTGGCCACACTGTTCTACAAACTGTGATCTTACCATAAATTGTATTAGTTACAAGCATCAGCTGTTGTTATGGGACATCACTTCACATCAAACACAATGACAAGCTATATTAGCATAATGGGTTATTATTCCCAGGTCCATGTGACCAGTACTCCATGGTAACTCAATGATAATGAATGGCTTTGTCAGTAGGGAAGCATGTACAAAACTACATGGAGCACAAACTTCAAGTGCTTTAAATGGTACATAAGGCTGTTAATAAATTAGGAATTTAAACACCAGGATTGACATTTCTTTCCATATATACACAGAAAGAGGCACCGAAATTTACAGTAAGTTCTCAACCGACCATTCCCATTGTGGGGACTTGGCATTTCCAAGACACTTTCACTCAGGGCTGAAGTCAGTTGAGAAGTTGGGTGCTTAAACCTGGCCTGTGGAACAGAAACCAGAAAACTGACACAAATGATCAGGTGAGTCAGGCAGCAGCTCAGAACACTATCCACAACAGCCAACTGGGCCCAACACCACATTAGATACATCCCCACATGGACTTCACATTGTTAGGCCACTTCAGATGTACAAAACAGAGCAAAGAAGCAGCTCCCCTCCTTTTCGGTTTGGATGTAACTGGTTTTTATGTAACAAGGGCTAACGAACTCACCTGGAATGCTTACTTAAACCTCGGGATTTTGAACTCTCATCTCCCATCCTCTTGGAGAGTAACTCATTTTTCTGGCTAGTGGCCAGAATGGTAAGGAAGTAAGGATTACCCATGTCCTGCTTGTTCAAGGTTTGACAAATCTGAAGAAATAATCTCTAATTGAAAGCATAGTGACCTAAATACAAGCATGGCTCTAGCTCAGTAGCTGCCACTTAGTTAATGAATTAGTAAAGACACTGCTGGTTTGGCAAAATCTATATTTGTGATAGTAATGCTGCTAAGAAACAGCTGCACAAAAAACCATACAGGAACTTTAAAATGCTATAAATTGCAAGTTATGCTGTTTATGTACTCAGTGCAGACCAAACCACTAATCCAAAATAAATCAGTCTTTCACATGAGATAAAAAGATGCCAGGATAATGACCAATAAAATAAATGTCTACTTCCACCAATTTATTTTCTTCTACATCATTCTAACCAACAGCAAATGCTGCATTTTGAACAGTAATATTTGTTGCATATCATTTTCTTAACATCTTTAAATAAGACAAATGAAAATATGAAAGTATTACAGTTAGATTATTTTAAAGACCCTAGGTATGTTAGATATGACCTTCACATATACTAGGTACTTAACCAAAACCACAGGGATGGATGCTCTCCTGCAGCTAGACCCAGGCTAACTGCCCCCTACCCTCTCTTTAGGTGGAAGCACAGTGAAAGCTCAAGGACTCGGCACTTTGTGCACAGGCCCACTTCAGTAGATTTTACCTGCTGGGCAGATGAGCACTTGAGCATCAGATGTGACATATGACAGAGAACGAAACATAGCTGAGGAAGTGGAAGGACTGATGAGAAATGTCACTCTTGAAAGAAACATGATTACCTGGCTCATGTGTTTAGGCAGATCTCAGGCATGCCTGTGAGATGCACGCACTGGCTCATAATGTTTGACTTAGGTACAAAAACCTGTACGCCTTTGGCCATCTTAGCTACTCAGTAGATACAAACTCGTCTGAGTTACTTTGCCCTGACTGACAGGAAAGCACAGACAGAACCAACTAAATGAGGTATTCTGTGGCAGCTAACTCTACCATAAGTGCAATGTAATTCATTAATTAGTTTAAAATTTATGCTTAAAGATAAAGGTGGATAAGAATCCTGAAATGCTGAAAGCTATACAGTAATACTGTATTATTTCAGAAAAGATGAGGCCATAGAAGTGAGTTACAATCGATGAAATTACAAACATCAGGCGTAAGGACTGATGAAAATTGTATTCTGTGCTGGTTGTTTTTTACATTTGCATTGTATTTTGTATACAAACTTGTATTACATTGTAATACATTGTATTTTGATAATTCTGTAAAAAGATCATTTTCTTTTCTGGAAAAAAGTATAATCTAAAACTTTACGTGGAATATCTTAATAATTTTAAAATATAGTTTGCGTGTTTTTCAAAAACACACGTGAAGCCGGCCTAACTCCAATTCCACTGATGTAAACAGTTAAATACTCCCATGTCTTCAGTGAAAAGGCCTCAAGACAATGCTTACCCTTCTGAAAATGCTGCTCAGTATACCTGACTTAAATTATCAACGCAGATATTTATCAGAATTTCATGACACCATGCCAGTTCTTGTATAGTTTATGGAAAACCATAGCTATAATTTGAATCCACAAAACATATGATGTGTATGATTCAAAACAGAAAAAAAGAGACTGTTGTGGCAACACTGATCATTTGTGCCATCAGAAGTTTAATGACTGAAGATAATATTCAGTATAATGTATTAATTCTAACCTTTCAGCCAAACATTTCAAACTCGAATTCTGTAAAGTAGGTAAACATGCCCAACATAATAATTGTGAACTGAATCAACTTGAAATGTCAATTCTGGATTTGAATTATAAAAAACCTAAAACTTTGTAACAAAAACTCATGCCCTCAGGATACTGTCATAATATAAATGCAATCCTTAAAATGTATGACACCCTAGCCAGGCAGGCTTAGGAGAATTTACCAATAAGGCTGAAATTTGGTATGTAAGTATTTGGGATATGTGCTAGCTGTGCAAGAAGATCTGACTAATATCATACAGCCTTTTGTTCTTAATTGAGAAAAGTGCTTGATTAAAATCCGTGGCAGCAACTTTGCAGAAACTCTCTCATTACTTTACGGGAATAGATTTCTTTTTGCAACAGGAAAATGACTGCATAAAGTAATAATAGACTTTATGGTGAACTAGAAAGAATGGTATTATATTAGGCAGACAGCCATTCTAAGTATCTATTAATATCATAAGCACATGATAAATTTAAACAGATCTCAAACTTGCCAGGAGGGTGATGCTTCCATGTTACTCCTTGACGGACTACTGCTTGTCCTCAAATAAATGAAACCCCCTTATTCTAACTACTGTTCTCAGAGCTCTCTGGGATTTCCACTTTGGGCAAAATTATGCTGGGAATTAGCCAGGGTGCAGCTATGCATGTGCATGGACCTTCTCTCACTGCAGGTCCAGAAGACAGTCAACACTATGCCTCTCCTTCCAGTGAAAAGCTGGCCCTTACACTACAGTTTAAAAATGTAGCCTGTCTTGTTTTTAATGTTTCAAAAGTAAATTCTACCTCAAAAGACATTTACAGATTCTCATGGCAGGTACATTTTCAGATTTTTACTCTAACTAACCCCTTATTTTTATTTTTTTCCCTCCTTTTCCTTTGCTGATATTTATATACTCTAATGTAAGGATGATCACAAATGTCATCAACTTGCTATTTACCTCCTTCCAAATCCCTAATGAGGACATAAAATAAAATAAAGCCTAGAGTCCATCCCTGCAGTGCCCAACTGTTTAGCTCAGTCTAATGTGACAACAAACCTTTGGAAAATATATTTTTCTTTACAGTGCCTCATGTAAGTTTCTAACACATTGCTCTTAAAGCTATTATGCTTGAAAGTATGCTGAGTGACACTCAAATATTCACTAATACCCAAATACATGGTCTGTTTCTTCATTCAGCTGAGAACTCTGCCAAAAGCCCCGAGATCTGTTTGACATACTCTCTTGGGAGATCCTGAGACAGACTTGCTTTTATTATTGGCTAATATACTACCTACTCTGTTGGAGGAGAAATGAATGAGGAAGTTATCTGCTTCTACATCACAAGAAATAATAAAAAGAATAATAATCTGGTAAGAGTATGTCTTTGTATATCTGTGTGCTTTCCACTGCGTGCTGCATTACTCCACTGGACCCAGGCATTCAGAAGCAAGGTAATATAGGGGACGTATAACTCATCCGATGCCAAATAAGCCATCGACCCAGTTATCCTAACAGCACACACAAGTCACTTGCTGCTTTCCTCACCTGGTAACATATAACATTTTCTGTCACCTCATCCAGGCACTAAGGCAACGGAAGGCGTACGCCCTTTGGTGGAGATGTTTGGTATAAAGCAAGGATATAGGATGGAAATCAAGATTCCTGCACTGCATTCCATGCCTGGGAGGGGATTTCTCTGTCTCTCACCTCCCCCATCTCCCCATCTGCTCTCCTCTTACTCCATATCTGCAATCTGGTGTCTCCTCATGGCTGTGTTCTCCCTACTTCAGACTCCCCATTCCAGTCCCGGACTCCCATGCACTGTTCCCCTTGCTCACCAACAATTGCTCATCTCATCCTTCCAGCCATCTCAGCACCATCCCATCCCTCCTCCCATCCCTCCTCCCATCCCTACCCCCTCATCCACTCCTTTCAAGATGTCCTTGGCCCCATCTCAGGAAAAATTACTAGCAACAGAAAAGAGAGGGTTCACATAAAAGAGGAGGCATAGCAATACATACATATCAATATTAACAATCATGCTCCTTTTTTCTATCTATCTTTTTATAAAATTCCAACCTGTACATATCAACAATTTAGTTTTAAAAGTTCATTAAAATAGTAATTCCAATGACTGCAGTTATTTCACTTGCCACAGAACTCTGCAGCTCCCTGTAACGTGCACTTTTACCTGTCCTGTCCCTTACTGCTTTGACAGACAAATCAGTAAAAGCAAACAAAATTTTTAATTTCACTTTCCCTTCAAAAATATTTCCCTCTTCAATTTTATGACACAAATGTTACAGACTCACTATGGACAAGCTGAGACTTTGCTTAATTTACTACACTCCCCAATGACTTTTGTATTTCAAAAGCAATCCTTTCCAGATTTTGTTCCCAGAGAGTTATTGCTTTTGATCAAGCACTCATCCCATTAAAGAATACATATATTGCTCTGCCGCATTCTCCTGTCTGTAAGTAATAGAACAAAAATCAAACTAACCACCTAGCTTTGGTTCAGATGGCACACAGGTAAAGGGTGTGGTGAGATTATTTGTTTCTAACATCTGCCTTCAAAGAAAAAGAATTATAGCTAAGTAATTTTCTCCTCATTTAAGGCATCACTGGCAACATGGGATTTAAAATAATTCAAGGACATTTCCATTTTAAAATTACTACTTACCACCAATTAAAAGCCTCATAATAACTAATAACTTGTTGAGTCATGATTCACAATGTGTCATCTGGCTGCCAAGAATGTGAAGGAAGAAAGGTTCTTCCAATAAAGAAATAGAAGATAGGGGTTCATTTCCAGCTCTAACACAGGTTTCATGTGTAATCTTGTGCTTCTCAGTTAATTTCTGTTTCAAGTTGCCTAGGAATAGCAATACAGAATTAATACTTCCATCTTTCATATTGATGTAAATAACGCTGAAAGAATTTGAGTCTGTAAACATCCCAGATGGGAAGACCTGTAAGAATATTATTATAATGTAGGCCATTGCAAGCAAGGTATTTGCAGCAGTTTTCTTGCATCTGAATTTGCATCTTGTGAATATATTTCAAAATAAGCAACACTACTATGAGTTTTATGTGCAACTCTCTCAGAGGTGTGAATAAAGCTTGTTTCACAGCTGGGGTATTTACAAAGGCTGCCACAGAAAGGGTTTCCTTAGGTCTAAGAAGACAGGAAGCTGCAATTTTTTCAGCGGATGGACTTCACTACCTAAGGGTGTAATTGCAAATTCAGTAGAAACTTAGGTATCTTTAAGAATCCCACACTTCTCTGAATTGTTCTTAATTTGGTCAACATGTTCAAAAAAGGCATTCAGACTGTATAAGCTTTGCTTCCATTGGAAAGCAGACTAAATATAATTCCAGTTACATGGGAATTAATTGCAAAACCTGATGTCAGGTAGCTTAGACTACTTTCAACATCTGACAACTCTGTAATATGCACAGAATAAACCTCATTCTGATAACATGCAACAATATATTACTGTGAGTATATGCATAAACCTACTCTGCACACTTCTCAAGGAAGAACTTTGGCTAGAACTCTGTCCAGGTGTCCTGGCTAAAAAGCCAAATTGATCCACATGTTTAAAGACATTCATAAATGACAATCAGAAATGCAGTTAAAAAAAAAGAAATTTGTGAATATTCTGTTCAACAAAAGTTATTCAAGGGAATCTGTATCAAAACAAATTGATTTTTTTTCGAAGCTTAATTTACTCCACATACAAATTCAGTCTCTTCAAAGTTACACACAGAGGAGAGCTAGAAAGCTAGAAAATAGGAAAAAATGTTAGTATAAAGATCACCTAATTATAGGAGAATTCCTGCAAAACAATACCTTTGGCAGACTTCAGTGCTGAGCCAGGTACTACTTTTTACTTAAGGATTCAAAGTAATGAGTCTTTCAAAGTCAAGCCTTTCAAAATAAAACTAAACCCATCTTTTATAACCATTATAAACCCATCATTTTATAATTAAAATCAAGAACTATAATAGTCAAGATCTGTTACATTCTTTTGATTGGTCTTTTTCTAACGCCAAACCTTCTAACATCTTTACATTCTGGCCGTACACAAGTCACAATTTCTGGCCTCCTCAGTGACTAGTGAAAACCACAACAGCCTCTCTACTAATAGGGATTAGTACCACATTTGATGACAGCATATTTGTGAAAGCATAGAAAGTATTCAGGATAAAGATTGTATAGCATGTCTCTCAAAGGGTCCCATTTTTTTTGTGTGTGAAACTTCTCTGAAGCTACAGTCACCTAATCAAGCAACACATTCCCTTGGAGACATGTGATACCTGTCACTACAGTGATCCCACAGTATTTACAAAACAACACTCAGACTTCTCTTCAAACCAGTGGCCTAAAAAGCTCCCCCAGATCTCCTTTCTGGGACATGACAGAGCTGACTCTCTCTGGCAGCTCTGTAATACCAGTTGCATTCGTGACCTTGATATTATGCACAAACATCAGTATTGCTGGTCTTTGCATTAGTGATCCCTATTTCATGCAGAGGAGAAAGCAAGCAGCATTTGACAAGTCAGTGAAACCACTGCTACTTGGCTGAGAGCAAATTAGGAAGCCAGTGTATCTCAGATGTGCTTCACTTAGCCACTTATTTTAGCAAGCTCTGCTGTCTGCTAGGAATAGAAAAACTTCACCATCCCGCTAGGAATAGAAAAACTTCACCATCCCTCAGTTTTGAATGTGACTATAATTTGCAATATATAAAAGATCATAAATACGTATGGAATTGTCAGGCTTCTCAACAGTTCCTGCAAGGAAGCGAGCCTGTGCTCCTGCACTGTGGACTTGCACAAGTTCTACCTTACCCCTGCCATATCAAGGAGCACTCCAGCACCTGTCAGACAGGCCAGAGGTACCTTGCTGGTGAAGACTGAGGCAAAGGCAGCACTCAGTACCCCAGGGTTCAACACCCACGGGAATTCAGTCTCTAGGGCTAACATAGCAAGTGTTGGAGCACTTATATTGGTAAGTGCTTAGAAGCTTAGGAATGAATACAGAAAATAAAGCTGGTCAAGCACATGCAATCATAATTCTGGAGATGTGGAGCCTTCTTCCTACCACCCACAAGTCCATATAGAGAAAACGGTTTCAACTATTAATGAGTCCATCAAAAATGAATAAAATACAAAAGGAATGTTAAGTAGCAATTTTGGTTATATCCTCCATTACTAAGCTTTAGATATTTTTGTACATTTTATACACCTAAGGTAACCTGTATATTATCACTTCCTTTATACTTACATATATTTCCTTTTATATATTTACAATTTATATATATATATATGCAAATAAAAATAAGATACTACAGCTTATTCAGCAGTACATCATATGCATAGAGAAAACTTTAAGAACTGTTAATTCTTTCCCTGATCATTTTGAACAGTAGCTAGCTATACTGGAAAAATAACCAAACTGCTGGTTAATTTGATAAAATCAAGGATATCACAAATTAATTACTCAGAGTGGATACTAATAGTATAACAGAAGAGTTTTGGGCTTACCATATGTAAAATTATTGGAACCTTATGGAATATCTACCAGTGATTATCTACATATAGTTTATGCCCAATTTACAGACTATCTTAAATTCAGAGATCAGCACTGAAGTTTAATCACAAAAATTTATGTACTAAGATTGCATTCAAACTATTTGTAGACTTTTACTACGATAATTCAAACATCTTAATGACAAGCAAACTCATTCTGTAAAGAAACTGAATTTTGCAATAGAGTATTTCTGATCCTTTCATCCTTTTTTCCTCCTAATATGGTAGAAACGAATCTGGAAGGTCCTGAACAGAGTATCAAACATCAAAACACATAAATTCTTTTCTTAAGAGTTCTTAGGTCATAAAACTTCCACTTTGCCTTACTTCTACAAGGAATCATGTCAAAATATAAGTTCTAAAATGGGTACCATCAGAACACAAGCAGCCCAAACACTGCCCTGTGTTTTCTACACAGCTTTGCAGATCAGAGGATCAGATCTGCAGACAAATATAAAGAAAACTGTCCTGGAAGATAACAGTCACCACTATCAAGCAAGTCACTTTTCTGCTGACAATCACAGACTACTTAGAGCTGAAGAATACACTAAGCACCCTAATTTCAGGCTCAATGGATAGAGCAATCAATTCCCTTCATGCAGCAAGACAGCTCGAATTAACAGCATCCTTTGTTCAAGGCAGAGTTGTATGCCAAAGCCTGAGCAGATGCTAACCTCTGTCCCAGGGCTCCCCAAAGGCAGAGGCTGTGGAAGTGACCAGCTTTCTGCAAGTGTGTTAGCCAGCAAGAGGAACAGGTCCAAGCATGGCACCAGCCCAGGCTGCTCTTTCACTGTCAGCACCAGTCTGCTCTCGTGCTTACCTCAGACATATGCCACATCCCTTCTCCAACTGCAGGCCACCCATTTGCTCAGGAAAGAACTGATCCCTTCCCTGCAGGGTGAGTTTGCAGCACATCCACTTCTTGAATCATTTCACTTTGGGCCTGCAAGAGGAGGAATGAGAGAGGTGGCAGGGAAGAGCAAGTTCTTCTTGTTCAGGGATGTGTTAAATGTTTAAGTGGGCACTGAGAAACAGGAAGGAGCCTCTTTCCTTCATTGCTATCTTGCTACAATCACTGTCTGATAGCATGGTGTGCTTAGTGTGTTCAGCTTTAAACAGGTCTATGCTCGCTTGCAGATAAGTGACCCCCTGCAAAACAGCTGTTATCATCTTCCTGCACAATAAAAATCTTATTAGAGCATCAAACCAGTGCACCACAGAATTTGGACATAATGCAGACTTTTACCTAAGAAACTGCCCCTGGCCTTCCCTTTTTCTTCCTTGTGGACACAGGACTTCATGAATATTCTCTGTAAGAAGGTTGACTTTTATTGCTAAATATATTACTTTCATTTAATGAAAGACTAAATGTCCTTCACTGATTTCTGTGCCTGACAGTAGAAACCTGTCTTCAAGAGCAGAACAGAATATGGCTGACATCTTGGCAGCCAGCAATCCCTCAGGCTTCATATGGGCCATTGAGAAGTTTCTCTGATGCCTGATGATGTTCTTCTGACAACTTGTTTTGATGCTAGCACTGTGCTCAGCTCCATATGTGACCAGCAAGCCACAGAGGAGCCAGAGGTCCTCCTGGGACCATTGTGGGATGCTGCTGTGTTTGAACAACATGAGCAATAGCTGATGTGGGTGCCTGTGCACCCCCAGGATTAAGCTGTCTCTAATGTTACCACCACTAGTAAACACCGAGTGGTCAGCCACTGCTACAGGGACTGAGCATGCAGGAGCACAGAAAAGAGACCAGTGTGTAGTAGGAGGATTGAGCAATGGCCTTTAGATAGCACAAAGGTGAAGAGGAGGATGATACGAGGATTTTGATGTGGAGGGTGGCTACTGTGGAAGAAGACAGGGAAGTATAGGTAGGGCAAAAGAGTTCGAAAGTCCTAATACCAAAAAAACTTATTCTGAGTCTGAATTAAATACAAGTTCATGGGAAAAGACCCCACAACTTGCCATTCTAAAGTAGATAAACAAGTGTAATCCTTAAGATAAGGCCCTGAAGATAAGTCCATTCTATGAGAAGTGGCAAATAAAATTAAAATGTTCACTACCTAAAATGTGCGCTCTCAATTGTACAAAAAGACACCTTAAAAATCTATCTCTAGTAACTGGGAGATGATGAAATGCAGTTTCTACCAGCCCTTGTAAGAACTGATTTGTGAGAGCACAAGTGAGCCATCTATCTGAGCTGTCTGGATTCTTCTCCAGAATCCTATCCTCCAATAAACTTAATTGCTGATCTGATCTAGAAACCGCAAAAAAAAGAAAAAAAGGAATTTATTATAGAATTCCCTGCAGTTTATACTGATGGTACTCCAGCTTCTTGTAGCTTAGTTTTTAACCTTCTATACAGATTGGTTTTTAAACTGTGAATTTAAAAATGCATTAAAAAAATCAGAATAAATCTAAATATCTGATTCATTCAAAAAGTCAAAACAGTCTAGGGAAAGAGCAGATTAAAATCCTTAACATTTGTATTAATATGTTATTCTTTGAATTAATTACAATTATTCATTTGCCAATAGTATTTTGCAATACTTCCATAACAGATCTGAAGAAAAGACTCTTACTTGTCCTACTTTTGGTGAGCCCTATTTTATTCTTATAATCTAATTGACCTTAGTGAGCCAGGTGAGCAGTACTTACCATGAACATTTTAGCAGTAATTTTAAAAAGAAATAATGCAAATGATTAATACAGTTCTTGACTAATGCAGAATTTGTAGTTGTTGACTAATGCAGCACTGATCAAAAATACTAGTGAATCCCAATTCTGATCCCATCTCTGACACATTACAGGAATATTTTCCAGAGCTGCATGACTTGCATGGTATCTTATAGACATGTGCAGAGCAAAAGTCTCTTTTGGGAGCTGCACAAAAGAGTATTTTGAGGTTTCTCAGTTTGGAGGGATGATGCAAAGGCCAGACTGTGACTTGGCTTTTTTGTCCCCTAGGAATGCATGCTCATTGAGAACACTCCACTGACTGCATCATCCTGACTACAATATTTAATAGGTACCTAAAATGAACTGACTCCAGCACCTACAAATTGCCTGCCTCCTTAGCTGGTTGTCTACCCTAAAAATCTAAGCAACATGCTAGGTGAACACCTCTGCAAGTGCTCTGTGACAGCACGTCAAGAATGCCTATTTATTAAACACCTTAGATAGCAAAATCAGAGAAAATTGTCATCCCAAGTAGAATAACTGGGTATATTTCCTGGTATGATATAGGAAATGGGTGCCGTTGGCAATCTATTAATAAAGGTTAATGCCCTGTGTAAGCCAAAACACAGATCAATAGAAAGGCCTTGGTTTGCTGGGACTATAAAGCACAGGAAGAATAAATGTTATTTACAGCTACTGTTTTAAAGTGACAATTTAGAGATACATACAAGGACAGCACCTCTACACTATTACTACTTAAACAAAATATATATTGTAGGATCCAACATTACTTTTCTTTTAAAACAGTTATGTTAGACTCTTTCTAGAAGGTAAATGCCCCAGTATAATTTATAGCTTACTTCTGCTCTTGGGCATGCAGACACAGAACGTATTTTCTGAAAAACATGTTCCTGTGCATGCATGTGCAAGCTTCCCAGGAGTTTCTCAAGCAAGGGAAGCGTTTTCCTCTGCTCCACCCATCACACAGCAGAGCCGAAGAAAGCCCTAGGTCTTTTGAACTCCCTAGTCTTCTTATCAAGCTGGAGTTTTTTCAGCTAGAAAAGATAAGTACAGATTTATAAACACAGCCTTGTAGACTGGAAGAAAAAAAATAAAATTATTGGCAATAAGTTGAAGTCAACCTGGATCAATTTATTTTATTTCCTCTTACTGTTTATTCAAATACAGTACAAAGTCTGTTTATCAGCTAAAATAATCTCAGAAATAGCAATTATCACATACTATTTCCATTTCCCTAAAACAAAGTTTCACTTAAGGACTTCTAGTTTCAGACTAGAAATATCTTAGCTATTTTGAAGTACTTCCAATATATTTCGATGTAGAGGAAAAAGAAAAGATTAAAATGTTACATTTAATTCCATAATGTAGTTATTTTTATATTCTAAAGTGCTAGTTTTACTTAGTCTTAGAGTTACAGTAGTCTATTACAAAAATCATGCCAGAACTGATTTGATTTCTGCACCATGAAGTGACTTGTTTTTCTTCTGTCAAAAACTATAGCTAGGTTGTAATAAATACGTGTTGTCACAATCCACACTTCTCAGTATTTGATTAGCATTAGCCCAAAAAGGTAACTAAACTACAAAATTCTCTTCCAGTTCTTGTGGGATCGCTGATTTTGAATGAATATGCACTAAATATTCTGGAAGAAGGGCAGATAAGCAATACTATTTAGGTAATAGTATTATTCCTGGTGGCTTCACACTTGTGGTAGAAAAACAGAATCAACCGAGCACTACAGTGTTACTGAGGTTACAGATGACCTGGAAAAATACAGTTTCTATGGATATCATTTAATAATGGTAAGTCTTGCACGTCACACATCTAATACAGTGTTATTTTCATTTCTTTGCAGGTATTCAGACACATGCTTTGTCTTAAGCAGATTTTGCAATTTTTTCTACCATGGAATTTAAAAAAACTAGCCTGTTTGCAGAAGTTACTAAGTTATAGATAGTGGGATAATCAGAACCTTACTGCATTCGTAGCCAAGTTGGATTTTTCCAGAGACATTGTGTGTTCTATCTTTTAAAACCAGTTAATTTTAAAGATTTAGCACTCTTAATACAAGCTTCTATAGGAAAGGAATATACTGTTCATGTATTTTAAATCAAAATGCATATTTCTGCAAGAGTTAACCCATGGCATTACCTAATCTGAATATATTTGCAAGCACTAATTTTACTCAGAAATCTTCATTACATAATAATGCTAAAAATCTGAAGAGTGATTGATTTGATTGATTTAAACAGCAATGGAAACCAGGAACAGCAATACCGAAAAGACCAAGGAAGACTAACATGCTATTTGTTTACATTCTGCAAAACCCAGTCTGGATTAGATAAATAAATGGATTCTTATCGGATGGAAATATTGCATAAGATTCTGAAATTAAGCATAGGGTGGGAAGTGCAGCTATAAGCAACTAATGTTTTGCTTTTCATCACATTAAAATAACGACTTTCAGACCTGAAGTACAATCATTATATTTCTATCCTCGGTGCACAATAAAAAAATACATAATAAAAAAAACAACTTCTGAGCAATGCCACACCCTGGTGATTAAACAGCATTTTCAAAAATATTTAGATAGAGCCTGGACAAATCAAATAAACATGTAGGCAGGAAACGCTGTTTGGAATGCACTCCCTGCAATGTACTATTAGAGAGAGCCAGAAAACAGGCTAACTTCAGGATTCAATCAAGCAAAATCTAATATAATCCCATTACAGCCTTTGCAGTTAACGAAACCTATTTAAATCTCTGACATTCTGATTTTTAGAGCTGACAAAAGCAAAAAATTATTCGGTTTCTATAACACAAACATATAGAAAGATAAGATTTTATCCTTTAGGTTATCCTAGCTATTTACCAAGCAATGCGTAATATGAAAAGATTACTCTTCTGCTACTCACTATTGCTCCAGGATTTCAGTAAATATTTGATACTGATTTCAAAGAAGCCTGAATCCTGCTGGCTAGCCATGACTGCTGCATACAAAGAGGCTTCTATAATTCTGAGCAGCTGAAGTAGCAGGTACTATGTATGTAGATGTGACTGTCACCAGTTAGTGATGTAAACGAGGGGTCAGAGGAGGAAATGAAGTCTCCGCAGATCCACTTCTTCCGTTCATGGTAGGTAAGCTCATGGAAAAAAAAGCAGCTCAACAACAACAACAAAAACACACCATGAGATTTTTGTCCTTTGCTCTTCCTCCAGGGCTTGTACTTAATTCTATTTGCAGAGTATTTTATTCCCTCACCCTCTCAGTATGTATTTTCATTTATTCCATTCCACAAGCGGGCAAATATCTTCTGGTTGGTTAAGGCATATGCAGCACCACAGCACTTGTTCCATAAAGCACAGTTAGAGTATCTTCCCGAAGGGTGTCTGAGCTGTGCTTTTAATAACATGCAGTCTGCCTGTCTGAAGCTTTTTTTCCACCAGAAGCTGACAGCCGGAGCTTATGCACCGCCTCTTGTGAATCGAGTATCAACTTGAAGCCCCACTGAAACCGTTTCTTCTGCAGCTGGAGGAATTTCACACGTACTCTTTAGCTGTAGGAAAAAAACACCCTCTAACGAACATCCTCTTCATGCTCTGGTCAGCTGCTCTCCTTCCGCCTGTTTCCAAGAAGAGCACGCTGAACTGTAGACAACTGCATCATGCTGCGGTAAAGCAGAACTGCACCCATAGATGTGATTGCAGTGACGCTGGGAAAAAAAAAGGCTCTCCCTCAGCCCAGTTGCACAAGAGAAGCACTTCCAGAGCACTGAAAATACAGCATTCAGCCTGGCTGCTTCTGCTTTTCTTTCACTGCTACTGAAAAATGTGTTGTCATTTTTTTCTTGACTTTTTTTTCCCCCCTCGACAAAGATGAGAGACAGCAAGCTGAATTCATAATGGCAAATAAACCAGTGAGCGCACTGCTTGGTATTCACCTCCAAAGGAGTCACGGAAAATTCTCAGCGTGATGTTGGTTTTATCTTGAATAATGTTTTTCTAAAAAGGAACTGAATTCACATAAGGGATCCACACACAAAAATCAGGCAGAAGCAATTCACTGCTTGTAATCTCTGTATTTTCTACAAAATAATTAATAGCTTCAATTTCCATATTCCTAAAGTTATATTTCGTATCACAGTACATCACTATGCATATTTATGGTAATGAAGAAAAGTAAGATGAATCAGTTTCCCAAATATTTTATGTTTCATACATTCTTGGCATCATCCTTCCAGATATTATTGCCTGGGAATAACAGTACTTCTTTTCTCACTTAGTGGAATAAATTTCCTGCAGCATCTCATAATTACAGTATCTGAGCCAAAATAGCTTGTCTGCTGCTGATTCTTTTAAAGACTTTGTCAGCAATTAAATTTGCACATTATTTTTAGTTTCAGTATGCAGAGAATTTGATGTTTGTATTGGAAACTGAGGAACATAAGGGTCATTGAGACCAAACTCCCGTGGTTCTCACTGAAAATATGCTAAACGTCTTCTGTAAACATACCTCATCTACAGATAACATTTTGTGCCCTCACTAATAGAAGGCTGTTGTAGAAACTCACTTTATAAACCTTCTTTCAATTCTTAAAAGTTGACTCAAAACCAGTTTACAGCCTTTCATGAACATGGGCTGCCAGAAATGTTCAGAGTATCTCGGGTTTGATCTCACCAGCCATCAGAGGTCTGATCAGATCTTTCTCCCTGTACTGTTAAATATCACCCCATTGCTGTCACTCCAGGCTCCCAATTTCTTTTCTGAGAACCCCCCTCCACCATCCTTGCCTCCCCCACCTGCCAATGCCTCCTCATCGTACAATCCTATTTTAACCAGCACACTCCAACTTTTTATAATTAAAGATAAATTTAATACAAAATTTGGCAAGCCCCAAGACTGATGACTTCCTACCATTCCACTAATTGCTTTTTCAGCAGACAATGCCAGGTAGGTTTGGAAGTCCTTATTCATCCTCACAGAAGCTGCATTAATTCCTGTGTTCAAGGATTTAAGCAATAATTTTCCCCATGGTGCTACATCATCAGATGCCTTTCTAAAGATGATTGATATATCAATTTGATCACAATTCTCTTGTTAAAAATATAAATTAATTTGCAAATAGTTGTCTTTCCTAAATCTGTATTGGATTTTATCCAATTTCCAATTAAATCCACACCCTTAAATATAATCTCCCACCGAATTTTGTTTCAAAGCCTTGAGTGCAGCTGAGGTCAACAAGCGTCTCTGTTGACATAGATTATTTTTCCCCCATAAACTCTGTGGTTTATATTTACAAGGCCAAATCTCTCTTTTGATATATTTAACAGAAATTTTATTACCTGAGCAACTTCATATGCCCACTCTTCCATTATAATGAATGGGAAGTTTTTTAATGAATGGTTTTTTTTAAGTTTTTTAACCTCACAACCAATCTTTGTTTCATTTGCATTATTTTTCCTACCTCTGTTCCAGTGAGTGGCTGCATGGTTCTGAGTCACCGGCTGGACTTAAACCATGACACCAAATCACTTTGTACAGTAATGTTCCTGTTGCTTGTCCTTCTTGATCTTTACCAGTTATTGAGTCTAACCAGCACAATCTCTTCTTGGCTTTGTGATCATTTGGTGAAGAAATAAATGGGCTGTCACATTCAAGGCTCTCTGGATTTGACTACTATAAGTAGAGTTTGTGTCTGGGATGTTAAAGTATCATCCAATGCCTATTTGCACTTCCCATGGCCTAATATTAAGGCAGCTATAGCTACATTCAGCCTTCTGTCTAGAAGTGGTAGATTCCCTAGCACCATTTAACTGATTTTCTCCAAAGGGATTTGGAGCAAAAATAATTCCATTTCATGTAGAGCAGTCTTTTTTTAACATTGCGTCACAACATTAGTATACAATGCACAATATCACTGCTTTCACCTTTTAGCATTCTTTCTGAAGAACACTTTTCCTATTGTGCACTTCCACTGGCTGTTGTACTAAAATATTGAACAATTTAACAGATGTCTTAAGACAAAGCATACTAAAGAAAAATGCCACCACTCTAGTTTGCATGATTTTGGCATCATATGAAAGACTTCATACAGAATACAACTTTGATATTATGGTTACTGATCTCACAATTGTACTAAGGAGAGGTACGAACTAAGGAACTGCTTTCAGTCCACAGAGCAGTCTCTTAAGCTACAAGAGGAAAAACTGCCCCACTACTTAAACACAGGTGTTCACAGCAGAGTATTCAATACCATCAGTAAAATTTACCTCAGTGCTGACACTCCTCCATTATCAGTTCTGCTTTACAAAGTACCACCCAGAACATACATACCTCTGAATTTAACTTTTGCTCTAACAGATTCTTCAAAATTAATAGCATTACCAATTAAAATCTCACTAATTTCTATGATTAAGTAATAACAAAATAGTAAAAAACTTCTAAATGCTAAGCTTAATTTAAATATTTGCCAAACTAAATTTGCTCAGATAGGACATATCATGGTTTTGCTCACATTTTGGAAACACTCCTAGAACAGGTATAACACACTGAAATGGCAGAAACAGCAGCATTCTAATCTAGTGCTCTGAACTTGAGGCTGACAAGACTAAGAAATTACACAGCTTCCACTTCAATTCTTGTTGATTTTATGATATTTAGAATTTAACTACATATTTCAGGCTATAAGACAGGCATAAGCATACAAAATCTGTCAGTGTAAGTAAGCATGCTGATGATGGATATTTCAGTCTTACATATTTACAAATACAGTGGGTTTCTTTTAACACTATCACTACATGGGAGTTTATGATAAATTAATGATAATTTAACAAGTTTTTCACTATGGAAATCAGATCTGTAACATAAGGCTTTTCATAGGTCTACCATGCTGAAGCACCTGCTGATTAGCATGATTACAGAAGCATTGTTTCAATTATAAACATTTGTATGTAAATCAAACTCCATATTCGTGACATGCAGTGCACCTTCTGTTCTCTCATCTGCTTTCTGAGATCATAGTAGCAGATATCCAGGAGCCTTGGGTACCTGGCTTATAGCCTTCAGTGGCCAAACAGTCTGTGGAGTTTCCATTCCTCAAATTTGGAAAAAACAGGTTGGGAGAAGCTGTTCAGCAGCACGGTCAGGAATGTTCTCATGAGCAGAACACTGTCTGAACAGCTATTTTCATTGCAAAACATGAAAAATAGACTTACAAAACTTTCATTCAGTGAAAGAATAACAAAAATACATACAGCTGAAGGTATTCACAATATCTATCTTAAGGCATCCAGCTTAGATGCCTATGCTGGGAGGTGAGTGCCTTCAGCATGACTCAAAGAGTTCCCAAGAGTTCCAGTATAGAGCACAATTACTTTCCAAAGCAGCATTTTTCTCTTCCCTGTCTACACATGATACTTAGGGTAACTATTTTTGTAAATCAGGTACTGTATTTAAAGTACCAAATACATAATATTTAGTAGCATAGGCACCCATTTTATTTACATTTTTAGTCACTACTATTTATAACAGGCATACAGGCAGTTCAGTCCTCTACCTTTTGAGCAATGCTTGCAGGAACCCTTAAAAAAGCACAGGGAGATGTGACTATAGCACAGTCCTTGCACAGTACTTCAGGGCTCATTTTAGTTTGGTATGAAAGGACCTATTCCGATCTGCAATCTGAACTCTTCAGAATCTGAGGCTAAATGCAAGCAGCAGCTGAAGTGATAATATCCTCCAAGGGATGACAACAGCAACAAAGCAAGAATAAACTATAGATTCAAATTTTGTACACAACTTCCTTCCTAGTGCTCACACACTGATAGCCTTCTAGTTGCAAAACTAGAACACTGTGTTCCATATTTGTTGCTATCAGAATGAGTTTTCAAACTTACGTAGCAGGTGATTATATTTTTTACCTCTAAGTCTTTTTATTCAGACTCCATCAGTAAACCACAGTGATTATATTTATGAGCACACAAATACCTGCTAACACTACAAAGCCTCTCCTAGGCCAGCAGTGAAACATGTTTATAAGCCAGTTTCTCCTATGGTGTCATCTTGCAAGATGGGAGGACTTCAACCCTAATCTAGAAAAAAAACCTACACAAACCACAACTTTTTATTTGCCCAGCTTGCACTTAATACCTTGCTTCTACCTTTGCTAGGTGTCAATCATTATTCTCCTGCCCAGCTCACCACAGCTTCCTGGCAGTGATGTGGATACAGATCCCAAAGCCAAAAGTCACTTTTCTGAACTGCTGGAAGTTGTAACTTTGTTTTTGATTCTCTATGGCTTCACCAAGTTATACAGCTTTTCCTCCTTAGTTTGGGTCAAATGTCCCTTTAGCTAGATAGTGCTGTGTACTGAATTATTCCTGTCTCTGACTTTTATAGAATCATCATGGATTTACACCAGTACAGTTTAGATAAATGTTTAGCTGTCTGGAGTTTTTCACCCCAAGGAACAAAGAAGGGCTGCTTATTAGGATCTCTGTTGTTTTGATACAATTTAGTCCTTTTGGGCCAAATAAAGCAACCCTACAATGAATGATTCACAGATAAATTGATTCCAGTACAGAACACACCTAACATTTGAAAATAAAAAGGATCTATTAGTTATCACATCATGGGATATATTGCAATGCATTCATGACTTCACATCCCCTTATTTAATAAAACTACTTGAAACCTCTTTATGATGTACTCTTGAAAGACTGTGTTAGCTTTCAAATGGATACTGGTTGTAGTCAAACAGTATTCAGGTGCCTAAATATAAGTCTCTACTGTAATTATAGATACCCGAAGGTATGCAAGCAATTCAGAGACAGGCAGATAGAAGACCTACATGAGATCCACAACCTTCTGAAGCAGTTGAGGGCATTCTCTTAAAGATCTATGCGTAGGTATTGGATCTGATCCCTTTGGTTTCAGGAGGAAAAAAGGAAACATTGAAAAAAATGATGTGTCTATTATTTGTGAAGCAAAAAGTCCATGCAGAAGCCAGTAATAAAGGAGTATTGTTTTTACATTTAAGCAGAAACCCCACAGTATTTATATGTAGGCAGTTCATGTTCTTCAACTTGACATTTGCTGAGTTTGTGTACTTCTTTCCTTATGTTAAAATATTTACAAGGTTTTTTGCTTTTCTTATTACAGCTTGCATAACACAAAACAATTCAAGGCAAACATTAACAAAGCAGCTTGTACCTTGCTTTACTAACGTTCTCTGTTAAAATGAAAATCAAAATTGTTATCTAAATCAACTCAACTCTATGTAGCTATAATGTCTCATAATTTAACAAGGTAAAATAAACATCTTGCTAGGGTCCCAAATTAAAAGTACCAAGTGCCAAAAAGCACTTCACAAAATAAAATTCCATTGAGCAAACCTAATTGAATGTGGTAAACTGTAAATAAAGCAACAGAAATCCTTCTTAGTTTATGTCTCTCTAGTTTTGCGGCACCATTGTTTGCCTTGTGTTTGTAACTGACTGTTAAGATATTGCCACCTAGTGATAAAAAGCAAAACAAGCAGAAGCGGCAGAACAGTAAATAATGCATAGGGAATACACGTTTTCATTATAAACCGTGTCGGAATAGAAGAAAGGAGCATAGAAATATAATATCAGGCAATTTGGGTGCAATTATATAAAAATTCTAATAGAAGCCTATTAAACAGAATATAATAGAATAAAATTAAAATGTTGCAATAGCTATACGATAGATTTGTACCACATAGCCTAGGACAGACAGAACACAGGGGTTCTGGCTGTCCTACTTTTCCTCAACTTATGAAATTTCACCACACAACGCATGATTGAACCCCTAAATACTCAAAAATTTAGGGCCAGAATTAGGTCGAAATCAGGGCCTCTTCCACTTCCACCTCCCTGCGATGCAGTTGTATCTCTTTTACCTTCTGCACAGCAAGCACTGAGTGATTGCAGAGAAGTAGAAGCCAGGAAGGAGAAGGGTTGGAGCATGCCCATCACTAGATATTCATAGAATCACAGAATGGTTTGGGTTGGAAGGGACCTTTAAAGATCACCTAGTCCAAGTTCCTGCCATGGGCAGGGACACCTTCCACTAGACCAGGTTGCTCAAAGCAACCTGATTGCTTCCACAGGGTCTCTATGAATGGCAAACAGTTACTGGATGTTACCGTAGCTGAGATCATAAGACTCCTCATCTTCTCCTCATTCTTGTGCTCACCATTAGCAGGCACACCCTGAAGTTCAGGCACAGATCTCCTCCTCTTCTCCCAGGGTCATGGAGCTGGTGAAAAGCTCTCTCTCCTCTCCCTCCCCAGGCATGCAAGGGGCAGCCAGCTGGGAACCTGCTTTGTAAAGGAAAAGCTTCTGACTACTTGGAGAGGTGCCTGAGATGGGAAGCAAAGGGAGGCAAAGAGATAGCTATACCCACTTGGAGCAGCAAGCTGATGCCAATCAAACACAAACCACATCACACATACTTTAGTTTTCCTGATTTTGTCTCTGTTGTAGAAGGACGTGTCCAAAACATTCATTTCCACCTCAATAAGCTCCACATGTATAATGTTTTCATTGATTACCTAATGATGATGAGGAATTTTCAGTGCTGTACTTCCAATTTGCTCTCAAATACTAATGCAGTTTTTATCTCAAGGTATGCACTTCCTGCAGGGTGATTTTTGAAACAAACGTTTTCCTGAATCTCAAATACATTTACAGATATTTTTTTTCTCTTAATTCTGCCATAGTAGCTCTTAAAGCTTTCCCTGGCTTTAAGTAAGATGCTCTTTTGATAAGCTACTTGTTTACTTGTTCTTTTTTTAACTTTCCTTTCCATTCTCTAGTTTTATCTTTAATTATTAACACTTCTTCCTTTCTGGCTGACCTATTTGGATACTCACACTTCAACGTTTTCATTACTCTGCAGAGAGGTATCCTTCTGCTTGTATTCCTTTGCTCTGCTAGCAACATCAACCTTAGAAGAGAAGCTGATTTTTTGTTTCTCATAAAATGAGAATTAACAAGTTGGAAGGGTTTCAACCGACTTCCATCTACTAAAGATCAAGATGAGATGGACATGGGATTAGACTGTACTACATTTGCTGCCTCTTACACCTTTCTATCAGGTATCGCGCTCTGCCCGCTATCAGAGAGAGGCCATCAGACCAGCCAGGTATCAGGTCTGAGATGGCACACACGTGCCCATGTAACGGAAACACCCTCACAGTTCCCTCAGATGGGTCTTATGCATTCAGTGTTCACTCTGAATTAATCCAAAAAATGATACCTCTTGCAACTCTCACGTAACAGTTACCTGGCTGAAACAGGGAAACTGGGCACTGCCAGGATTAGCTGGCCTCAGACAGCTAACAACAGTTTTTACCACTGTCAAGTGATGAAGAAGTATCAAATAGTATGTGTCACTGCATCAACTTTCCCTACATGCCTGACACATACTGCCACATGCTATCTCAAACAAGACTGCACAGCCTTCAGAGGAGGCCTCAGCCCCTTGCTGCGAGTGAGGTGCTTGGCATAGCTGGAGCCCTGCCTCATTACAGTAAAAAGAGCTTTTTTTTCTCATTTTACTCAGAAATGCCAACAGAAAGATCCAACATTCAAGTAGCTCAGACTACTGCTACCTCCAGTTAGACCAGGGACCTAATGACTCAGCTGGATAACACCCACAACTTCTAAAAGTTCTTTTTTGTTTCAAAGTGGGAAGAAATAATGCCTCAAAACTCAGGATTACCTGACTTACCGACTTACCAGGTGGCAGACCAAAAGAAGAAGTTTTCTTTCCCTGACTGCAGTTTATAAGCAGGGCATGCACATGAACATATACTTCTTAGCTCACTTGATACCTTTAATAGCTAGGCTGTCAATCACCATGCCCTTCACCCTTTTGAAAATATTTCTGTTTACCCAAAGTAAACATAAATAGATATCAGCAAAAATCTTCCTGACTCAAACCGCTGGCTGCTTTACAGCAATTTACATAAATGACTGCAGTGAGGTAGTGTCAGGAAAATCAGGTCAAATTTCTGTTTCCTGTGGTTTGTGTTCCCTCAGGTTCCTCTTCATTATGTACAGATGACCCTTTTGGATATGGTTTCTGCTGTAGTGCTCTCCTGTTACTAATCAAAATTATTTTCTCCATTCTATGAAGAACTGATGCCAGTAAACATCTCAGTCCTATCAGTTGTTGAAAGTGAAATGTGTTGTGATTTATATAAATCCTTTTCCATATAAACCTCCTAAGCAAGCACGGGTGAGACACAGCATATGGGGTTTACTCTGTAATACCCTTACTAGCACAATGGCATTGTTAGATGCTGGCTAGATAGGAGGTAACAGTTAAATAGAGTAACTCATTGTTTTCATATGAGAATACTTGTTCTGACTTGCAAAATCTTTTCTGAAGCAAAACTTTTTAATTTTAATTAAAAAGTTATCTATAAGGATGTATTGTTTCACGTTTTGAAGTAACCTGTGGCAGGAGAGATCTCAGTTTCAGAGAGAGAGGTTTTCTTTGCTGGTTCTTCCCCATTCCCCAACACGAGCTGGATGCGGCTTTGAGCAACTTGGTTTAGTGGAAGGTATCCCTGCCTATTGCAGGGGGGTGGAACCAGTTCTCTTTAAGGTCCCTTCCAACCCAGACCATTCTGTGACTGTGATTAATACAGCTCCAGCACCCTCTAAGCTGCTGCCTCTCTATAGAAGCACCAGTGTCCTCACAGAAGCCAAGCTAAAAATACATGCAGTCCTAGTAACTGGGCCTTCTGTATTGTTCAGAGTCTGTCTCTTCCTGTTAATCTAAAGAGAGATACAAGGTCTAACACAGTTCCCTGCTTAAACTGGAAAAAGGCAAATGATCATCTTGCTTAAGAGGGTAATGTTACTCAAGGTTTCTCTCATGCTACAGTTGAATGAAAACAGCAATTTAATGAATAAATGTACAAAACCCCCTTAAAAATCTGCTTTTTATTAACAAAAAGAACAATAATACTATTTTGGGCTTAGCACCCAAGGGAAAAAGCACAGAAGTCACTTTTAAAATTGAATTATTTCCCAGTGAAGACAATAGTTATTATAGTTACTTTAACTACACTTAAAATGATCAATGATTTTGAGTATCCACATGCTAGACTTTGGAAGGTATTTAGCTCCTGAAATATCCAACAGTTGCTTTGCAGATTATTAAGTGCCTAATCTGGTTCAGTATCAGACTCCTAGTACTTGTCTGTCCACCGCATCATTAAAAGCTTTGAAAATCTAAACTATTTTTTTTTATTAAAATGAGTAGATTTCATCCTCTCACGTTTTCTCTTTCACAAATCAGAAGAAGAAAAGAGGTTCTTTCTTTTTCATGGCTTCTCAGCCATGAAATTAAATCTGAAATACAGGACATATACCTGAAAACAACCACTGGAAACAGAATACTTGAATAAAAGTATTTGAATATGATGCTCAGATCTGGAGAAAATCCAGTTAAACTTTATAACAACCTAATACAAAAAGGAATGGTGATCATAAAAATAACAACTGGGATTCATCTGATCTAAAATCTTGCAGTGGAGCTGCAAATGGTGCTGGGCTGTGGTTCTGGGTGTGGAACTTGAGCTCATGCTCAGTCGGATGCTGGTGCTCAGTGACACTGTATCCTCCTGACTCAGACAGGGCACTAACGCACAAACCTTGCCTGAACTCTTCTGCAGATCAAGGGAGGTCACCACTAGCTACTGACTAATTCAGTGAACTAAAAACAGCTTCAGCACAGACAGAATCCTCTGTGAGACAGAAACTTGTCCAAGAATATACTTCTTCATCTTCTGATAACACAGCACATTTGACCCAGGGTGTGTTTTTATGTTTGGTTTCAGCTAATATAAGATTGTGCTACAGCTGAAAAACCTGTGAAGTTCTTCCATCCTCTCCCTTTGCCCCATAATTTCCATCTGGTCTCCTTATGGTGGAACTAGCTAGGAGATGAAATTAGATTTGGGTGCTGTATGTGTGTTTTGGGGAATATGGTTGGGGCTACAGCATTACATTCAGTTGATGAACAGGGCTTTGAACAACCTGGTCTAGTGGAAGGCGCAGGGGGGTTGGAACTAGGTGATCTTTAATGTCCCTTCCAACCCAAACCATTTGATGGTTCTATGATTCTATGACTGAGATTGTGTGTGTCCCTGAAGGAGCATCTGATCACCATGGTCAACACAAAAGATACTGCATGGGTGTTCAGGTGGGGAAAAGAAACAAGAGAAAACAATGTTTTTAAATTGGAAAAAAAAAAAAAAAAAAAAAAAAAAAGGGATGTTTAAAATACAAAGACATACTTTTCACAGGTATCATCTGGTTAAATAACTTTCCCAGCTGCTCATATACCCTTACAAACATCTGCAACAGTTACTGCATTTTAAAGTAAGAACATTCTTCCAAGCCACTTTTCTGGCTGCATCATTAGTAAACTTTGGCTGTTGCAGGAACTGCTACATTCTAGGTTTAATTGCATGAAGCACCACCAAACAGTGAGCTTGAAGATTTTAAAAGCCTGAATGGACAATGATAATCAGTCTAATCTCCTGCATAGGTCAGGCCAGAGAATGTTTTCGTTTCTGGTCCATATACAGCAATTCAGTTTAGCCAGGCTAGACAGAAAACCCTTCTGGCAGAGCTAATGTGAGTAATGCTAGATCCAGGTTAAACTATTTGCAAATGCCAAAACAGGTACTTATGGAGTCAGACCTAGTCTACTAGACACAAATATAACATTTCACGTATACTTATATAGACAACATTATTAATTCTCAGTAATATACAATGAGATCAAAATAATCTAAGATCTCAATCTGTGTGGACAACAGGCTGCACACTATTATTAAAAAGCAACAATTGCAACTCATATTTGTTTCTGTAGTTTCATCAGCACATTACAATACTAATCTGATAGTGAACCCTACATTACCTACTCCATATATGACACAAAGAGAACCAGACTGAAAATGGCATAGAGAAAAAAATATATACAGAATCTTAAAACTAAATCCACTGATTACAGTTCTGAGGTTGTATTTCATCATTTTGTCTATGAGGATGTTGCAGAAAGTACATTGTCAGAAGCCTTTCTAAAGCTCAGATAAACAGCATCCTTTGCTTTCCCAGCATTCACCAAGCTGGTTATCTTGTTTTAGAAAGCTATTGAGTTGGTAAAACATGATTTGCCTTTTAGACAAACATACTGACTACTGCATGTACCCAGTTGTCTACTTCTCCTATGTTTGCAAATGGGTTACAGGATTATTTATTATTTGCTCCATCACTTCCCACACATTATGGTGAGGGTGACCAGTCCATAGTTCTGCAGATCCTCTTTCTTGCCTTTCTGGAAGAAAGAGGACACATTTGCTTTCTTCCAGTCCTCAGGAACTTCCCTCAGTTGCCATGAGCTTCCGAATACTATCAGGACTGGCTTGACAGTGACATCAGCCAGCTTCCTCAGCACATGTGGTTGCATCCTATCAGGTCCCATGGACTCCTGTACATCCTGTTTTTTTAAAATGTTCCCTAACCTGTTATCCCTGTAGCAAGGGTAAATCTGCCTTATTTCAGGCCTTCTTACTGGGCTCTGGGACCTGTGATGCCCGAGGCCTCCTGGAGGTAAAGACTGAGGCAAAGGAGGCACAGACTTGGCCTTTTCCATTTCCGTCACCATCATTCTCCCTGTTACTGAGTGAAGTTTCCGCAGTCACTAAGACCTCTTTTAGGATGAGCTTTCAAGTTGAAGGAATGAAAATATAACATTAGATTATGCAGAAGTATTCTTAACAACGTTGTGGTTTAAGCCCAGCTGGTAACTCAGAGCCACGCAGCTGCTCGCTTACACCTCCCCTTTCCCCCGCCCCCACTCCCGGAGGGATGGGGAGGAGAATCGAAAGAATGTAACTGCCATGGGTCGAGATAAGAGCAGTCCAGTAACTAAGGTATAACACAAATCACTACTGCTACCACCAATAATAATAATGGTAAGAGAAATAACAAGGGAAGAGAATACAACTGCAACCAGGTGAAGGCCAAACTGTAACACTACTCTTACTTAAGAGTCTCATAACATTTAGTTTGACATATTATTTCTAACTTCTAAAGAGAGAACTACTGATTTTCTAATTCCTGAACGGATTTAGAATTGGACTTGTACACGCATGCTTTATTTATCTTCAGACCTTGAAATTCCATATTGTGAGCCGAATTTAGCTTCTGGTATTCTTTCACCCTAGCATCTTTGTGTGATAGTAAAACCTCTGCCACACACTAGACTGTTGCACTTTGGAGTAAAGCCTCAGCATCCAGTGGTGTCCTGGGTTTAGCAGCAGCAGTCACTTTTTCTCCTTCTTAGTAGCTGGTGCAGTGCTGTGGTTTTGACTTTCGGCCTGGGAATAATACTGATAAAGCCGATGTTTTCAGTTACTGGTCAGAATGTTTACCCTGAGCAAGGACTTTGTGAGTCTCATGCTCTGCCAGGCAGGAGGAGAAGCCGGGAGGAAGCAGGGACAGGACACCTGACCCAAACTAGCCAAAGAGGTATTCCATACCACAGCACGTCATGCCCAGGGATGTAACTGGGAGTTACCCAGAAGGGCACGTCCTCTTTTCTGTCGGGCTCATTTCCGGCGGGCGGTATCGTATTCTCTTCCCTTGTTATTTCTCTTATCATTATTATTATTGGTGGTAGCAGTAGTGATTTGTGTTATACCTTAGTTACTGGACTGTTTTTATCTCAACCCGTGGGAGTTACATTCTTTCTATTCTCTTCCCCATCCTTCTGGGGGTGGGGGGGAGGGAGTAGAAACTGCGTCGTTCTAATTTACGGCCTGGGCTTGAACCACGACAAGTGGAAATCTAGCGCTTGAATGATTCTCCATACAGGACTCAATAACTGTCCATGATGGATTTGAACAAGCCCTTGCAGAAGTACTTTAAGGTGACTCATAGAGCAAACTTGTACTGAGTTGCATTGACCTTTATAGTTATTAAACTCATCTCTTCCTGGACAGACTGGCAATTCAACTACATTATCACAAATCATTATCACAAATGCCATGCCTATATTAAAACTTGGGCTGTTTTCTGGCCATGGCAAGATGGCACGAAACAGCCTACAAGCACACAGTAAAACATTATCTAAATGCGGGTGGCAGCATCCAATTCTCTCTTGATTCCTCAGCTCTTGTCCACTTCTGAGCTGGGCCTAAGAATTGTTAGGAGAGGCTACAGGCTGGTCCAGGCAAAATGGGAAAGTGGAGCAACTTTGGTAGAGAAGGATTTCTCTGACTTGCATACAAGGAAAACGAGAGACAGGCTAGAATGAGATTGACTGGTTTAAAGATCCTAAATACAGTTCAAAAACGCAGGACAACTGAGGTTACAATAAGAAAGATGGTATTTACTGAGTGCTCCTTTCCTTACCATTATGCAGACTAAACATTATGAATAAAAAATTATTTTGCCAACCCCTTACTGTTTGCATCATAAATGACTGTAGAAAGGGTTATTAGGAAGAGCAGATAATTCACAACAAAGTGAGCATAGGGATGCACAGTAATGAGTTCTGCAACTAAAGCACGTTGCCATCAGCCGCCATGAAATTGGAGAAACAATAACTCCAAAGACAGAGCAAATAACCACAGAAAGCCACAGGAACACCCTCAGGCAGTTCTAAACCAAACAAATAAATAACTCCACTACACAGCCAGGTCCTTGGAAGAGGAGCAACTATACTGTATCACACAAAATATACTTTGCTTATCTAAGAAAATGCTTCCTGGAAACAGTAATGTCTTCAAGTAACAGACGTTTGTTGAGTGTTCAAAATTATATCTGATTATAAAACTGCCTTCCAGCATTCTGTAGCAGCTAGACACTCATACAGCCTATATAAGAAGAATTTAAATTGATGTCACCTTGTGAAGCAGTGTGCAGTTACAACTACCCAGAAAACCCAAATATAATAATGTCCTGAGCTCCTCACATCAACTTACTAATTTAAGATCCAATCCCCAAAATTCATAAAAATCATATTTCAAGTTAACCACTTCTTAGTAGCAATAAAGAAAATTAATGAGAGATACAGTTGATGAAATTTGTTCTTTATGAAAACTTATATATATTAACTCAGTATCTATCCACTTACAGCTGATTCACCAGAAGTATTTAAAGGATTTCCTTTCACTACCAGGACATCTTTCATCACAAGAAGCAGTACCAAAAAATCCTCCAGCTAACTGCAATTGTGTTCAGAGAGAGTCTTTTGTAATTATGATGAATTTTCTTATCTATACCCATCTTCAGACAAAATAGTCTCTGAAACAAAACAGATTAATAAAAATCTGATTTTAAAAATTCTTATTGAATTAAGTATTTTTAGGGACTCTCAAAGTTTTTATTATTGTTTAAATTCCGGTATAGCAAAGAAATAAAAATGAAGAAAACATTCAGAATATTTATTTCAGAAATTCCAAGACTATCAGGTGATTTAACTAGGATACAGTATGCTACCATTAAGGGCTAGGGAAAGTATAAATAGCTGAAAGGAAAATAGTTATCCACCAAATGCACTCAATAGGTATTCAAAAGTATCTACAAGTAAACAAGCACTACAGCAGAACTATATTTTGAGTGATTTTTATGCAGTATATAGACTCATATGACTGTCAAGAGAACATATTTTAATGTCATTAACTACATTTGCTTATGTGAAGATTGCACTTCAGAAGAGGATCAAAGTATATATCAGGAAGAAGGTTAAAACAAAGCCATTCAATAACCTTTAAGTCTGCTTTTTTAAAAACATTTTACTTGGCTGATAAGCTTTTGATTGCAGCACTGTAAGACTTTAAAAGTAATGTTTGTCTAACATGTAATGAAAGAATATGTATTTCTGTATGAAAAAAAATTATTATGGACAATGTTTCCAAACCATTAGCAGTAAAATGATTCTTTGTGGGGCAAAGATAGGCATATTTTTATGGTGAGTCTGCTCTTTAAGTTGCCTGCTAAATCAGCCAAAGAGAATAAAATATTCTATTGTCTCATGACAGCCAAAGAAAGATTTACTTAAAAATAATGTCACCAAACCCTTATGGACTTACTGCACATGAAATGTAATTAAGGCTAGTACCATTTGATGTAAAGAGTGACTGGCTTGTTCTTAAATCTTTTAAAGCGTTTTTATATGCTTCTTATTTTGCTAACATCTCCTAGAGCTCTGATTTTCTATTTTAAAATTCAATATATTTTTGATTAACATACCTTTTTTTTTTTTTTTTTTTTTTAGATACAACCAGCATTGAATATTAATTCAGTGCTCCTTGAAAATTACATAACCATGCAAAAGAAAGAGCCTGTCATGTTTCCCAGAAGGCAAGCACTCAGCACAAGTTTTGAGAGTTCACTCTACACTTTAATCATTATCCTCTAGATAGGACATAGCAGAGAGCCGAAGGGTCAAAATGGCAAACCATGTTACTAAAACAGATACTTTTTCATGTGCTATTACTATGGCAGCACACAGGGAAACTTGTGCTGATATAGAATCATAGAATCATAGAATAGTTAGGGTTGGAAAGGACCTTGAGATCATCTAGTTCCAACCCCCTTGCCATGGGCAGGGACACCCCACACTAAACCATGTCATCCAAGGCCTCATCCAACCTGGCCTTGAACACCGCCAAGGATGGAGCATTCACAACCTCCCTGGGCAACCCATTCCAGTGCCTCACCACCCTTACAGTAAAGAATTTCTTCCTTATATCCAATCTAAACTTCCCCTGTTTAAGTTTGAACCTGTTAAACTTAATCAGGAAGCAAGTGCTGCAATTGCTTCACAAGGTCCTTCAGTACAGTGAAAATACTATAAACCCTTAGACATCATAAGATTTGAAGTATATTACTGTGTGTACAATGGATTTTGTTCACTTGAACACTGAAGGCTGCTTTAAAGCAGAGTTTTAACATAACTGATGGTGGCCATCTAAACCTAGGAGACAACTAAAGAGTTTTCAAAACAAACAAACACGTCAGAAAACAAAAATCCAAGCCAAAATAGTAGATGGAGCCTTCCCTACCTTAACGCCACCCTTCTCCCTATATCCCTACTCATCTCATTCAAGTCACTCTCCAATAGACACAGAGAGCTTCCTTTATTTGCCAAATACAACTTAAAGGTGAGGTAGCATCTTGCCTGCAAGAGCAAGTCAATCTTTACAGTCCATAAAATACCAGTGAACCCAAGAAGAAAACAAATTTGGCAACATGCATATATTACATCAGACTTCCAAATGCAGAATCCATAGCCTTCCTCTGAATCATTGACCCATCCTTTCTGAAGAAAATGACAGTTAAAAAAACCATTCAGGAACTAAAATGGTAAGAGTATATTAAGTAATATATACATATAAATATGTAAGCATAACAATACAGAAGGAAGGCCAACAAAAGAGCCTTCCTTTAAGACATTATTGATTTGATAATACCTGTTAATAAAACAGTGGTCACTAACCCAGATCAATGGGTGGGCACAGTCAATCACCAATTTTATAGCATGGTGGCATATCTTAATCTAAGTCTCAATAAAACATACAGAGCTAATGCCAGTTTCCAATATAAACAGCAAACAAAAAAAAAAAAAATACAACACTCCTCTCCCCATGCATTTTCAAACAACAGAAGGTCTTGCTAACAGTATTAAGGGGAAACCAAGCCAATTTTTTCAAGTCAGGAAGGGAAGAGAAGAACTTTGGAACAAGACAGTCTTGCCTTCCCTTCTGCTGTCAGTGAATAATACTGGTAAAATACAGCACCAATACAAGCAATTCTACCACACTTCAGTGTACAGGGTGACACTAGCGGTACCATAAGAGAACAGCAATTATTCTATGCAGATTACAAGCATACGTTATTATCATGCAGTACACTTTATTCAGAGGTAGAATATTCAAATCTTTACCAAATTAAAATACTGAATGCAGATCATTATAACTCATTTGAATTGAGATACATTCTGTACCCATAATTTTAAGCATCCTTAATAAAAATAATTAGATTTGGCAAGTCTTTCCCAATTAATGTAGCCAGTCAAAAGAAAAAAAAAAAGAATCACATATACTGGATGTTTTATCCCCACGTCTCATGAAAAATTAAATAATTTATTCATATCACTGCTGAGGAACTTTTAAATATTTTACTTATATATAACCCCCTTCTTTCTTTTATAAGTTTCAGTATTTTAATTTACATGCTACATGATGTCAAATCAACTTACTTATTTTAGAAAGTGACTTTGCTAGACTGTATGCTGGTCTGAACTCCAGAAATGCTTTGAGTGAGTACCTCAAGACTTCTAACTGTGACAGTATTTTCACTGAAAAAAAAAAAAAAAAAAAAAAAGCAGTGAATTTGTTACAGAATACTAGCTCTTCTGTTGTAAAAATCACAGACTGACAACCTACATTCTTACTTTAAGTAGCTATATAAAGTACTGTTAAGCACACTGATGTTCATTAAATTAACTCACAGCAACACCACAATGCTTTTACAAAAGCAGAGGTAACCTGTTGTCCCACGGAACACACAGAGCTTATTTTGGCCATAGGCATATAACCATGAAATGGGGGTGTGCCTGATCCTGGGAGGCAGAAAATCCACAGTATTTTTCTCAATCCTCTGTCCTTCAAAACTGACAGCAGTCAACAAGCATTATTCAATGATCATACAGGCTACCTCCATATGAAAATGAAGGAGTAGAGGGGAAAAAAAAAAAAAAAAAAAATCACACAAGATACTAATGACAATAGTAGAAATGGATCTTCAGTGGTACTTAAACTAACATCCCCAGCTCACAAACGGCTTCCAAGTAGAACTACACTGTTACACTATATTTTAGTATTTCGACCTTTGTAATTTCTCTATTGGTTATTTAATTGATAAATACAGATTAATTTTTTTTGGCCTGTTGTGCTTCTGAACATGAGTCAGCATAGACATTTAATAATGTTTACCTAATCCATTTTAATTTCCAGTTCAATTTACCTTTCCAAGGTACCTCTGTAAAGACATGGCCTCCTAAGGCCCCTTTGTTGCCCACTCTGCCTTTTTACACTTCTTTATTTCCTCATTGCAAGTTACGGGTTTACCTTCAGGTTAAGACAAGTCACCATTCATTTTTGTATAGTCCTGCCAAAGTAAAGTTCAGATATGGCTATGATGGTATGCTGAGACGAGGGGATGTCAGCAGATCTCTACAAACTCAACTAATGAAGGTGGTGAACATTTCTCTGTAACTGACAATAAACGGCTCTATAGTGTTGATTATGATCAGTTGTGCCTGTGTGGTTGCTTAAAAGAAAAAAGTAAAAAGGTGTCACTATGAAGTAGTAAACCTGAAAATTTAAGTATCAACAGAGGATATTAACCATGCCCTGAAGTATACAACAGCTCTAAAAATCTGGATTTGTGCAAAGCGTTCAACACTGTCCCACACGACATCCTTGTCTCTAAATTGGAGAGACATCAATTTGATGGGTGGACCACTCGGTGGATAAAGAACTGGCTGGATGGCCACACGCAAAAAGTTGTGGTCAATGGCTCAATGTGTAGCTGCAGACCAGTAACAAGTGGTGTCCCTCGGGGATTGGTGTTGGGACCGGTCTTGTTCAACATCTTTGTCGGTGACATGGACAGCGGGATTGAGTGCACCCTCAGCAAGTTTGCCAATGACACCAAGCTGTGTGGTTCGGTTGATACGCCGGAGGGAAGGGATGCCATCCAGAGGGACCTTGTAAGGTGGGCTGATGGCAACCTTATGAAGTTTACAATGTCAAGTGCAAGGTCCTACACCTGGGTCAGAGCAATCCCAGGCACGGCTACAGGTTGGGAAGAGAAGAGATTCAGAGCAGCCCTGCAGAGAAGGACTTGGGGGTGTTGGTTGATGAGAAAATGAACATGAGCCGGCTTCAGTGTGCGCTCGCAGCCCAGAAAGCCAACTGTATCCTGGGCTGCATCAAAAGGAGCGTGACCAGCAGGTTGAGGGAAGTGATCCTGCCCCTCTACTCTGCTCTTGTGAGACCTCACTTGGAGTATTGTGTGCAGTTCTGGTGTCCTCAACATGAAAAGCACATGGAACTGTTGGAACAAGTCCAGAGGAGAGCCGTGAGGATGATCAGGGGACTGGAGCACCTCCCGTATGAAGATAGGCTGAGAAAGTTGGGGCTGTTCAGCCTGGAGAAGAGAAGGCGGCGTGGAGACCTCATAGCAGCCTTCCAGTATCTGAAGGGGGCCTATAGGGATGCTGGGCAGGGACTCTTCGTTAGGGACTGTAGTGATAGGACAAGGGATAACAGGTTAAAACTTAAAGAGGGGAAGTTTAGATTGGATATAAGAAATTCTTTACTGTGAGGCACTGGAATGGGTTGCCCAAGGTAGTTGTGAATGCTCCATCCTTGGCGGTGTTCAAGGCCAGGTTGGATGAGGCCTTGGGTGGCATGGTTTAGAGTGAGGTGTCCCTGCCCATGGCAGGGGGTTGGAACTTGATGCTCTTAAGGTCCTTTCCAACCCTAACTATTCTATGATCCTATGATTTTGAATTTAAAGACCAAGAAAAGAAGTGCTTTGTTGAAAGAAGAAGAAGGTGTCTCTGTGCAGGGTATCCCTTTGACAAGGCCACGGTTTCTCCTCACATAGTTTCTGTCCTCCTCTTTCCATATGGGAATTAACACAATAAGCCAGTGATACCATTGTTTGGATTGTTCTGGCTAGGCATATGTGAATGACTCAGTTCATGATGACAAGGCAGACAGCCATGTCACACTTCTCTCAGGTTGCAGCTTTCAATTCAAAGAGTGAGCTTCTAGCTATCACAGTTATGAGGAAATTGCAAAACAAGCCTATTGCATGCAAGATGCTTTCCTCAGTCTGCACCATTTGAAACAAGAGTCTCCATGTGTGAACCAGCCTATATCCTTGCACCTAGATGCCTTGACGTGTCACTATTCACTACTTTGTTCGTTAAGCTCTTTAAGATAGAATAAAATGAAAGAAAACAAGACACACATGACTTCAGACTAAATTGCAAGCGTGTCCTGAAACTAAGACAGGGTCATGGTGATATAAAAGACTAAGCAGAGATAAGAGGATTAGAAGAAGGTGGAGGAGTCAAAATGATAGAGATTTAAAATATTTATATTAGTAGATGACTATGCTGAAATAAGGAAGTTTGAATTACCACGTTAAGAGGGCTTGAGCAGTGATCTGAAAGACTGCAGAGCAAGTATATATATATATGTATATTATATATTTATAGTATATATAAATATATATATTTAATATGTATGTCTCAAGTGTTCAAGGTCAAGTTGAATGGGGCTTTGAGCAACTTCACCTAGTGGAAGATGTCCCTGCCCACAGTAGCGACGTTGGACTATATGATCTTTAGAGGTCCCTTCCAACCCAAACCATTTCATGATTTTATGACACAGTTGTTTCCATTCTAACCTGCATTTACAGCACAAAGACAATGTGGACTTCAAGCTTACTTTGTTAACCTGTTTTCAAAAGCAAATCTAGTAAAGCTTCTCCCATGTATACTGCTGACGTACCAAATGGAAGTCTACACCCATCTTTCCATCATGCTCCATCAATTGCTTACAGCAAGCAATTTGCATTACCTTTGAGTTAAGTGCCCTTGAGTGTACAGTAACACAGCTGCAGTGGATTTCATAAGCGTAATGGCAGCATTCCAGACACACAAACTACATTAAAGTGGTCATATCTGACGCAGCACAAACTAGCATTACTGCTAGTGTAGTAATTTGTGAAGTTGGAAAAAGAACAGAGAGAAAGAACAGTATGCTAAATAAATAAACAAATACATGAAATTATTACAAAATAAAGGAGAAATCTGTGTGTTGGAGACCAAACACAAGGCTATTTAATATGGGGTTTTTTTAAGAAAAATGTTGAAGTATAGTGAAAAGCAGTGAAAAGTTACAGGAGGAAAAAAACACCAAGCACAGGAGTAATTCAGGAGCAGAAAAGGTAGCTAGAAGACAAAAAGCAGCAACTGAAAAAGAATAAGGTATAGAGGGTCTATCCTGCTCAAAATAAAGTCTGTTGACAGTCACCAACAGACCACATCACCTCAGGAAGAACCTGTTCAGGCACTTAGAAGCACAGGAACCTTGGGCATGTCTAAGTCACCCGACTTCAGATCTGATAAGGCTTTTTGCATTCTCTTAAGCTGGGGAAGTAGAACAGGAAGAAGTAAAAAAAGCGTTATTTCCTAAGGTGCTGAAATACTTCAAATACCTTAACAAAGGTACAATGGAGGCACTAAATCCCACACAAGAAGTGCTGCCCTGTGTCATCTTTTAACACTGTACTCCCACTCCTTCAACAGTGTTTCAGCTCGTGAGAAGGCACCCATGTCATTAAGGAACATAACATTAATACTTAAATAACACTTTTGAATATACTTCATAGCTCTTCAAAGATCTATTCGACTATTCTATTTTCCCCCTGAAATTTAAAAATCCTCATTTTTATCTGTAAATGGAGATACATAAAAGGATTAAATTCCTCTGATTGCCTCACAAAAATACATCTTCACTTTCAGTAGGGATGAGCTGGCATTGATCCTCCCCCCCCATAAAACCTTTTAAGTCCTCTTAGCAAAGATGACATGATTGTTTTGCAACAAATCCTTTGTCCTCATGCTAATCTGTTGCCTATTTTTTAGGTATATTTCAAATAATAGTAATAAAAAAAAAAATACCCAGATTTGTTATTAGCTTGACTGAAATTCACTCTTACACCTTGTTCCCACTTCTTAACAACTAGAGAATTAAACTGAATTATTAACTCCAGACATTACAGGCTCCAGTGCAAGCCAGGAATTCAAAGCATGCATTTAACTGTTTAATGATGTTAATTCCTGGCTACACACAAACAAAAATCAGCTATACTGAAGAAGTCTGTGTATCCCCAAACCACTCTCCCCCCAAAAAAGCAATGAGAGACAGTATTAGAGAAGCAAGAGAGATACACTGCAGCTATTGACTGCATTGCTTATAAGGAGGGTTAAGCAAAATGCAGCTTAAAGCTGCAGAGAAAAAACTGGTTTTCTTTAAATGCTAAATATTAAAAAAAAAAAAATAATTCCCACAAGCAAGCAACATGAAATCAGAAATATGAAGAAAGTCTCTCTTTTTGTTTATATCACTTTAATGGCTGACATAATTTAACATAAATGTACTTAATTAAGTATATCTGTGAAGACTGCCTTAGGTTTTAAACCAGAATAAATTGTGGCTGGAATCAGCTACTGAATCAATCCTTCAAATATTAACAGGTTAAAAGATCTCAAGGTCCTTTCCAACCCTAACTATTCTATGATTCTATATTGCACCAACATACTATTAACATAGCATTTCCTACCTGAAAATATAGAAGGTCTTTTCTTAGAGTGCCTTGGATGTATAGGCTCTACGTTCCTGATATTTCTTTGAAACTTTCCTTTCAAATCATTTTCTAGCAGGATGTCTGGTGGTAGGCTTCTCTGTCTTGTTGATTTGTAATGAGTCTTACAGGAATTCAGTTGACTCTTAGTCCTAGAGTACAAGCTGCTGTCATCAACTGCCATTATTGAGCACTAGCTGTTAAAGCCACCCCAGCTCAAATCCAACCTGAACAGCCAGAAGCATTCGGACTCAAGTAATCTCATATGTTTTCATGCTCAACTCGGCACTCATTGGAGAAGTTGAGCAAGTTGATAGGCGTGTGCTGGACAGGTGTAAAGTTACTGCATGGCCCCTCCTTGCACCAGTGAAACAGCACACGAAGGAGGCATGCTGAAATCATTCCTTTGAAACTTTTCAGGTAAATAGCAAGTTCAACAAACCTGAGCTCAGCAGCACAATCTGCACAAAGGCGAAAACACAGTTTATTATGAGGCACTGTCTAGGGCTAGTGTGGTTTACATTATACCAACAGCACTTTTCTGATCAGTTCATCAATAGTTCATTAACTTGGCAAGCTAAACAAGTGTTGCTAAACCTTAAAAAGAGAAAACAGAGTGATGTAAAAAAAAAAACCAAAAAAACAAAACCAATCCAACAAACAAACAAAAGAAAACCCAACAAAAATCCAACCCAGTCCCCAGCCTAGGTACCTGTCTGGGGAAAGGTACAACCTGAATGGTATATGCTTGGGTTTTTAGTCCTGTCACATTTCAAAGACTGATAAATAGTCCAAAACATCCAAAGCACGAAGGTTTTTATGGCCACAGTATCACTTTGGGGTTTCTTTCCTCAAGAAACAGCAATGTACTGGGGTGAGAATCAAAGATCTGCCAGTTTGACTGATTTTCTCTTTAGGGAACTGCTGACTAATAAAAATTGATCATTTAAATATGCATATGCCAAAGACATACTGCAAATTTTCAACTTAACTAAAAGCCAAGGTACTGTTCTCGTTTTGTTCCAGTTATTCTAGTGAAATATTTTGGGTCTCCCAAGGATATGATCTTACTTTCTCAAATGCTCAGAAAGGACAAATCCTGACATTTTCTATGAACCTGCTAATTTTCTTTCTTGAATCCTACCATAAATGAGATAAAAATGAATTAGTAAATTAAAGAAGTAAAAAAATCTTCTAATTACATAGATTCTGCTGTGAAATAACAGTAACTTTTTAATATGGCAAAGCGAATAAGCAGGATGGTAATTTAAAGTGAGAGTAACTAATGTTTAAACCATGGATACCTAGGGCAAACTGATTTTAACACTTGAAGATAGAATTTGATTTCTCTGAATCATTTAAAACACTTAAACTATGAATGGTTTAATTAATTTCCTAAAGATAGGGTACACTATATGGCTGGTGTAATGATCAAGAGGCTGGCTGCTTCAAATACAGTTTTTGCATGAAATTCAGTACAAACTTTATTCTTGTTGACAAGAAATAAAAGGCTCACCTACATGCTTTTGGAAGGGAAGAGGGGAAATTATGTAACTTAATATATATCTATATAGCTTTTTGAGTATTTTATTGTGTTAGAAATGCAGAAGGATGCAAATAGTTTGTTCAATTTTTTTCTTCTTCCTCTGGAAATCTGACTGCATTTGGCTTAGAGTTGAAATTATGAATGTAAGAATCCAATCTTAAATACATTGGACCAAGAAATCATACCCCACATTCAGAACAAACTGATGATTTAAAGTGTTTTAAACTAACACTAACAGTAGATAGCAAACTGCTTATTTCTGGTCTTGCTGAGTATTCAAAGGATTATGAGCTCTGTTTATATGCTGAAATAACCTTTTGAAAATCCCACTGGACTCCAAAATAGGTTAGGTGCTGGGAATTAGGCTATAACAAAAGGGAATTTTATGTGTAAATTGCTCAGGTACTTTTTAGAAATGCCTCTAGGCCCTGGTCTTCATCATTAGAGGCCAAAATACATCTTTCACGTCCTTCAAATCTGTAGAATCTGAATATAATCCTTACTCCCCCAAGTTAATAATAACCCCCCCCCCCCAGGTCTGAGAAGCTTTCCTTGCTTCCCTTTCTTTTCCAACTGCACTTACTTTTTCAGCTTTGACTGAAGCAACACAAAAATACTCAGTCCGCTCCTGACAGACCAACTACACCAAAGCAAATGAATCAAAAGCTTTTCAAAACAACAGAAAATGCTTAAATCTGGACAAATATAAATATATTTGAACCATGTGTGAAGGCGCAGAATAAATATCAAATGCAGGAATTGACATTTGAGGAGCTCTAAACTGAAATTTGACAGAGATTTAAATAAAACTCCAACATCTTCAGTAATATTCCTAACCATCAAGCTACAGGATATTCCAGAAACAGCTCTTAACTTTTCCTGCTGAAACTACTCCAACACACATAAATACTTAAATATTCGTTAAAAGAGTGACTTGAAAGTGACTGCCCCATATTCCAGCTGAGTGATACAATTGCTGCACCATACAATCTTACCTTCTCCAGCCCCATGAATATTCATGCCAAGTGGAACATTTCCAACAGGAGAAATCGCCACTGAGATACTCAAAGGTGTGACAGTGATCACACTTTCAGATGTGAGGAGATCTGCCAAGGGCACATGTCCCTGATCCAGCAGCGGTACACAGGAATCTAAGAACAGTTTACCCCTAAGTGGCCTTCAGGTGGAAGATGAAAAATATCTGTCACAATATCTCATCACTAAATTGCCTTTTCTAGGATCTGCTGTAGATCACATACTGAAAATTCTTTCACAGCTAAAAATGAAGACAGGGAAATACTTGCTCTGAAAACTGAAAATCTTAAGCTGTTAAAGTAAAGGAATATGCAGCAGTAGAACAGAAGCTGAGGGTCCTGGTGGCGTCTGAAAGCTGTTGGAGTGAGGCGTCTAAGTGCCATTTCAGTAGCCTAACTCTTCTAGTGATTCAGTTTATGTATCTCCTGTTGGTCATTTTCTTATCTTTGAGACATATGTGTAAAAAATTGTAAGTCTACTCCCAAGTGAGATGACTACAGAATAAGTTATAGGACAATGCAAAGAACAAAACTGGAAATGATGGAGCAATAGGGACTTAGAAGAGACGATTATTAATTATAAGACCAAAAAAATAAAGCAGGTGTGCTGAACACTCGGAAAAGATTTTATGATTCAGCACAGGAAGAAAGGAAGAAAGAGCACTCTTAGTAAAAACTAAGATTATTCTCCACTGAATCTGCAGCAACTACATCCCCCTCAGACCTTCTCTTTTCTAATTAGAGGCAGAAGCTTTTCACCTTTATAGATGGAAATAAAACAAGCGGAAAAAAAAAAAAAAAGGAAGCATGATGGGTGGAAATAAACTTTTGAACTTAAATGCAATTAATCACAAGGTTCCTACCATATACACCCAGGAATACAGAAGGAAATCTAGTATCAAATGTTTGGAGTACTATGGAAAAGTGCATTACTGAAAATTACAATAGAGACTGAAGAATTAAATTTTATTTTTTTTTTTTTTTTTTCCTTAAGAAGGATATAGCATAGTTTAAGGAATTAAACTTTATCAATCCTTTTATCCAAAAGTGTGATTAAATGATGATTAAGAATTGAGTAAAACACCAAGACTACAACACAATAGGACTAATCAACATGGTTGCTAAAAATAAGTGTTATTACTCTATCACAGTAGTTTGAGCATAGAAGATAAAAGAGTAATTATTCATGCCAATGGCGTACACAAGAGCCTTCAGAAGAGATTACTACAAGAAAGTAATCGTCTTACATTCAGAACTGAATCATGAGAGCACTCAAATGATGAAAAACAAAGCATGGGAATTATAATTTCACTACATTTTCAGGCTGGCAAAGGTTTATAAGGCTTCAGGCTTCTCAGGTAGGTTCTGTGTAGTTCAGTACTTTCTTACAATTTGGAAAGGTCAGCATCAGGATTATGCATTATGGTCAAAGGCTAAATCAGAACACCATACACATTTCCTCCAGCAGACTATCCGGTTATAGTGTCTGCAGTTTCTATTACTATTTCTTTTTATTAAAGTTTGGTAAATAAAAGCCAAAGGAAATTGATGCTTGATAACTGATTTGTGTTCAGATGATACTGTCTACTGCAGAAATACAGATTTGAGGCTCCAAAATTAGTATGGTCCAGGTCACAGAAAATGGAAGTTTTCTCACAAGAGGAATTATCATTAGCTTTTTGTTTAATAATACAGCAGCGAATCTTGTTAAATTTCACATGCAGTAAGCCATGTGTTATTATGACTGCATTAGAGCTGTCAATCTCATTTTAGCTGAGGAAATATTTGTGCTTATCAACAGTAGAAATAAGAAAAGTTTTCCTAAATAGTGTTCTCAGTGTCAGCCAGTGGAGGCTGGCTCAGAAAATCTGTATTATGGAAGAAAAAAACCCAACACCATGATGAATTCCTGTCTGGTTTGGTAATTTCTATATCAGTGTATATTGATTTATGGACCTTCCTACCATGCTATATGTAGCAGAGAAGAATCGTACGTACTACCTCCAAGGGAGGATGAAGCGTTTTAGCCATGTATGTTGGAGGAACTGCAATGGCAGGAAAGTTTGAGCTTTACTAACATTTTTAAAACCAGTTCAACTCAATCAATCAAGCCTCATGCTGCTTGCCTGTGGTCCATGGATCCTCCTTCCTTGTTGCATTAGCCCCTACTTTGGGAGGCTGCACAGCAAACCACAGCAAAAGCCTAGGTTACCTTTACAGGTGTTGAATGTGCTAAAATCAAGTTGATAACAACCAAGTTGAGCATTCCTGGGTACCTGCTTGCTCAGAGGAGACTGTTTAACAGCACATACCCATTTAGAAAACTTTTTCTTCTTTCTTCCCCCGCAAGAATTCATTACCCAGGTCTCATCCCCTACACCTAGCTGAACAGTCACAGATCTGCAAACTTACCTGTGCTATGAAGTTTCTAACCTCTTCTGGTTTGCATTTCAAATAAGAAAGTTAAACAATGCAAGAGAAAACAGGGAATCAAAATCTGAGGAAAATAAACACTTCAACCGTTACTCTAAAATTATTTATTTGATTTTCTGGAATAACCTGGTTGTCTTAATCCATAGGATGTGAACATCTGACATGTACTCTGCTTGAATTAACCCATTTCTTTCAGTTTAATGCTATTATAAGAAAAGAGCCTGGATTTGATACAGCCTTAGGACCAAAATATGTATCTTTAGTCAAGCATCATTTTTCAGATGTGTGTATAAGAGGAAAAGGTCAACAAATAACCAGTCATGGTCATACTTACAAAGACAGCAAAGAGAGAATTTTAGGTTCACATTAATTTCTACCCTTGTAGCAAACACTTGACTCATCCAACAGTGCAATTAGGACTTAGTTGCCAGACTACACCTAACCTTAAGGCAAGCTAAATCAGAGTATTAGATGATAGTCATATCCTACACTACATTTACAGTTTAAATTTGTGATAGATAACATTGAATTACAGTCACAGAAAGGAGAAATAAGCTTTCAGCCCAGACAAAATCTGCAAACACAGATGAATCATGAAGAAAAGAATACAGCCTTTCCAGTGTTGCTTTCTATACTGGTATGCTGATTTTAGTAGAGAAATATTGACAAGAGATCTGTCTAAGTGTTGCAACTGCACTGTCTTTCAGCTGAAAGAAGAAAAGCACCTTTAATTTGTAGGCATGTTCTTGTTTGTTGACAACAAAGAACATACATGGTTAAAGCTGTAATCTGCTTTCGAGATAATATTAGTCCCTTACTGTTTGATGTATAATGCGCACTTCCCATATTAAGAGAGGAAGCTGACTTATGTCACAGCATTTCATAAGCAGAATAAATCATATGCTAATGTACATTTGTAGTAATTTCACTTCACGCTGATGTTCTCATTACATGATAGCTGTCAGAGCCTTACCTTCACAAGGACTTGAAAGCCAATCTTTCTCCAACAGAAAAGCAGTGCAAACCCTGGAAACAGGCATTTTCTGGCCAGGTAGAGTGTAGAGGCACAGCCAGGCAACAGGGCTCTTTGCATACAGCCTCAGAACTGTCAGAACATGCGGCTTTGCCCAAGCAGCAGTCCACAGGCTGAGCATCCTCCAAAGGTCAAAGGCTGAGGGTGGAACTTGACAGAATCCACACAACAGTAACAAATGCAATTACAAAATCATGCTTGCTATCACTCCACTGCAATCTGTGGCAGTAGGCCTATGCTCTGGGTACAGTGGTAAAAGAAAGACCCAGAGGCTATCCAGGGATTTTATTTAATAGGGTGTCATATTAGTCCTGAATAAAACATGGAAGATGTCCCCATTTTTCCTACTGCTTTCTGTGTAGAAAGTGAACACTGCAAGCAAGCTATGGATATGAAGGTTGCAGATTTTAGAGACACTTTTCTATTTAAAACCACTACTAAGTGCTGATTACTTTAAATAAATTAGATTTTGTTAGGTCACATCTGTGAGATAATAAGAAAGCATTTCAGCTTCTGTGGAAAAGAAGAAAGTGTTACATATATAGAAAAAAAGTTGAAAACTTTTGCAGCTTTAAAGTACTTTTTAGAGAGGTTTGTTTTAATGAAAGTTTCCATCAATTACAAAGAGTTTATTCTATACTTGCTGTTAAGAGAGGCCACTATCCAAAGTGATCATGGAGATTTAGGAAATCCAGTCATCTTCCTTTCCTTTTTATGAAAACAAAAGGATAATGAAAATTCTGCTTTTCATGGAGTGGCAAATATATATGTGGCCTTTCAATAACACTGATTTCTAAAAATTCTAGCATATTAAAGTTGCATTGTATTCAGTGCTGGATGAGATGCCACATAGATTGGGCTGCCCTGTGGCAGAAATAGTCCCTTGCCTAACGCTGTGTATTGCTGGTGATACACAAAATTCTGTTAATGAAGAGGAAACAAGAAAGGCAGCCAAAACTTATCTTATCCTTCAGTAAATCTGTCCTATGCAATGTAATGGAATACACCTAAATTAGGTTTCATGTGTCTTTCCTATATTGCAAAAAATAAAAAATAAATTAAAAAAAAAATCAAACCTACAGAAAAATGAACAGAAAACACTTTGAAATAAGTACCAGACTGAAAAGAAAGCAGGAGAGAAAATTCAGCTCTGCAGTCCTCTTGAATCCTTCTGAAGATTTCATTTCTCATGTTTTCCCACCCTTCATATTCTCCTATAATGTCACACTCTGCTTAATGCATGATTACTTAACTTCCATCACATCCTTTCTCAATATCCATGCCTTAGGTCTTAACAGGTTGTGTTACAACTTGACGCAAGGATGTGATCTTGAAACCCCAGGGTAGTACCTGGTGACTGTTATCATGGAATCATAGAATACCAGGTTAGAAAAGACCTCAAGGATCATCTGCTCCAACCTTTTTAGGCAAAGCATGACCTAGCTAGGTGATGGCAAGATGTCCCAGCACCCTGTCAAGCAAATCCTAAAAGTATCCCACTGCTGAGGTGTCTTCTGAGGTGTCCCACTTCCCTGGGAGTATTATTCCAATGGCTGATTGTTCTCAAACATTACCCACATAAACAAAAAGAAAGTAACAATATTACCAGTCTTTGAATCTAGTAAGGATATTTAACTTTTTAACAGGTGTTTCCTGCTTTGACTCTAGATACTACTTCTACATTCTGTATCATCTATTACTAAATAAGGGTGAGATTCAAATCATTCAACTTCCACTTCAGTTTGAATCCGAATGAAATCTGTGTGCCCAAATATTAGGAATTAAGACTGCCTTCTCTCCAGCACCATTTAAGTTCTGATCAAGGCTGCCACGATCTTACATGCAATCCAAAGAGTTTTAACTTGCTCGTAGCTTTGGGATTAAAAAAAACATAATGTTTTGAGCCTCCCAAGAATATGATTTTCGTTTCTCAAATGGAGAACCCTACTGCCTTCAATGGGATTGAGTTCCAGAACAGCAGAAAGCACTACTGCCTACCCTCCTACTAGCCTAAGTAAGGTTCAACTCTACCCTTAGGTTGGAAAATGTTCCTTACATCCTCAGCACCGATACCTGCTCCCTTTCCGAAGTATAGTAATCCAGGCAACCAGGAATAGCTTGAATCTTAGTTTTTCATTTAAGACAAACAGGTAAAGTGCCTATGTTTTGCTGGAGTTCCCAGACAGATGAATCTGAATTTTGCCACACCTGAATTCAGATGTACAAACCAAACTGCTTTCAGAAATATGTGTACTTGTAACCACTATTAAAGGAATTGGAGCACAGACATTTTTATTGTTCAGTATCAGCTCAGAGTATGCTTGATTATATGCCTGCAGCTTTGCAGCTTGTCCATGCTCTCCCCAGAAGCCTTCATTTTCAAACATGGCATGTCGCACTGAATAGGAAAGCCACATTTATCTAGGATAATTCTAGAGTTCTTGTGACAACACAATAAATGTAGATGGATCCCTATCAGTGAGAGAACATAACCTAGTTTTATTCAACTGATCCTTTAAAGTACTGCTCTCAGTTTCATCTAGCGATAATAAAGGTATCTATTAAAGTAACAGTATTGGCCAAAGGAGCACACAAAAGGCAAGGTGTGAGCCTATCCTTCAGTTTTCCCCAGAGCCAAAAACAGTCTTTAAAAAAGCATCTTAAATTTTCATCTAAGATGGCAAATGCATTCCATCTCCATCAATCAGCAAACCATTCTCCTTCCTAGCTGTCGCATTAGCAGGGGAGTCAGAACAATGTGCATATTTTTGATATTTGGCACACAAAATCTGGTTTAAATTTATTTGCCTGGCATGCTTTCAGTGCATCCCCTTTTGTGGGAAGTGCAACATACAGATTTATGTACACTTTGACTTAATTTTATTCTCTCTCTCGTATTAGGAAAATACTTGATTTGCTCTCTATATTCTTGTCTGTACTTCAGCTTTCTCAGAAGTACTTACAAAACAGTGAGACCAAACAATATGAAAATGATGGTTTCCATCTGAGGCCAGAGCTCTAGGAACACCAGAACACATACTTACCAGCTACTTTGAATGACTGATTGAGGCACAACCCTGAGGACATGAGTTTTAGCTTCTGCTACGGAAGTCAACGATATACAGGAATACAAGCATGACATTGCTATAAAGTCATAAAGCATGGATACAGAAATTATTTTTAAAACCTTCAGGTACAAACACAAGTACAACACACCTGCTTTGTACATGTTTAATTGCACAGTGTTAAACTTCTGTAGTTTTACTATAAATACTTATTCTGCATTTGAACAGTAATGATAAGGTCCACTTATTGGATCTAACACTGCCATGCAGTAGGATACTTCCCATAAAATAAGCATTTTTCTATGTATAGGCTTACTAAAGTGTTCTGTAACCTCTCTTATCAAATGCATCTTAATTAGTCAAAGTGATTACTCATGCTTTGCTAGTGCTCCTGAATTTGAACTCCAAATTGCAAATAGAATCTTTCTCTCTCTCTGCTTACCTCCCCCTCTCCTTCCCCCATCTGCAGTAAGAAAAGTACTGCCTGGGTAAAATTAAAGCAGCTGAGAGAAAGTTTCTCTACACAAGTTCATAAAAATGCAGATTTAGAAGCAGTGTGGAGGTCCTCATACATTGTCATAGAAATAAAGACAGAAAGCAAGGAAAGGAAGAGCTACCTGAATATTAAATATAAATTTTATTTTTCCCTATACACAGAGATAAAAGATGACAGCCAGTACACATACAAAAATAAAGGGAAAAAGGAAGTGATGTGAGGAAACTCAGTGTCTCCAAACCACAGGAAGCAGTGGCCAACTGTAAGTCACTGACACAAAGCGCTGCCTTGAGCAACAGCAAGCACTGCTTGGAAAGCACAGGCACGGGCTGAACCCTAAAGCAAGCTTTAAGGTAAGTGAAAAATTCCTGGTGCTTAGAGACTGAGAAAGGAGAAAAACCCCACGAAACATGAAAGGAAGAATTAGATTCCCTGTACAGACTTACTTAAACCCAGAGATATTTTGGGGTTCTCTTTACCTCATTTCCTGAAGATGTGTGAGAACCTAACTAGTTAAGAATCACCGCCTTTTAAAACAATGATATTAAAAGCTTCCAATTTCACTGATTATTTTCCCCTGATCTTTTAAAGCATCAGCTGCATGACAAGATGGCATCTAAATCATGCCTGAAACATTGTTCTTGGACAGGACTGGAAAAACAGTATGCTATATTACACTGCTACAAACCTGACATAATTTATATAGCCTGCATACCAATGTTAGATTTAAGGGAATGTGCCTGTGCATTTTATATCTATATTTATTTATTTTCTTTTCAATGTGGCTAATAAAACTATACAGATGTATACTGATTACTCAATTTCCCTACAATTATTCAGATTAGGATGCTCAGTGGTCACAGCTGTCATTAATACAACAGAACAAGAACAAATTAGAAAAGCATTTAAAAATTTCCATAAGATTCTTTGTGACCATGTACTGGCCTGAGTTAATAACGATTTAGACTAATTTGGCAATAGTTACTTTGCAAGAATGGTAGTAGATGAATTCAAAACAGTATTAGCAGAAGAGAGTAATTGTGTTTCCTTTGCAAGCACCCTAATACAGGCAAAATGATAAAAGGCATCATCTGTTTAACGGATGCTCCCTTTAGGCATCGTGTTGCTGAAAGTGTGTCCCTGCACACAGCTGCAAAGGCCCAAGGCTCAAGAGATAAACACCAAAAAGAAAATACTATTGTATGCAATGAAAATAAGAAATAAAGATCACTCTTGCAACAAACATAACAGAAAAGTAAGAGTTACTTTTCTGAGTGTCAGCTGTGCAACTGGCAAATGTTGAATCAAGAGGACACAACCTTATTCTGACTAGTAACAAGTATGAAAACAACTGAGAAAATGTAGTGTTAGTGTTAAACGAAACTATGTGATAACCTAGTTTAAGTCAGATGCTCGCTGTAGCAAGTACATTTTTAAGACACCTGTTTGCCCACTGACTGTGAACATTAATCAACACGTATATTCACTCTCTCAAGAAAAAGAAACACCCTTTCACTCCTTACTGTCTTCTACTGTTATCTCTATACAGGGCTTCAAAACTGGGGAATTTATTTCATGCAAAGTCAATTAAGAGCTTAGTTAGAGAGAAAAAAGCTTGCCAAAGGAGGCCAGTCCTGCAACACTCCCAAAACATAGTGAGAGACTCCCACTGAACTCTTCCAGTGATTCATTCCACAGGCCAGGGAGGTACATGAACACCACTGTCCTCCTGCTTCTGGCAAGTTCCGTTTCAGGCTTTATAACCCCAAATTAAGATGAGTGGCAAAACATTGAGGAGCAATAAATTATTCAGCTGGACTGTAGGGCATTTAGGTCTTTTAAGACTCAGGATGATAATCCTGAAATTAATCAAGATTTAAAGATACTCAAAGACCGTGCTGCCCTCATGCAGCTCAAATAAACTATAATTTCCTGACATTTCAGATTAGTCTCAAAAGGAATTTGAAGAATTAATGCCTGTGATAGCATAGAATGCCATGATCTGGCTTATCTCTGGGAAGTCAAGCTGTTACCAGTCTCTAGGCAAGGCAAAGATGAAAAATACATTCCTGAACACTTCTGTAATTATGCAAGCATCCAAGAAACAGTGGTAATGCTATATACAAACCAATTATTTTCAGGAAGACATGTAGTGGTAAGATAAGTCCTTCAATCAGTTTGTGTTAGGAGTCATTACCCTTACATTTTCTGTAGTTAAGTACTACTGTCATGTTAGCGCTATAAATTTAGCTGATGAAGCAACTGTATCTGAGAACAATTTTCAACTAAAAGTGAAAAAATGTGATAGCAAGGATCAGACCTACTCATGGTGTTTTACACTGTTGGTCATATCATTTCTATCTTTCTTAGGTGGAGAAAATTATTTGGGGCTATCCTTCAAAGTGCTGACTCCAAACAGCAGATTGTGAGGGCAACAGCTCTTTCAGCATAGCGTGCAAGTGTAATAAATACTCTGGGGAGGGTGGAAACAAACAGGAGGTCCCAATGGCAACTAAAAAATCTGAGATCCCATTGGTTCTTACACGGATTGGAACACACAGAGATAATGGGTTAAGTTCAGATCACATTTCAGCAGAAATGAGATTTCCAGATACGTTTCTCAACTATGACAATCAGGACACAGCTGCTTCTTATGGGAAAGAGAACAGGAACATCTCCCCCAACTGAGGATAGAGAAAACTGTCTTTTTCCCTTAATTGCAGACTTTTACCAAGACTTACAGATACTTAACCTTTCTATGCTCTTACAGGTTAGATGAGAGGAATGCCACACCAAGACCTCCTGCAGTATGGTCATCATGAGGGAAGCACAATAAATTAAAAAGGATTTCCTTCCACCAGCAGAGCTGATGGGCTTTTTTCTGCTCTAAGCAGAGGGCAGGAGTGGGTCTTAAATCTCTCAATATTTGTTCTCTCCTAATTTGTTCATACAATTCCCAATCTTTATGTATCATTATTTTAATTGGAAATGGCAAATTAATGGGCTGAACATTCTTTGATGGTCAGAGTGCTGAATAGGAAGTCAAAGTAAATTATTCAAAGAAGGTTTATCTTCCAGTCTCTAAGACAATGCTGAAGAAACTGGAAAAAAATGTAATAATGAGATTCTTACAGGAGTTTTTGATGTTTCTACTTAGGTATCAGATTTATTCAAAATTGGGAACATAAAGCTTCTCTCTCATCATGTAGCTCTGGATAATGTCACCGCTAGACTGGAAACATCTTCCTGTCAAATCCTCTAAAGGCAGGTGTCTGGCAGCAGATCTCTGCTGCTGTTATTGTTGAAATTGTAGCAAAACTGGCAAACTTGATTTGCTACCATATACATTAATCCCCACATTAGCCAACATGTGTGTGTGCATATCTGTCTGAAAGGATGTACAAAAATCCACTGGAAAATAAATCCAGATCTTTCTGCAACCTGAGCTAAGATTTTTCATGTCACTTTCTGGAAATATAGAAAGTAGGTCAGCCCATATTCCAAAATAGCACATCAGCGCTGAGAGAAAAGGTAGTATATCTGCATCTTTGGACTTTTTAGCTCAGTTCTCTATAGGGGTGGAATGGAGAATGAAAGATTTTCCTTTATTGTACTACGTGGAGAAACACATACAAGGAAAAATTGCTTATACCTTTAAAAAGCCCCCAAATCAGCCACCTATATGGGAAAAATGTTATCTGTTTTAATCAAAGCAAATACCACAGAGTGAAACCATTTCAGCTTTATCTAAATATAAGCAAAGAAAAAGCCAGGAAGTTTAAAATGTGTTTAAAATGTTGTACTGGGTATGTATCACATCCTGTTCCTTGTACATCTTGTTCCTTGTATCAAAATTTTATTTGGTAAAATATTTACTTTGGAAATAGCAGCATACTTTCTGTGATGTGGTTGTTCATCTTGTGATTTTTTTTTTTTAAAGGATTTACTGTTCCAGTAGGAATTGCTGCCTATTTTGTGATATCTTACATGCTTTGCACTCCTACACAAAAAATGTTTTCTTTAATACCAATGCAGGTCTCCTGCATTTTATTCCCTGCTCCCTCTCCCCCCATATTTTTTTAAGGAAGTAAAAATGTAAAAGCAAAACCCGAATTATTTAAACACACATCAATATAAAGATTCTGAAGAACTCTTCTGTTATTAATATTGAAAAACTCCTTTCATGAACTATTACAGTACCTTAACATGAAAAGAAAACCAAAATCCACTCTTAGGCAATATTAAATGGTGCTTATCAGCCCTAAAAAGTTATTACCTTCTTCAAGTCAATATCAATACTCTTGGTTACAACATGATGAATGATGCTGATCTGCTTCCCAGAACAGATTTCATGCTAGAACATTGATATTTCTAATTACAAAAAAAATTATATTTCCTCCCCCAAATTCCAAGTGTCAATCTTCATTTGGATCTCTGCAGTAGATTAAAATGAATGTTTGAAAGGTACTGAGCATTGTACATGAAAGGTACAGGACCTTTTAATTTCAGTGATTTTTATGCAAGCAGCAGGACTTCCTAAAAATAACAAAACAAATCTATTTTTAGTTCTTCCTACTGGTCTATTCATGCTTCAGTTCAGTTCTTGGACATCTAGCTCTCATTTATTCCCCTGTATCAGTCCAATCTGTTTAAATATCTCATCCACTATCTTGTGAAGCACTATAATCCATGTACATATGCACATAGTTTAGGCAATTACAGAGTTAGACTCTTCCACACAGCCAGGCTTAATTCTCTCCAAAAAGGCAGACTGAAATGGAGAGCAATTTCCTGTTGAGATCTGCACTTCTCTTTCACAGTCAATAAATTAATGCTTGCTATCAGAACTTTAGTAAAAATTAGGACCTTCATAAGGTTACACAGGCTTCACAATTAACTAAGTGAAGAAATGGAGTTTCTTACTTTGAGAAATGAAGTCAAAGCACTAAATAAAATGGTTGATTTTTCATGTCCTGTGAGACTTCCACCTTTCAAAATTTTAAAATTCTAACCTAGTAAATGAAGTGCATAATTAAACACATTTAATTGCATTCCTAGATTGTAACTAGATAGGTTGCCACATGCCTTGGTGGGTCTAAATAAAGAGTTTTCATTCTTAATTTCCAAAAGCCCAAGGCATAGAATTGACTTAGCTCAATCTAGAGCTGGACAAATATACTACTAAAGTATCATCACATCAAATAAATCAAAGAGCATAAATTTATAGTGCAGCGGTAGAATAAATAAGAAGAAATAAGGCAGTTACGCTTATGAGTAGCAACAGATAGCATTGTCTTGCGATGTCAGCAATTTCATCCTCCAAAACCTAAGAGGGTCTGTGGAAAGATAATAAGCCCCACAGTCATTAGACTTTAGTACTGCTAATTTTTCTGACACACCACCAGTGTTATTAGAACCAAACACTTTCCTAGTTAGATGGAACTAAATTGAACTGTAAAAGGCAAGAGACTTCACAAGAGCACATCATGTCAGTTAGTCTCATCTCCTTTTTAGAAAATAAAGGCCCATGAATATATTTGCATATTCATATATATCCTGCTCTGAGTTCAAGGACATTTACAAGACACCTGCTAATATGCCAAATTCGTATTCATTGGAGTGGGAAGCCTGCTGCCATGAGATACTATTTTTATTCAGAAGCCATTAGCTTAAATGTTGAGAGATTGGATCTCCTTAAACTGTTCTGTGAAGGAGAAGCATTAGTATAATCAGCTGTTAGAAGGCACAGTAGAACAGATGAACTAGTCCAAAGTGGTCAAATCTAATATTTTCTGAGTTTGCTTAGCCAGGACATTGGAGGTCCTAGAATTACAGTCACAAGGTAGTCTAGGAAACAGCTCTCATTTCTCAGCTTAGAGCTTCCAATTACATATAGTTGTACTTTTCCATACCAGCGTCATCATGCATTCCCTCCTGGCTCAAGTGGCACAATGATACGTGTTCAATCCTGTGCCTAGAGCACTAGTGACCATGCTCTAGACTCCTGTGGCTGCATTATTTTATATGGGTTAGATGTCTTCATTACACTCTCCAGTGACTGACACAGGAATTTCAGCATGTTCCAATGATACACCGAGTTGAAATGTCATATGCTGCTGCAGAGGTGTGTCCTAGAGCCCTCCCACAAGTCAAGCTGAACTTACAGACTCAGCTCTATGGAGCCCTTTTCATGTCAGCATGCACATACACAGCTCTGCTGCACAGAACTCTAGGCAATCACCATTTCATAACAGTTCTAAAATACGTATCGCACATTTACAGATCTCTGTGAGCTACAGCATAAATACATCCTTCTACTTGTTTTGATCTGCACTGTCTTGGATAAAAAAACCCACCCAAAACATCAAAATAAAATAGGCACTGAATAATAAATAGTAGTATAATAATTGTTCCCATGTACTGAAAACCATCATTCAGAAATCTAGAGAAGCTGAAACAGAAAAATCTGTATTGAAGCAAACAGCAAAGAACATAAAAATCACTACTCAAATTGAGAAGTCTATAGCTCTATCAAGAAGCTGCATATACTGCTCTTTAAAAGCGAAAGAAATATTTAAGTCTTCAGCGGAGTAGAAGTGGAAGCACTATGGAAGCCAGTACTCTAGGAGAAATACTGCTAACAATATAATCTGGTGTGATTTACAGCCAGTTATAGGGCAAAATTAATCGACTGCAAGAAATCTTATTTTTATATGACGTAAGGACAAACTACAGCTTAACAATAATAGGTTAAAAATCCATCCAACCTTTTTAGTAGGGGAAAAAAGGTTTGGTTTTGTTCAAGAGAGAGACACTACTGAATTTCTACTTATGTTGCTCTCTATTTTTCCCCCAGTTCCTTGAGATATAGATGCACGGTAGCAATTGCAGCTATTTCAGATACTTATTTAGTAAACATGCAAAATGCTTATTCATCTTTTTTCAAACACATTTCAGCATTTATAAAACCAAATATAGCCAACTGCTTCTGTAAGGAATTTCCATCCCTGGAAGGCTTTAGATAAACACTTGCACTGTATCAGATTAGTTTAAACCCGTAACTTTCTTCAGCTCCTGGTATTGGTTTTCCAGCTTTAACTAACAAAGAGTCCATAAATACTTGTAGTAAAGTATGTGCATAATCTCATGTCACATGTGGTGGTCTTAATATAGCTTTGTAAGTCATATTTAAACTGAAGCAACAAAAAGCCAAAACCTGTCACTGCCAAATTTTTAAATTCACGGACACAATCCTCTTCAATCAGAACTACCTAAACATGAGCTTCCAAATCCCAGTATGCCTGTTTTATATTTCTGACCTATGCAAAAGACTCTTTATGAAGGATAACAGTTGCCCCATTAATTCAATAAAGAAATGCATTCATACATAAAATTCACTATTATTCCAACAGAAAAATCCTCACGTAATTCAGTAATAACTAGGTAATTAATGCAAAATCTTACCTTTTCCTAAAGTGACAGTTTCCAGAAGTGATCTCTCTTAATACTTTAATTTTGCAATATAATCTTCATAAATATTTTTCTAGTTCAGGCAGAGATGGGTTAACTGCAAGCAGTCTGGATGCTATCTTGCTTACTTCCTGGAGATCACTGTTTTGCATTGTGAGCCATCACAGCTACCTGGGGAAAATAACAGTCATTTAACCTTCGGTCACCTGGACAACATTATATATTGCTGCTCTCAGATTAAACAAAAGATTAAACAAAAACTCCAAGTCTTAAAACATGACCTTAAAAATTGTATTTATCTACTAAAAATTTCATAATAGAAGCTGTTAAAAGAATTACTGCAAACTTTCTTACCAGCAATTTGCGCTCTTTGATAGAGACATAAAACAAGTAGGATAATTTTATATGCAAATGTTGTAAATTTTTTAAATGACAACTTGTCTTTACATTGACAATATGCACTAGAACTTTTTTTTATTTTTGGTAGATTTCTGATTAGAAACCATAAGCCACCATAGAAATTGAATTATGCTGCAATTCCTTAAGCAGCAGTAAACAGTGGTGCCTCTGGAAAACAAAAATGCTGAGAGTAGGAATCTACTTTTACTACTCAGATATAACTGCAAGGTCCCTATTAGAACAGGAAACATTATTTTTTAATTCAGTCTGACAACAGCTGCAGGCTCAAAACCAGAAGTTACTCAGCCATAACCATTCTCTGAGACAGGCTATGTACACTTGCTCTTATGCTGTATGTAAGTGGCACAAAGCTAGCACTGCAACATTTCCTCACCTAGACTGGCTGAAATCTTCTGAGCCCCCAAAATCCCAACACAGGCGGCTTTTGGACTGCAGGACCAAAAGCCTGGTTCTTATTGTGTATCAGGTTTATGTCTGGGATTCCCTGCTCATGGTACAAAAGGAGTATGAAGCTGTCTCTCATGCCATTCCTCTGAGCAACATGCTCATATGATGCCATGTTAGCGTGTCCTAGGTTTTAATGCTGTTTCAAAAGATAGTGATGGAAAAGAAGCTCAGGATTTCAAGTAGATCCCAACATACAAAAAGGTTTTGAGACCGATACTGCCACTAGCACCATGTCTCCGTTCAAATCATGTCTGTGTTCAAAACCACTGGCAGCAGAAGTGGGTACTGCACTTTGGAAGGAGAGCACCATTCCATGATGGATAACGCCCAGAGGCCCATAATGCTGGACTATAAAATCCAACTTGAATTTTGTTTCCATGAGACAGTTTAAATGTTTTCAATGAGCTCAGGAAATGATGATGCTACACAGCCCTATGACATCAGTAAGACACCTTGTTTGCTAACTTCAGTACAAGACGTAATTGCTCAGGGCATTGTCCAACCAAAGCATTGAATACCTCCAAGGACAGAGTCGCAAATCTGTCTGGACAGCCACAGTGCTGTCAGAGCAGTCTAGGGAACAGCATGCATGAATCTGAATACTCCAGACACACGGCAGCAAACAGGATACCCCAAGTCCAATATTACTTTACCTGTTCAGCCCCATGAAACGTTTGACAGGGCACTTAATTAAAAGATCAATTGAGTTGATATTATCAAATGATACTCAGTTTTCTGCTATCTCATAAGGTGGTGTTTTTCAACCCTGATTTCTCTCCCCACCCGTCTCTTAACAACAGGGACCACATTCACTGTGTATTATTAAAGGCTGATATATTCTTGTTTCTCTCTCTTCAGTGCCTTTTTCCCCCTGGATAGCCCTTTGCAGCTGTTTTACATAAAAACACAACAGCAGTTCTATCCACACTTTAAGAAGCGCTACTGTAAGTCTGGACAATTCTCTTGCTTGTTTAAGCAAGAGTTCAGGTTTCCTGAACATTAACGGAACTATCAAACTGTGGCATCTGAGTCAAAAGTCACTGAGATAGACAGGGCAGTCACAGCCCAGATCTGTTCCTTTACACCTTCTGTAACCATGGGTGGTTTTTTATTATGTTAGACTCCAGATTTTAAAGTTAAGGTCCCCTTTTGTTTTACATGCTTTTGGGTTTTGGAAAATGAGAAGTGGCAGACAGTAGATCTGAAGCGTTCATTAAACTACTCCAGTTCCTCATCTCATGCCAAGAAGTCCACTCTCGTCTGCAAGATGATGTCAGAGATGTACAAGATTTCTGGACAAAAGTGGGTTATCAAGTTTTAGACTCATCAAAGAAAATCCCAATAACATAGAATACTTCATGTTATCATCATCAATACAATCAAGTGGATTTAGTCTGTCATACATTACATGTGTGAAGTAAGGAGAGAGTGCACTTTAAAAGCAATTGCCTGGTTTTGTATATTCATGTGATAAATTGCACTCTCCAATCTCTGGTAGCCTAAAGTCGCTACCCGTTGCTTTCAAGGAGAAGTAGGGTCAGGAGGAGAGTAAGGGAGTGCTTTCCATAACAGACTCTCAGGCAACACTGTAAATACCGACTTTCATGGACATACTTTAAAGAACAGGAGCAAGCTGAATCAAGCAGTCTCCAGCCAAACATCACAACCATGTGTAGACACACCACCCTTTCAGTTGTGTGTATAAAGGGCAGGCTTCTCTACAAACAGAGCATAAACCAGACCCTGAACAAGGATAAAAGTAAGGAACCTGAATTAAAGTACAGTATGGATATCATTAAATTGTGGAATGTTGCATAATGATTTATACATGCTATCTAACTTTGTAACAATCCTCCTTGAGACATTTCTTGGTAAGTATGCTATTTCTACACAGGTATTTACACCAAACCATGACTTTCACACATCAGCGCTTTGTTACATCAGTCTTACAATATGTGCAATGCAACATGTGTAAGTCACAGAGATCAGTGGTACTTCCACCGTGCCCAACTTTTTCTTTTGAAAAATCAGGATTTTCATTTGTATCTCTTTCTAGAAGTAACAAAAAAATTAACAAATGGCCTAAGTAGGTACGCATTGTTCTTTTACATGTCGCTGAACGGGCATGTCTGAAATAATCTTCATAACACAAAATGATATTTAAAAGTATGTTAATTATGCCATTAAAAGCACAAACAATGCACTAACTCCACAGCTGTACAGTACGACATCCTCAAGCAAGGAGTTTTGTTAAAATTGTTCTCCAGAAAACGAGAAAAGCTACTGAATGTAAAAGCTGCATCACTCCAGCACCCTCTGTTGGCCTTCCTGCAGTATGTTACTTTCCGTACTAATTTAAGAACATCATTTGTTTCACAGAATGGTTAGGGCTCCTTAAACTATGACAAAGATTCCTTTATGCAAAACAGAACAACCACCCCACCCCACAACCCAGCTTTACTGAGAGAAACTTGAGACATATACTACAATATAATATCAGAATACCCACTACTGCTGGACCTGTCATGCACTAGCCCGTATTTGCAGATGGTCAGAACTGATCTAATTACAAGGGCAAAATGTTCTTTACCAGCCCTCTCTGCTGTTTAATATTTCTAATAGGTACCAGCAATAAAAGGCATCTCACATGCAGCCAACAGAAACAGCAGCTCTACAGAAAGAACAATTATTTTTATGGAACATCTTTTGCTGTGACAACTGAGAACATCACATAGAGTATCATCCACAAAAGAAAGTGCTCAAACCACATCTCATCAAGCACACAGAAAAATAAGGTCCAGATGCCAGATACATGGTGATCTAAATATAAACTCCATATACTGCATTCTGGAATATGGCCACATGGTGTAGTTTCCAGAAGCAAGAGGCCCTTAGCCCAGCAAGCCCGGCAGCTGCTTTGCAAAGCACTGCAAAAGCAGATGTGAAGTTGCAGTAGGGACTGGAGAGGAAGAAGGAGGGGGAAGCAGTAAGGCTGAGATGGGGAAGCAGGCGTGCTCTCATGGTGTTGGTGGAGAAAAGGGTGCTACATATGGCTTCTGAGAAAAGTCACCCAGGGCTGCCTGGTCCTTTCTGGCCCCTCAGTGGGTGAGAACAGCAGAAAGCAGCCTATGCCCAGCTGTGCAGCAGGAGGCAAAGACCTGCTGCCTGGTCATCTTGCAGTCCTTGAACCACTGCTCAGGAAAAGCCACAGGCAAAGGAAAGGCATGAGCAAAGTAGGTCCTTACTGAGCTGTCTGCTGCTTCCACCAGCCAAATGGTGGAGTAACTGACCACTTTATCTACCTAAAGCTAAAGCTGGCACTGACCAGAATCCAAAGAACCAACAAAAGAGCTTTTCTTAACTGACCTTAAGTCTAACATCAGGGCAAAATTTAGTCTCAGAAATGTCACCAGCTATTGCAAACCTACTCCTAACAGTCTCTTAACTTCACACCTTTAAGCTCTGTATAGTTTTGCACCTGCTTAGGTGCTTTTTTTCCACAGCAACCTGTCTGCTTCCCTGAAATTCATACCCACTACCTCAACAGCCATCCAGGCTCTGCTTTCTTCTTCTCTTCCTTCACTCATGCAGCTTCACAATTCGCTCCTATTTTTTCCGTGTTTATCAACTTTAAGACAGTGCTAATAAAAACTGATGGTCAGATAATAATCTCCAGAACATACTGAAATGCACAAAAGCTTTTGCCAACCAAATCTGTAGTGCTATTTGTCAGAACACATTACAAACCCTATTTCAGGTATTTACACACATAAATTTACACATGGTACACATTTACACATGGGTAAGTTATACTTTACTGCTTAATAGGGATGAAGAAATCAGTTTGATTTGGAATATCACAATCTGAATTGTTACAGTCAAATATTTATTGCACAGAAGAAAACCAAAACTATCTCATGAAAACTGTGCGGTTCATTTGAGGTCACTCAGTAATCAGTCCAGATGACAGAGGTGGACCCAACTAAATCCTCATCCCTAAACCTCGAAAACTGAAAAGAAGCCCCAACCCAAAACAAAACAACCAACCAAAAAAGCAGTCAAGCATTTGCAGTGCATGATATTATCAGTCATTTTCAGGAGTTACTATTTTGACAGTTATTTTCAGACACTGATATTTGTGCTTTAAACTAGCTCCTGCTGGCAAAGATTTCTTTCTCTTTAGCTGTTTTGTTATTTTAAAGCAAATTTACTGCTTGGTTTTTTCCATGTTTAAAAGGTCTGGTTCCAAATAGTAAACGGTAGAAGTTACTTCCTCTAAGTCTTGGCTGTTCATTAGATCGCTGTTTAGGGCTGCAGTAGCCTGTTCAGTAAGAGGTTACTTACGCAATGAAGTTCCTCTGCCTAGCAACCCTAAGGGCGGGGTTCAAAACAGCAACTGCACCAGTCACATTTTGCAACTAAAAGTGAGGGAAAAAAGAAAAAAAGAGATGAAGGAAAGGGGCATGCAAGGGGAAATACTGCTTTTTTTTCATGAGAAAAGTAACTTAGTAAGAAAAGAAGGTAACAAATAACATAGAAGAATGAATCAAAGGCAGCTAAAATGTTTCCTAAAGTTGTCATTAATTCTGAGATCATAATATGATAGTATTAAGAGAAATAATTTATACAGAGAACATGTTCATCCCTGCAGAGGATCATGTAAGTACTTTGCTATTCTGGCAGTAATCTTCCCTTTCCACTGAATACTGAGAGAATCTTCACTTACAAAAAGTGTCTTGTTAAAAAAAGTTACTGGTAAAATAGCTGGATCTTCTGAATACTTACAAAGAAAGGTTCAATATTAGTATCTTTATGTTGAGATGTTAAATTGAAAAAAAGAAAGCAAACATTTAAATTACTTTTAACTGAGTTCTAAGAATAAAATTAACTTTCTTAATTTCATTTACAAAGTTTGTGCTGGTTAAAAGGAGGCACAATTACAAGATAAAATACATTATTTTGGAGATTTTTAATTAAATATTCTGTGAAGGAATCAAGGAAACCAGGACTTCAGACACTAGTAAATGAGGGGGGGAAAAAAACCACAACAAAAAATTGTTCATATAAGTTATCCCATTTCATGATTTCCCCACCCTTCCCAATTTGAAAGTCTTTCCCTTCCTATGCTTGCCCAGAAACTGATTAACTACATAATGAGAATAAGCTTCACACAGGAAATTATCCATTTACATTCATATAGAACTTGTGGTTTTCATTTTTTAAAGCAGAGGAATATGGAGGTGAGAATCTACATTCCAGGCAGCAGGGATGCTCTCAGGCAGTCCATGGAGTGCAAGGCCACACCAGAACATCCATGTTTGCTTCAGACCTGCTACTGCTGTGCAGCACAATGTTTGGGTGCCGCAAGGAGCAAAGCTGTACCAGTTCCCTGCATCTACCCAACTAACTGCACTTCTCATCTGGTTTGGCCTGGCCAGGCCCAAGCAGTCTGCAGCTCTGAATTGGTGTAAACAGCTCAGAAAAGCAGCATGTGGTCTCAAAGACAACTAGTATTAGTCTTCATTTACACCTCAACACTTATCCCAACATACCAGTTTCTTATACAGGAGCTTTTTCTGAGAAGTATGTTGCTTTACACAGTAAGTAAATGCACAGTTTACTAAATTTAAGAGTCTGAACTGCATCTCTCATGCTCTAAAGCCTGATAAACATACCAATGCTGGGAAGGCACTATTCTCTGATTTGTTATCATATGATCCCTAGAGCTCAACTTGGCAGATTGTTTCACACCAAATGTACAGAAAGTCACGTGTTTCTTTTACATTTGCCTGATTTGAGATAAAATGTTCACCTTACCAACTGACTGTATACCCGCACAACCTGATTACTATTAGCAAAGGCAGTTAGCTAATAAACATCCTGTGGTCCTAAAAATATTTACTTTATCTTCTTTTCTACTAGTAAATTAAGTGATACAAAATAAATACCTCAACTATTAAAAATTAGTGAGTAAAGGCAAGGATCAACCTTGTTTGCAGGCAGGGTGGCAGTACATGGATTACTGCCTCCCACCGTGGTCACCGATAGCTCTATTCTGGCTTTCTGAAGAGCACTATATTGATTAAAACTTTGAAAATTAATATAAATAATCATCCCATTCTAGTTTTAAGCTCTCATGTCTCTATTTTATATGAGAACTTTTCAAAACACAACAGTTCTATATAAAACTGCCCATCAGTCTTGAATAACTTGTATTTGTCAAGGATATCAAAAGTTAAAAAGAAAGAATCAGATGGCATTTTAAAAAGCCCTAATATCTGAGACAGAAGATTGAAAAAACCCAAACCAAACAAACCAAAACCAAAAAACCTCAACTCTCTCTCCACATTAACTTTTGTTGGGAAGACTTGAGCACAGCAAACAAGAGAACTGGTGGGACAGAGCAGGATGTTGGATGAGTGGATCTCATTTTCCAGCATCAGCACTGATTACCTCCTGGTGAAAGTGAGCACATAAGTGTGGCCTCATTGGGAGTCAAAGTAATAAAGCGAAAGCTCTTAATTGCTTAAAGGGCAAGCAGTTTTCTATACATGGCCAAAAAGGAAGGTAAATGGTGGTGGGGTATTGCACTTGTCACCAGTAAGACAGCACCACATTCTCTGAAGAATTTTGTGGCTTGCTGTCCTACTGCAAACATCTCTAATGGCGCATAAGTATTGGTTTGGTGCAAGAGTGGAGGTTCACTTGAACAAAAATATGAAAACTAATCCTCTTATTAAAAAACCCTCAGATTTTTAATTGAGGCCAAAAATCTGATGTAGTGTGATGTGGCTGGCTGCAACAGTTTTCAGATAGGAAACACTCTTGTTTTGCTAGTTTTAATGAAGTTTGATCTCTAAACTGGCATTTCATTAAATAGTTTTCCTTTTTCTGATCTCCCTCCCCACTCTGTTTTGATTAATCAGATATGCAAGCAACTTCACTGACCCAGATACTGCAACTTTCAATAAATAAACTCTGGATGAAACATTTAAGCAGTCTATACAAACATCCCAAACAAGATTTAGACCTGAATTTTTCCAGCTTTTCTTGTGGGCATGAGCAGGAAGGACAAATTGAAAGGTATCAAAATTGGTAGAATAGAAATCTCTTTTCCAGAGACCTTTTTTCTACCATGATCTGCAAAATTTTTCTCTCCCACCAAGTAGCTTAAGGAAAAAAAAAAAAAAAAAACAAAAACAAAAAAAAAAACCCACCCACTGCAAACAGTACCTTCCCTTCATGTTATAAGATCAGCCATCTTTTTCATTAAGTTTAAATTGGCTTTATCTAATTAATAGGCAAATTTTGTTGTACAGCATTACTCTCTTTGTTTCCCATCTGAAATAATTATTATTTTAGATAAGAAAATTGAATAATAAATCTAAATAACAACCAAGCAAGGCCTCCCCTTCACCTACAGTTGACTTACCCATCTGTTATGCTCTTATACATAAAGGTCTTCAGAGTGAAGACTAACAGAAGTAGCATGTAAGTAACTTTTTTAGCCTGGAATACCAATCAGTTTGCTGCCCACATACTTAGTAAAATATTTAGTGCCAAAATAAGGACAAAAAAAGAAATACCAATCCTAATAGAAAATGAAATATTTGAACTCTGAGAGCAAAAGTTTCTGAATATGAGTAATATGCCAAAAAAACACCCCAAACCAAAATCAAACTCCAGGTGCCCAAGCTCGATAATAATGGTGTTCTGAATAACCTTCAGCGATTGCACTTTCTAGCTGTCATAGAATCATAGCGATTGCACTTTCTAGCTGTAACAGAATCATAGAATAGTTAGGGTTGGAAAGGACCTTAAGACCATCTAGCTCCAACCCCCTTGCCATGGGCAGGGATACCTCACACTAAACCATGCTGTTGGCTTCATCCAACCTGGCCTTGAACACCGCCAGGGATGGAGCATTCACAACTTCCCTGGGCAACCCATTCCAGTGCCTCACCACCCTTACAGTAAAGAATTTCTTCCTTATATCCAATCTAAACTTCCCCTGTTTAAGTTTTAACCCATTACCCCTTGTCCTGTCACTACAGTCCCTAATGAAGAGTCCATCCCATGTATATGACAGTGTCAAAAATGAAATAATGAAGACTTCCAAAACAATAAATTTTAAAAAAACCCTTCAGTTGCAAAATTTCTTTTCAAGATTACTTCATTTAGGAAAACTAAACAATTCAGAAAGCATTTGTAAGGATGCCTTTATATTTGCGATCAGTATTGTTTTCTTCGGTCATACAATAAACCACCATTAATCATGCTGTCAGCGAACTGCTTCAGAATTAAGCAGAGAACACTTTACTCAAAACTTACGCTAACAATACATGATGAACATCTATCTTGACTAAATAACATTTTCTCAAAAGTATTAATAGTGTGCAGAGTTCTTGATGCATTCTTCTCCACTCTGATCAGAGGAAGATCCAGATCTGTTCATCTCTGACAATGAAGCTTCAGACAAATGTCTATCACTCTATTAAAAGAACAGGTGGAAAAACTACAACACAGTTTCAAGTTTTGAGAGAGAAATTTGAGAGTATCTGTGCTTTGCAATACTCAGCACTACCTGCTTTTCTGCAAGAAACCACTTATAAAGAAGTAATGTAAACAAACATTAACCAATGCATGCAACTTCAATGTTAATGTTCTCCTGTATGCAAATCATAGACAGTCACATATACGGAATTCATTTACTGATGCTTAGCAACCTATATGGGAAACAAAGCACAGAAAAAGAAATCTACATTCCATGCTAATATAACAGAAAACCAGCAAACACCAGGTAGCTGGAACACAGGCTTCACCCTTCACTAATGAATTAAAAAGAAGATACCTCCTTTGCCTTTGTTGGAGATGTGTACAGATAAACAGACAGGCTTTAATGCTGCCATTTTTCCCAAGATGTCACTTCAAAATTTCTTTAAAGCTGATTAAGGAAAATAACTGTCTGTAGTGTTTATGCAACAACACAGCTTTCCTTCTCTGTGATTATAACACAATTCTAACTGACCAGTAAACCTCAAAACCCAGCCTACATCAGCTTCACTCAGCAGAGCTTCACAACACAGTGCAGGACCAGTCACAGGAAGCACACCTCTGCTACCAACACCATGACCAATATCCAGATGGGAACCTTCACGGTCCTCTAGCTTTCATTTCAAAGGGATGAATAGGAAGGCAAGGACCAGACAACAGCTGCCATTCACTGAAATCTCCCATTAATGAGGGGGCCATGCTAAAAGATTAAGTGCTTTTCAATTTTGAGGTTAATTACAGTTATCAGCTTCTGATCTGTATCTTTTTCACGTCTATTTAAACTGCCCAGCTAGAACCCTCTCTCTCAAAAATAAACATCACAAGTCTTTTCTCAATGATACATTTATAAAGTTCACATTCCCCAGTGACATTTATATCTGAGAACATTAATGTACTGGAAAACCCTACCCTTTTTTGCAACTATTAAAGCTGTTTTCTAATATCTAATGTTACATCCACTAAAAAAATGCAGGAAGAAACACTACTCCAACAAACAACTACATACAGATCTTTTTGAAGAGGACACCACAAAGTCTTACTATTACATACACATGAACCATTGCTTCAGACACAACACAAAGCCTCACTCCTGCTCGGTACGAATCCACTTGTTAAAGCACTATGCATATAATACAAGTATGAAAAACATACAGGTTTTGAATACAGTTTCTTCTACACAGACCATGGTTGGTCTGTATAAAACCATCAATTCATAAAACACCAATGCAAGCTTTACATTTGATTCAGTTCTCGGACAGACAACAAAAATTCAGTCTGAAACCACAATCTTTAAATATGTCTATCTATCTATGGAAACAGGAATATTTAGGCATACTACAAACCAGCTGACAAAAATGCTGATTGCTTTTATATGTATCTAGTACCCCTATGATCCTATTGCCCTGCTATGTTTAACAAAGATATCCTCTCTCCTTTTCCTCTCAGCTTGCACGTCTTGACCCATTTATAATCATTAGTGGCTGATTGCCTATTTTGATGCAGAAAAATGCACAGGAAGCCTGTTCAGCTTTATAAGTTAATGAAGGAAATCAAGTGCCTCATCATGTAATACAAATCTGAACTTTTTTTATGTGCTGTATACTGCTCCCTACTTACCCTAGGCAGTAAATTAACTAAAACTGATCCTGATGCTGATATTTGCAATCCTACTTTAAGGCATCTCTCAATTCTGACCCTTGGTATTTGCCATCACTATTTCACAGTAACTATTGAATTGGTTTTGATTTGTTCTGATTTGACCTTTTTAAAGTTCTAACATAGTCATAACTTGGTTATAACTTAACTTACCCTAGAGAACATGAAGACATGTTTGCTTTAATGGGGCATTTATACAAGATGGTTTGCACATTTGAAGCATTAAAAGAGGGATTTCTTTTTCTTTTTCCCCCCACAAAAATTAAGCACACAATATTTATACAGAGATTACTTCATATCAGTCCTTTTTCCCCCTAAATAATTTTCTTCAGCTTGCAAGCAGAAAAAACAACACAGCAACCACAGGATTGTTGTATGCAAGCCAACCGCATCTATTTGATTTATTTTAATGGGGCTAATTAACAATGAAAAATAGCTCTTGCTACTGGGATTGCTAAAAAGGCATTTATGATAAGTAAAGTCTGCTACAGGGCAGCTGGACTGTATTTATAACTATTGTGAATGGTCACTGATTTCCATTATTCATTTATAAAAATGACACATACATTAAGCAAAACTGTTTATAAAGGCATAATGCCTGCAGTTCTTTGCTGCAGCAAATCTACAATGTTTATCCCAGAAAATAGCTTTCCACACTTTACTCAGAGCTACCTTTGCAACAGCAGTCAGATTTTTATCTGTTTTGAAAAAGCCTGCCTTTAAGCTTATCAAGACACTTGTAAGTATTTATTCCTTAATTCCAGATGCCCTAGGACACCTAGGATTTTTGTGTGTTCTTGCACACATAAGCCATTGGTACTTTGCTTAAAAGTTTATGCAAAAAACCTGTCTCAGTCTATGCTAATGTGATCCTCTGAGGTTTTTTTAAAGTAAAAATCATGCATGAATATCAAAGAGCACACTGTAAATGACTGTTTCTAATCTTAGACATGTATCTATTATTCACTAGCTCGTTCTTCTTGTGTTTTATAATATAGACTTCACCATGGCAACACTATTCTTCACTTTCTAGCCTTAATCAGTGAATCTGTAAACTAATATTAGATTTGCTGTTGGATTACTTGATATTCTACTTATTACACCATGAACATACATGCCTCTCTTTTTACACCATGAACCATAGACAGTTTCTATCAGATCAATAAACTTTCACTTGCTTAGCAATATTGAGATGGTAACTTTTCTAAGAATTAGCTAGTTCCTCTTTTACTGCTAAGTATAAATACATAGCTTTGAATTATCACCAGCAAAATCAGAATGGAATTTAATGTCTGAATGCAATACCTGTCTTACAACTGGGAAATGGCCCACTTTCCAAACCCCATAAATTTTAAAATTACTATTAAGCTTTAGAACTAAATCAATTAATTAAATGCAAATGTTAACAAGTATCTAATTAAAAAATGTCCTTATATCTGATAGTCTTCTTGATCCTATGCAATTTACAGAAGATACAATTTATATTTCAAAGTTTTCTTTCCCCTTCTTTGTTTTCCACCATTGTTAAATGGTTTTTCATCTTCCTAAAATAAATGCATTTTTTTCTACAGGAAAAGACCCAAGTCTTTGTCCTTTCCAGTGAGTTTCTTCTTTCCAATTTCTCTCTTCTAATTCATTTTTTCTTCACCTTCTTTTTCATGTGTTTCTCCAGTACTCTTGATCCCATTAATTCTTGCCTTCCTTTCGCTGTTCCAACACACAGTATTTCCTTTCCCCTCTGCTTTGTGAGAATTGTCTGTGAATCTCATTCATCCAAAAGCGTAATGCCTGTGGTATCTCTGCTGGGGTCTCCAGTGAGCACTGATTCGAGTTGCGCTTTTGAGCATATCATTATTATCCTAGCAGCAATTTCTTAATATGTAAAAATCTAACTATAGTATTACCAGCACCAAAGCAGCAATATACACAGGGAGCTCATGGCACTTCCCAGGAAGTCCTTAATATTGTTCTCTCATTGTTCTTTGTTAAAATGATCAACTCCGTGATACTCCCCTTAAACTTTAATTATCTTCACCAGAGTTAAAATGAAAAACAAGGCAGAAATCACTTTTCTGAAGGAGCTATCATACCACAAAACATTTCAGAGTCTTGCAATAGGATGGATATTACCTAGAGAGAAACACTGTTAGTGGTTTATCCTTGACTGAGACCCCACTGTCCTTCATAGATCTGCAAGCCTTGGTGAGAGTTCCTTTCAGGTCTGGTATAATCAGAAGTGGACTCCTCCTGCCTCATGAAAGGTGAAATTATCAGTCTGTACTGTGACAGAGCTGAGGAGATCACAGTGGTTTCCTTGTGCTGCTATTTCCTCCAAAGTGGAGGAAGAAGGATTCATTTTCTTCCCACCCAACTCAACATACATAAAGATAATAGGGTAAACTGTGAAGCAAGTTGGATCAGTTTATTAATATTTTCACAGCCTCACAGTTGTCAACGAATATTCGAAGAACACAAGAGAAGAAAGCACAGATGACTGAAGCTACCTCCTCCAGGCAAAGAGATGATACTCAAGGTTCAGCATCAAGGCCCTATGCACAATCTCTTCACTCCTTCCTAGGGAATCAGCTGGCTGTGCTTAAGGCTGGCTCCACTACAGTTCTGCCAGAGAGCTGCAAGACAAATTGTGTGGGAAAGAGCTATGAAATGCCTTGATCAGGGTTTCCCTCTTTTGTTTGGGAGCTACACTGAAGCTCAGTCTTGCCCTTGGTCCCTGCCATGGAGCCATGCTCCCACTATGCCTGTACCCAGCCACAGGCCCTCACCAGCTGACTTGTCCTTGGACTTGCTTCATGACTACAGACCTGTTTGGCAAATGGGGCTGTTGGCTGTCCCTGGATACTGTCACCACACTGCTCCGCTCTTCCTGTTCAGGTTGTGTGGGAGACACGCTTTGCGTCACCCTGTGCTGCCACAAGTCTCCCTTGCAGAGCACCTGCTGCACCCTGACAACCAGGCCCTAACACAGGAAAACGTTAAGCTCCCAGTAAGAGATCATGTTCATGTCCTGCCTAAAAACAATGCAGCCTCAAATAACACTGAGAAAATGCATGTAGTTGCACTTTTCAAAATACTTTATCCCACCCATCAGTGACAAGGTCACCGCACCTCTGCAGTGTATTTTTGTCAGCCCCAGGGATGCACAACACTCACAATACACACAGCTAACCATAATTCTCCAAACATAGATATGAAAATACCAGCCTTCAATATATCTGCACTTCTTTCAGACAGCAGAAGCAACAGAGGACAGTAGGATTACACTCAGAATTCAGCTCACCTGAACACACTGCAGCTCCTCCTGCTTCAGCTTCTTTGCTCCTCCTCAGACTCTGGCTAAGTCACTAATTTTCAGTGGTCTCCTCAGAGCTCGCAGAGGAGCATATTATCTGTATTAATATGCTAGATAGCATGTACACCAAATGACCTCAGGAGCTAATTGTTACACCTCATGCATAAGCCACACAATCTGTGCTATGCAGAAACATAGATTACAACCCCAGTGAAGTGTAGTACTCTTAGATCGCAGTACAATTAGAAAATATTTCAGCAAGGACAAAAAAACCAAACCCATGGTCCTTCGTTGTGACTACAACGGTTTGAAGAGATGGTCCCAGAGCAAACCAAGCTCACTTTGCAAGCATCACATACACGTAACCATGGCAACAGGAGGGGTACTGCAGCCTGTTCTAGAGGCTTCTACATGAACCCCAACGCCTTGCAGCTGTTACAGTGTCCATCAGAGAGGCTTCAAAAGTAGTATCAGAGGAGAAAAAGCATCATGTACTAAGATGAGAATGTCTCCCATGACATATCTGTAGAAACACCACTGGAAGTTTATCAATTGAACTAAACTAGAACTTGAGTGCATGCTATCCTCTTTACATGAACAAGATGGGCACCACATATGTTCAGATCTGTTCTTGACTTTTGATACCAATGGATACTACACAGAGAAGAAAGGGTTTTTTTCATCTTTGTGGCCCTCCTCCTGACTTGCTGTAGAAGGACATGGACCTGTTGGAGCAAGTTCAGAGGAGGGCCACGAAAATTATCAGAAGACTGAGAACCTCTCCTATGAAGACAGGCTGAGAGTTGGGCTTATTCAACTTAGAGAAGGCTCTGGGAAGACCTTAGAGCAGCCTTCCAATACCTAAAGAGGGCCTACAAGAAAGCTGGAGAGGGACTTTTTACAACGGAATGTAGTGATAGGACAAGCGGTTATGGTTTTAAACAGAAAGAGGGCAGATTCAGATTAGAAACTAGGAAGAAATTCTTTACTGTGACGGTGGTGAGACACTGGAACAGGTTGCCCAGAGAAGGTTTAGATGACTCATTCCTGAAGGTCAGTGCACTAGCCCCTGAAGACCAGGTTGGATGGGGCTTTGAGGAACCAGGTCTAGTGGAAGGTGTCCCTGCCCATGGCAGGGGATTAGAACAAGATGATCTTTAAGGTCCTTTCCATCCCAAACCAGTCTATGATTCTTCCTCAGACTTCAGTCACTTTCCTAAATACAAGCTACAAACAACTCCACAAATAGGGCATGACTGAAATACATCTTGCATTAATTGACTTTTTATGGCATAAAATTAAGACAATAAGATTTCAAAGCTTGAACTTGCAATCGTCTAGACTCCCATTCTAACTTTGATCCAAAAGGAGAACAGTATAAACCTACCTACACAAATTATACTTCCTAATTAAATTATAATGGTAATTACTCAAGCAAATAAGCAGGAATTTTTTATTAAAGCATAACCACAGGAACTGATAATACTAACAAATTTCTGCTGGAAATACTGAAAATTATCAGCATCCTAAAATGAGATCTTATTTTTAAGCCTTGTCATAAAACTTAAATTGGGTTAATTAAAAATATGGAAAATACTTCTTTAGAGAATAAAATGTTTATTTAAAATAACAGCAGATAAAATAAGCTGCTACTTGAAAACTTTTTCATGAACAAACTTGAGCATTTTGAAATTGTTATGTAAAAAATGTTATGTTTGTTATCTTTCACCACCAGCTAAGACTCAACAATCTCTTTGCTTAAGCAGTCAAACTGCTATGATGAAACAAGACTGTGCTGGAAAGGGTTATTTTCCCATCTAATGCTTTTCCATCTGACCAGCAACAAAATCCATAAGGCTTTCTGAATCCTATGTAGCATGATGAAGACTCACTATTGGCATTCTTTTGTTGAAATTGCAGTGCAATATTTCACAGCTGATATTCAAGAAGTGTGAGGTCAAATAAAGTAAGTAACAGTGGATTTATTTTCCATCTTTATAAAAAAAGTATAGATTAACAACTCACCCACCTTTCAGTCACACCACAATCTGCACTATATACATTAAACATACAAACAGGTTTTTGAGTTTTTTTACATTGAAAACCAAGAAAAAAAGGCCAGATGGCTCCTGGCTGCAGTACCTTCTGGTTCTGACTGCTAAGATTAAATGGAAGTTAAATCAAAATAAAATAGTTCAAACAATTAAAAATAGCAATGCTATCTATTCAAAGACAGGTATGTCTACACTCCAAATTTTAAGATGTTTTTAAGCTAAAATATTACTTGTAATGGTAGACTGGATCCAGCCCAAATGCTACTAAAGCTTAATGCACTCAGTGATGTTGAGTGGGATTGCTCCATCCGTCAGCAGTGAGGATACAAATTTACAAGAATGACAGTATAGCAGCCTGCATCTTAAAAGTTCATTTAATGATGTTCGTAGTCTCATTAAAAGCATCTAATGCCACAAAATTTCTGACCTTAATAGTTTTTTTCCTCATGATATTTCTGAAGACTTATTTCAGAAATTAATAGGCCTTTGTAGCTTTGTAGCTCTGAGACGTGGAAACAGTTTTACAGCATCTCATATGGTAGTCAGGGCTTAATTTCATTGCCCACACACAAGCATCTTGTGCTGCTTTAGATGCTGCAGCAAATCCTGGTCCCCAGGTGTCAGCTGAGGTAGATACAGGTTTCACATGGGTGAAACTACAGTTATCATTACATGGTCCTGCTTGGGACAGAAAGCCTACTTAAGACCGTCCTCACAAATACTGATGGAATTTGGACATGCTTCAGGAAACTCCAACAGTTTTAAAGCATCTAAGCTGGTAAATAGAAGGCGGAGAGAGGAGAAAAAAAAAAAAAAAAAAAAAAAAAGATAAATTTGACCAGCTCAGTCTTAGATTATTTGGTTGTATTTTGTGCAAAAATCAACGGTACTCCCTGCAGAATTGCATTATACAATATTACACGCCAGTTAGTCACCAGAGTGTCCATGATTATCAGCTTTAGCTTCTGGGTTTAATTGACATCCCCAGAGGTAAAAGAATAAAAGTATTTAGTACAAAGATATCAGAGCCGTTTCAGTTACAAAATGGAGATCATACACCAGTAACATGAAGCACAGGAAGTCGCCAAGTCTACTTTTAACTTCCATGTATTTAATCACAGCTCTGGCAGATAAGCCCTTTTTGAGAGCCACGTAAACTAAGTTGGTCAGTTTATTTAAAGCAGGCACACTGAAAACATGAAGTGACTCAAGTTATGGCATAATAGAAAACATGGACTGAAATAGGTCCATCTATCAGTAATACCCAAGCTCTTTTTTCGGTTCATGTGCTATCTACATACAACTTACTGCATTAGGAAAGTTCACTAAATACAAAGACAACAGGCTGAATATCAGATTGTGCAAAAAACTAATTAGCTCCAAAGTTTTGTTGTTAATGCAATGCACATAGGCAATAATGCACAGACTCTTCCAATATAATGACGGACTGCATATCATTTCCTGTGAGAAAGAAAATGTAATTTAGCAAAAGATTACAGCAAGAAGTCTTGATGGGCAAACACAGATTCAGTCCAACTGCCTATGACACTGGTTTAGCAGGCAAAACCATAGCTACTGTATTGCAGGAATAGTGCATTTTGCATCACTGCTCTTCTGTCTTTGGAACAGCCCACCAGTGTTCAGTGACAAGCTTTTGCTTTGATACTGAGCAGCTCTAGAGACTGGAAAGCCACCAGCAGTGCTGACAACTCAGATGGTAACACACTGGGACACATCAGTCACTTCCACCCTACTGCTGTTGATACTGGACCTCTGATGCTTATAAGCAACTCCCTACTTCAACAGGAATCACAGGAATCACTGAACAGTGGCCAACTTGCGTTGTTAACCTTTTTTTCCTGACAAATGCAATAATAATTAAGCCACAAAGTAAAATTGGATCCCTCACAAATACTCCTAAGTATACAGGAGTATATAGTATGTCGTATACTCCTAAGTACATAGGGCATACATTGATACGATTGTCTGTATCAACACAACTTTCAAACACAACATCTGCATTTGCCACTGGCAGAAAACAGTATTCATGTGGTATCATGGCCAGAGTCACAATAGGAAGAAACTCTAAGAGGCGATGGTGCTGCCTCCTCAGAGAGAGATCTCAGGTGCATCTCAAAATGAAGCCAGTAATTTTTCTAGCAAGGCAGTGGCTCCACCACCAATACCTGCTTTGTACTACACTATGATGTACGATGTCTGGAATTATGCAGACCCCTCCAGCACAAAACAAGCACAGTTTTGCACTCCCCTCAATTCAGTCATTACTTCCTATGGGCACATGACAGAGGTTACTGAAAGGTTCTTCTGCTAAATGAAGGTTTATAAGAAAACATTGAAGCATGCTTCCAAGAGACTGATGTGGGTTCATCACCCCTCTCTGTCAACAGCATCCTTAAGCATGGAAGCTCATAGCAAGAACACTTCACGTGCCCCCGCCCTCAAAAATTTAAGCTTCATTAATCATAGAATTCCCACTGAAAGGAACATGGGAACTATCAAAATAGCTCATACAAGTGCTTCATCTAATCCAGCATGCTGTCTGTTTATTATCCTGCAGCAGATGGTTTGACAGAAGGTGCTAGAAATTCATCAGTGGACAACTCTAGAAAGGGAAAGTGTCTTTTTAGTTGTTCCATCTAATTTTCTTATGTTTTGAAGCACCAGGATTTAAAGAAGCAAGGACTTCAAAAATACTGAAGTAATTTATATAGTGCACCCATCTATTACATTTAAGTGTCTAATCTTTTATTGCAGAAATATCAGCATCTTCTCACTGCTCAGATATTTTTTCTGTTAATTACATAAGCTAACAATACACCATCTAAAAAGAACTCTTTGCCTACTTGAGTTTTTTTGACTTCATTACACAGCCTTTACTCTTCTGTCAATAACAGTAGACAGAACACACAGTTCCCTTTCCTCATGAAGACTAGTATTCCACATCTAGTTCTAAGTGGAAAAAGTTGAAAAGTGCCAATCTTCTCAATCTTGCTTTATATGGAAGGCTTTCCGAAGCCTATCTATCATTGTTGCCAGTCTCCAACTTCTATTTCTGCTCTCTTTCTGGACAGCAAATGGCTGTATGTAAACAGAGATCCTCACGTCTTTGCTGACAACTAATTCATACAATAGGGTGAGGAAAAAAAACTTCAGGGCCTATATTATCTATTAAGCCATCAACACAGAGAAATATTTACTTTGATGTCTCAATGGTGTATATGTATTTTCTTACTTTTATTGAAGAAGATCTTAACACATGTCAACACTGAATTTCACACGACACAAATTTATTCAGAATCTTCTGTAATTTACTGTAGGCAAAGTAATCTGCAAGCATAGTGATGTTAACTTTTCATCCAGCATAGTGTCACAGTACTCTATCACAGGCAGCAGTTTAACTACTGCCTTTTGCACTCTTTTTCAAGCACAGTTTTTATGAGATAAGAAAATGCTTAAATATAATTTAACCTACTATAACTGCTACTGTAATAATTCCACAGCTAATTGTATTTGTTTATATACAAACTGTATATAAAGAACTACCTGCCACAGCAATGCTTTAATATGGTTTACGTGGCATATTAAGGATATGTCTATTCTTCCCCATCTCTCAGTGGAAAGCAAAACAAAACACAAACCACCTATGCAATATATTTAAGTCTTTGAAAACAACAGAAAACCAGCTCAGCCATTTCTTCCTTTCCTTCATCTTTTAATAGTAGCAGAAATGAGAAGCAGAGTCATAACATTATAAATTGCTTCAGACATCATTTGAATACTGCTGTTTCTCAGATGGATTCAGGGACCTAAGTACCATCAGACTTCCATCACTCCCAAAAATTCTAGAGTCCTGCAGGCAGCCCACAGATTCTCCCCAAGGATGGGGAACATCATCAGACCGCTCAGAGAATGGAGACTCATTTGTGAATAGCACAACCTTACATACTGCTACCATATACCTCAAAGCTAGGTACTAGCATGTGAATTAGGGGAAAAAAAAAACAAAAACCAAAACCCCACAGCAATGCTTACAAGGCAGAAGAAAAGTAGTGATAGGAAGAAGTCAGCACAGGAATTACTTTTACAATTTTTACAATTAAAGAAGGCATCTACAGCAACCTTTCCTTCCCACCATGTCTTTCCCTTCACTAATAATTTTGACCATAGGAACTAAGGGAATCTTAGTATTTCCATTTTTATAATTAACAACACAATTTTAAAAAACAAACCAAAAACACACACACAAAAAAAAAAACCAAACCACAAACCCAAACTCTTCACATATGTTTATAAACTTAAATTGTAAATTCTCTCAGAAATTCAGTGGAAAGCTGGCAAAAGCCAATGGCATCATATTAAATATGTGTACTTACACAGAACTTCGCACACTGTTCAATCTGTCAGAGGTAACATGTTCTTGACTGTTCCTCTTGGCCTCATATTTGTGTAAATTGCATTAGCATTGCAGCTGAAACCAAATGCAGACTTCAGACGGAAGAGTTATGTTTCCCTTTTTATGTGTGACCATTAAAAAGAAATTATTAAAAAAAGAGAGTGAGAGAAGAAGAGGAAAAGAACCTCCCCAAACTACAGCTTTTGGTCTCTGAAGTTGTTTTTTATTAAAATACAAAAATAGGAAACTTAAGCAATGTAACTGCGCACAAGAACAGTCCGAGCTGGTTTGTTACCAGTTTACACTATTTAAAAAGCTCAAAACCAAACCTAACCCATAACTATGTCACTGCAGGAACTGTTCTTTCCTCTGAACCTCATTTCCAACCCACCAATCTCCAGCTGCTTCCTAGGGAGAAAAATACCCACATAGTCTCTTCCAAGGTCATATACATCATTTAGAACAACTTCTTCTACATATCACTGACAAACTGGTATTTGTATAAGCTTGTGCAGCTTTAGCTCCCTAAAAACCAACCTTTTATTTCCTCATTACTCTGAGCCATGTCCACACTGGAAAACAAAAGGATGGACAAGACGTGAGCTCAAGCACCAAACCCTAACTGTCATACTGCTCAGTAGTCAGTTTGCTCTTAGATCTGATTTCATTTTCTCTGTGATAGGGCTGTTCCAGACTGAGGTCAGCTTAGCATCATCTCCAGGTCCTGTACCGTAGTGGTACAGAAGTAGTCACTGAGGACTGACTTCCTGGAGCCAGACCCATGCTTCTCCATCTCCCAACATTTACCTGCACAGCAGCTTCTGGCTCTCTCCCCATCTCCTCTTTATTAGACCTCAGAAGCTGCTCCAGCTGGAACATATCTTCCTTGAGGGTAAATACCATTTCCCTTCTCCATTCAGAAACATTCAATCTTACCCAAAAAACAGCAGGCAGGGCTAAATATACAGGTAGCTGTTTTCTCTTCCTTTTACTATAGCAGTGGTTTTTATCTAGTATACAAGATACTGTCTGTATAAAAAAAGAAACAAATTATGTATGTTTACCTTCCGAGATCATATAATAGAGATATATATATAATAACTATAATAGAATAGTTAGGGTTGGAAAGGACCTTGAGATCATCTAGTTCCAACCCCCCTGCCATGGGCAGGGACACCCCACACTAAACCATATCACCCAAGTAAGCATCTTATGAACTGCAAGAGCAACATAAACCAAATATTTTTATTCTGAAGTGCACCTGCTAGTATTCTCATGAGACTCCTGTAAATGGCCTTGCCATGGTTAGATTGGGCAAGAAATAATACTGCACAGTTTATACAGTAAGGCTAAACTGTGAGAACATACAACATGTCAATTACCAACAGCATACTTCTGAGTACTGTAAAGTTTCATTGTGATTAATTATTATTGACAGAAAACAGTTTTCAATTCTTCTTTCTGCAATTAAAAGAAACAGGATATTGATTTCCATTTGTTATGGGACAATTTCCTATTCTCATGGTACGGACTAATTTCAAGATGACTTCTGTAAGAAGACTTCCAGACAAATGACACTGCAACAGGCCAGAACGGAAATAACATATAAAAACCATCCCTACTTAAACTGAGTCAAACATTGTGTTGGAGTATGTGACTTCACAAGTATTTTTAATAGGAGGAGCAGGAGCTTTATAATTGCAGTATATATTAAAGCTATTATTTCAAACAGGTGCCCCAATCCCACTTGTGACCCTGCACTCCTTGTTCAAACTCTTGCAAAGACATTCATGATATTAAGCACTAAGATAACACACTCATAGAGATGTCTTGCCTGAATAAATTGTAGCCAATACTGCTTTCAAATTATCCATGAAAATTTTGAATTTATGAAAAATAAATAAATTTTAAAATGTGGGTCTGATATTTCATTAAAAAAAACCCAAAAAACCCTAACAGTATTTTTATGAGCCTCCTGTTGACACTAGGCAGTCCAAGAAATAGTATCTGGTTTCAGCACATGTTTTAAACTTCTTATATGCAATTTGCAAAATTCAATATGCAAACCCACGATTTTCTTTTTTGAGATGTATCTCTTTAAGCAGAGCATCAGAATCCCAACTGCTGCAGAATAATTAAAATACAGATTTCAGGTCTGCTCTGCTAAAGCTAAGAAGCTTATGTGATCACAAGGTCTGTGAACATCTCTCTTTTCCCCTCCCAACAGTTTTCAACCACTTGGCAGATATTACTGATTTTTGACAGGATAGCGACCTCAAAGGTAGTGAAATTCCTACATGCTTTAGGGAAACAGATGGCCAAGTGAAGAACAAGCTTCTGACAAACAGCTCCAATAAACACCCTGAACGAGATAAAGGCTGGATTATGGATTTACATTACATTGCACATTAGCAGAGCACACAGAGAGAAACTATACCATGCCTTCAATGTACTAAAACCACTGATCATAACAATGAGATGAAGCATAAGACAAAAATTTGTAAGAAAATGAGCTTTACTAGCACCAGACTTCACAGGACAGGCTTGTTGTAAATGATGATCGCATTTAATCAGGAGACAGAAGCAATAGGCAAATATAATATGAAAGATGCAGATTGTGCTATTTTGTTTTTAAACCTTCTGACAAAGATTATCTAATGTAACTTTGAATAGCCAATACATCTCTCTCAGAACATGCATTGCTAAAAATATGTCAAATGAGCAATGCATACAAGTCTCTATGTACATAAAACGTAGAATTTTAAGGTACTGAAAATGTTAATTTAATAATAACAAAGCTGAAAATGTATCAATAGACTAACCAGGATCCATTAAACAATTACAGAACAAATTCTGATTAAGGTAATGCATACAGCTTTCCTTCTAACTCATTTCAAAACTTACCAAAACACAAAGGGGGGGGGGGGGGAGGGGGGATGAGGACAAACAGAAAAAACAAACCAAAATCCCACAATATTGATGAATTCTGTGAAGTCTTAAAATTGTTTGTTAAACGGCAGTGTACAGAATTATGCACTGAAGAACAGGTTTTTTTCTGTCATTTCACCCTCACTGCCAACAGTAACTGCAGGATCATTCGTGGTATTTCATCACATGCATAGAGGTTAAAGTCATCCTTTTGCCCAACAGCAATAAGGTTGTCACTCTCAACAAGTAATCCTGCTTGTACCATTAGAGAAAACCAGCTTGCTTTCTGGATGCATCAGTTTGTATTTTCTTTATAATAAGTACAAAAGTACATAGATTTTTTTTCCAAAGAACAACAGCACCTATTCAAATTTTGTTTTGCTTTTGGACAGAATTATATTTTTAGTAAGGACATCTGAAAGAAAATATTAAGTAATAAAAATAATGTAGAAACTGATTTCATCTTTTAGAAAAATAAACTCCACTGTATTGGTTTTATACAGCTTGTCAGGTACACATATGATGATCACAGTGAAAGTCCTGCAGTGAACGATTACAGGTGCTCTGATCCCAAATAAAGCCTTCCACAAGCTGAGATAGATTCTTTTTCAGTGATCTATTGTGCAAAGAGCCCATCTTTGAAAAACAATTGCTACCTAAATAAGAATTCTACCTAAATCCATGGCAGTGTTCAAGGCCAGGCTGGACAGAGCCTTGGGTGACATGGTCTCATGTAAGGTGGCCCTGCCCACGGCAGTGGGTTTGGAACTAGATGATCTTAAGGTCCTTTCCAACCCTAACCATTCTATGATTCTATAAGACAGCAATATCCTATCAATATCCTATAGCACTGCTAAATGTCTTGCCTTCCCTCCCATGCATAGTATACAAAAAAGTTCCAATCTCACTCTAGAGATGTGCTTTGGCATGAAATCCTATTCCAGGTTTGTACACCCTGTCACAGCCTGATCTGGGAGCCTTGCAATTTCTGCTCCAAGACAAACCATGTACTGTGATGCAAAGAATAAAATAAGTCCACATCCTAACAATCACTCATTTACAATGATGACTGACACTTGTATTAAATTCCTTTCAAAGTACTCTAATTATCTGTAGTCTTACATAACTGCAATAAAAACAAAATGCTCTACCATGAAGCATGGGCTAATAATTTATAGGCATCAGTAACCTTATTTGTATTATTACATTCTTTCTTCCTGCTCATTTAAAAATATGACGAGGCATTTCAGAGAATCTGGGGGAGAAGGGGAGTGTTAAGTACAAATGTTCAAGAATCGAGTCTTAAATATGAGAGTAAACTTGTACTACGTTTTTACCGCTATGCTTTCAGACATTTGCCTAAAATATCTAAGGAGATTTCTTGGCTTACATGGATAGCATAACAGAAAGTCAATAAAAGCCATGATTTTTACTAAGGCTATATTGGGAAAGAAAACTTCAATTGGCAGGGACAAAAATTGAAGTTTTAAATTTAGTTCTCACCTCCTGTGACTGCAGTAACCAAAAATTCTCCCATCGTTTCTCCAGCCTGACACTGCCATCTATAGCAGTCTCCTGCCATGGATGCTTGCAGCAATGATGCTGCTAGCAGAGAACAGAACAAGTGGTTGTGTTGCAAACACAAAGTGTTCCGTGGAAAGCACGTTTGGATGCTACATCAGTACAAGCATTAGCAACCAATCACTTAAACTGGTGCAGCTGCCATGGGATTAGCACAGAGGCTGACTGATTTCTAGTCTAGGAGGAGGTATTCCCCGAGCTAGAGCCACAGCATTCCTTTTTTGACACCAGTTTGGTGTACATACGCAAGCCATGGCCTTCTTTCTAAAAAAAGGAACGTAAAGCCATCCACTTCACACAAAAGTTGAAGAAGCACTGATTTGGAACAGCACTCTCTGCAATTTCAATCAAAGTTCAAACACTTAAATCCTCAAATGTAGCGTGAAGTCTGTCAGGAGCTCATGGAAACTACTGCAGAATTTCACCAGCAAACTGTAAACCTTTCAAACCCCCCTCCAGAACACCATGCAAAGACTATAAAGCTCAGAAAAATCCAGCAGAAATTCCTAAGCAATACCATAAAAACCAGCAGAAATTCCTAAGCAATACCATAATGAAATCTATGCTTAGGTTCACAGGTATTCATTGAATAATACTGACTAGTACCATTCTACCAGGTGTTATTTTGAAATTCTCATAAATACATATTCACAGTACTTATTTTTACCAGAAACCATCAACATCAGGAATCTAATAGTATTCAGAAAGAGACTCTGAGAAAAATGTGAGGTGATAAACATCTCACATTCAAGACGAGACTGATACTGGAATTGAGCAACATTCAGAAATAGGCTGCACTATAACAACTCCTTTTTTTTCCCTTTCGCTTCTACATCAAGCTCACCACTCAGGAGACTCAAGTAAGTATGTATCAGCCTGGAGGGTCAGTTCAGACTTCTCCGTTGTTTGTTGATGCTGTTTATATATAAAATTTGTAAACACTCACTAGGACAGCCCTTAGAACATAAACTTCACATTTCCCAAGTTCAAAATAAAAGACCTAACTAGCAAGCATGGGCATGCATAGGCACAGTCTCCACAGGAGAAGCTGAGAGATACACACCCGAGACCATCCTACAAACTGGTGATAATGGGATTCTCTGAGAAGCAAGTTTCTGTTCCAGACCTTGCTCCAACATAAATAGAACAGGAATCTGCAACTGGGCAGGTTTCACACACAGATGACTGTTGTCACCACTGCAGTTCAAAGTATAAACACGTGGGCAGGAGCACCTCTATTTCTCCAAATGTCACGTTTGCCCTAATTGTTGAATCTGGTGGAAAATACTCAGTCAATTTGGCCTAAGTGTGTAAACAGTCTGGCATCAAGCAAGCAAACAAACCCCCTGCATAAACTAGCTGTCCCCATGTTAGCCACAGATCTAGACTGAGTACTTGTATCAGAGACAAATATGTCCAAAATTGTCATAATTATGCATAATAACATCTGAAGAAGCTATTAAACATTATTTGGGGTTTAAGCCAATTTCAAACTACAAAGCATTGGATTCACCTTGAACGTGGGATGCAAATTATCTCACATTTGTTCTTACAATTCCCTCTGAAGCATCTGGCATTAGTCATTGTCACAGACCCCAGGTTTAATTTAGCACAGTCGTTCCAACATTCAGTCCTCCAGGCCATAAAACTGAAAGTGAATGAGCTGCATTATGAAATTCTGTCCTATAGCAATAACATTAAAGCTAGTGACAGCATTTCTGTATACACTACGATAAGCAAACCATTCATGAGTCTAACAAGTACATTCCCAGTTTCATGTACTTGTCCAAATTCAGACTGAAATTTATTATATGAATCACTGCTATAGTGGTCTGCTTGCAGACTTATGATGATCTCCCCTTCCAAGATTTTGATCTTAACAGTCCAAAATAAACTGGTTTAGCAACTATGCAAATCAGTCTCAAATGCTGTCAAATCAAATAAAGCTCTATACCCCCCCACAAAAACCAGTGTTGTTGTACGAAAATGTAATGTAATGTGTCATTATTTATTTTACCACTAGTTTATTTATTTTACCATAATGACATGCTAACAGAAGATTAATACAGACTAGGAAAAACACAGCCCATTTGTGAAATAGAAAATATAATTTTAAAAGCCCTGGAATATTAGTGGTGGCAAAATTTAAAATCTCAGATATATAATCTAGAGTTCAGTGAACCTGCAGAAGAAGTTTATACATGTCAAGAATATCCAAGACTCACATAGGCATTACAGGACTAAATAAAATAATAAAAACCAACAACAACCCCCTCATATATTTGATTTCTTCCTGAGTGGAAGCTCACTGCAATTAATACAAGCATAACTGTGAGGTGTTCCCATCATTATACAATGGCAGATGCTATCTGGAGAAGTAAGATAAATTATTTATCAAATGATTATAAATATCATCAAATTCAGTGCAGTCAGCCATTCAAAAGGATTCTAATAAATTATTTGATATGGCTCTAATGGAAAGCATGAGCTATTCAGAAGCATTTGCTATTAAGCAGTATCATACTAATGTTTTGAAATCCTACCCAGACACGTTTGAAAGTGACATCCTATGAATCACATTACAAAGATCTTCTCCTGCTTTGAAATATCAGCACCATCCAAGAATTTACATAAATTAAAAAACAAGTGGTTTTGGCAGTCATGTGTCACAATGGAGAACATGGAGATTTTTATTCTGCACAGCCTAAACCCATTCTTTTTTTCCCCTCCTGAACAAAAAAAGATGCTCACATCATTTACCACATCAACTGCATCATAAATATCAGCCAAGGCTTCTCCAGAGCATTAAACAATGCCTGTACAGTACAAAGGCAACTTCCCAGTAATAACAGGTTGTACTGTATTGTTCAAGGCACATCCCTTCCCAAGAAAAATCTATTTCAAGATTAAAGCCAAAAAGCTTTCTGTCTATTAAAATGAGTAGACTCTTTGTCATTCTGAGAGACTATATGATACTGTTAATGAAGAAAAGACTCCAGGAAAAGTTGGGAGCAAACTCTCAAATTCAGGATAACGAACACAAGGCCAGTGGACAAACATTGATGGGTAAATTATCTGGCATTTATTTGATTTTAAAAATCAAACAACAAATAGTTTTCATAAGGAGTTTATGCATTTTAAATTAATATCTAATCTGCTATTAACCACATGCCAGTAAATAGGAAATGTTAAGCAAATGCTTGTGAAGAATAATTTTCAAATTTTTCAGACTAAAATCTAGCAATCACGGTTAGATTTGTCATTGTCATGAAATCATTGTCATGAAATCATTGTCATGAAATCATTGTCATGAAATCATTGTCATGAAATCATTGTCATGAAATCATTGTCATGAAACAATCAGCCCTTTGGTCCAAAACACTAGCATGGCCTCTACTAACTTCTAGAACTAGAGATGCTCATTACTACAGTCACCCACGGATGGATGTGAGGTGCACAGTGGCAGGACGTGAAGAAACACAAATTGCAACACAGGAAATTGCCAGTAGATTAAGAAAAGAAAATAAATACACCACAAAGGCAGGCAGACACTGGCACCACCACAACCACAAGGACTGTGGCATCTCCACCCTCGGAGATGCTCAGAACTCACCTGAACAAGGTCTGAGCAACCTTATCCAACTGGACTTGTTTTGGGTGTGGGGGCAGGACTAGATGACATGCAGAGGGCCTTTCCAATTTCAAATACTCTGTGATTTGATGGTTTTTTTTCTTAAAATTCCTTTCCCTACTGGAGATACGCTTTTCCTTTTTCATTTACACAAGTCTCCTGTACATTTGTAGTGGGTTTATAAAGAAAATCAGAATTCTCCTTTGTGAGCAATCATGACAAGACCATTTATACAAACTACATAATATACATAATATACTGTATCAGCCGATACAGTAGCTAAGAACCCAAAATATTCATTTACAAAATAATAACCAGTACTGACCCTTGCACCTTGTTGTCACTCCTTCAACCTGCATCACCCACATGTTGCACGTGTTCCAGAGAGAAGTGACAAGACAGAAGGAAGGAAACACCAGACCGAAAAAGCTCGAGTCACCCTGTAAGAAGTATGGCATGAATCAGGTGTGCCAGTACTAGACCTTGTGTTTCATGCTGAAGACACACTGTGGAGGACAAAGCCATGAGTATCGCTGCTCATGTGTTTAAGAGGTGACCTTAAGGAAGGCACAGCAAAAGCATTCCTGTGTGCACCTGTGGCTATTAACTGCCTCACAGTTGCCTATACCACTGAAACTATATATTTTTTTTTCCTGGAAAAGCAGCTTTAAACCCCCACAAACACCATGAGGCCTCCAGAACCACCTTCTTTCCCACTCCTTAAATAAGAACTGTGCTAATTTTAAAACGCATTGTGATGGGAGGCACATCTAAAAATAAGTTTGCCGGCTCTCAGCGGGACCCGTCTCGCCTCAGACCCGTCTCTGGCAGCGCAGCCGTCACGGTGCCTCTCGGCGGCCCCGCAGCGGGGCCAGGGCGGCAGGTGGGGCGGCGGCTTTGTTTGCGACCGGGCGCTGAGCGAAGGCGGCGGCGGCAGCGCTTAGACCGCCGGCTGGCGACCGGGCTCTACGGCGGAGGGGCAGGGACAGCGCCTACCTCACCGGCATCCCCCAAACTTTCTTCCGGGCCGCGAGGGAACACACGCCGCCGCAAGCCCCCGGAGCAGAGCCGGGGATCGCCCGGTGTCTCCGCCTCTCCTCGTTACCGGGGCGCGGCCGAGCACCGCCTCCCCTCTCCAGCCGCCCGCCATCCGCCAGGGACGCGCCGCGCTTCGGCCACCCGCTCCGCTCCCCTCCCCTCCCCTCCCCACGCCAGCCGCCCGCTCGCTCGCTCCCTCCCTCACTCACCCGCGCCCAGCGAGCGCGGCAAGCGCAGCCACCAGCGCGTCCTTCCCTCACTCCTTCCTTCCCTCCCTCCCTCCTGTCAAGTTGAGCCCGGCCTCCCCCCGCCCGACCCCTCCCTCGCGATCGGGAGCGGCCGCAGCTGGCCGAGCCCTCCCTCAGCGGTGCCTGGCACCGCCCCGCTCTCACCTGGGTCCTGCCGCCGCTGCCGCGGGTGGAGCAGACGCAGGAGGCGGCTCCGGGCAATCCCGCTCGTCGGCGAAATCGCGCTGCTCCGCCCGGAGCTCCCTGCGTGGGGCGGAGCGGGGCGGGCGGCTCCTCCCCGCCGGGACGTCCCGGGAGGCGAAGGGTGCGGTGGGCCGGGTTGGGCGCGGCTGACTTCTGTCTGTCAGGGAGACACGGAGGGACCAGGGCGTCGTAATTGGAGAGCGGGGCAGCTCCGGCAGGGCCGGCCGGGAGCAGGCAGATCGGCGGGGAAGGGGTGGCAGGAGGCCTCCGCGCTGCGGGGCGAGGGTGCGGCCGGCGGGACAGGCCCCGGCTGCGAGGCTGCGGGACCCGGCTGACAGCGCCGGTAGCGGCCGCGGGCAGGGCGAGGCGGCCGGGAACGCGTCCCTGACAAGGAAGAGTGGTCAGAAACGGCCTCGACGCTGTGTTACACGATCCCAGCGCCGCTCCCTGCTAGCAGCAAGTGTCCCCGGTCAGATAACCCTGCTCGGAACGGAGATGCTCGCTGTGTGGAACAGGGAAATGGGCATTATCCATAGGTGTAAAGGGGGGGATTTTCAGAGAAATGTGTAGTGCCGGTAGTACCTGACAGCAGCGAGGTCTTAAACGGAAATTCTAGTTGGGGTGTGGGTGTAAAATGAGTCAGAAGGGCTAAATGAAATAAAAAATCAGGGAAAGCTGCAGTGAGAGCTCTGCTTGGTGTTCAGAAGGAGCAGGAACGTGGTTCTAGGTGAGACAGCATGCCACTTTCTGTACACTGTGGGAGCAGTGAGGAGCTGGTACAAGATTCAAAGACTGCCGTGTCAGGCAACTTGCAAGGTGACAGTATGTGTGGAAGGAGTCAACCAGGAAAGACTTGAACCCATTCACTCACTTTCATGAAGTGCATACGCCAATGCCCTATAGTCCTGCATCACTACACACTCCTTCAACATAGTATTCCTGTTCATTCATTCTGGTTGGCCTAGAAATCCAACCGTATCCTGGGCTGCATCAAAAGGAGCGTGATCAGCAGGGCAAAGGAGGTGATCCTGCCCCTCTACTCTGATCTCATGAGACCTCACTTGGAGCACTGTGTGCAGTTCTGGTGTCCTCAACATAAAAGGGACATGGAACTGTTGGAACAAGTCCAGAGGAGAGCCACGAGGATGATCAGGAGGCTGGAGTCCCTCTTGTATGAAGACAGGCTGAGAAAGTTGGGGCTGTTCAGCCTGGAGAAGAGAAGGCTGCGTGGAGACCTCAGAGCAGCCTTCCAGTATCTGAAGGGGGCCTACAAGGATGCTGGGGAGGGACTCTTCATCAGGGACTGTAGTGACAGGACAAGGGGTAACGGGTTCAAACTTAAACAGGGGAAGTTTAGATTGGATATAAGGAAGAAATTCTTTACTGTTAGGGAGGTGAGGCACTGGAATGAATTGCCCAGGGAAGTTGTGAATGCTCCATCCCTGGCAGTGTTCAAGGCCAGGTTGGACAGAGCCTTGGGCAGCATGGTTTAGTGTGAGGTGTCCTTGCCCATGGCAGGAGGATTGGAACTTGATGGTCTTAAGGTCCTTTCCAACCCTAACTATTCTATGATTCTATGATTAATAGAATCATGGAATGATTTGGGTTGGAGAGGACCTTAAAGTTCATCCACACACAGGGACACCTTCCACTAGAATAGGTTGATCAAAGCCCCATCCAACCTGGCCTTGAACAACTCCAATGATGGAGCAGCTACAGCTTCTTTGGGATCCTCTTAGTGCTTGCCAGTCATGTTTTAGATAATTTTTAAAAATACTGAGGACTACTGCTAGGAATACAGACAAGTTGCGAGAAGGCTGTTTTGAGGGTGAATGTGTTGGCTTGGAAATTAAAAATTTTGTCAGCTGTAAGATACAAAGACATGTAGTAACTTTGATTCAGCTTTGGGAAAATAGGCTTGTAAAAGCAGCTTGGTGTCTTCTTCCTATGAGTAACATACTGTTTCTTAAAGACAATAGTAGAGGAGGCCTGGTTGCCTAGGGAGGGATGTTCTTTCTCCCTGTATCCTTCCACTTAGCCTTCTGCATCTCTCTCTCCTGCCAAAGTCACCTGTAGTTTTTTCCTCCTGCACGTATGCTGGGCTGGCTTCCATGTGCAGAGCTGCCAGTCAGAGACGTATCATTAGTCTTTCCAAATTAGTAAGAGGCTCAAGTAAAACTGGAATTATTGGCAACATTAAGTGGTGGAGAGACTAATTGGGGTGTCTCTTCCACTTCTTTCCGAATTATCATGAAATGTCAAAGAATATAGTATCTTTGAAGCTTATATCCCAGTTTTCCACTCAATTTGTCAAACTGGCAAAGGCTTCAAATTTGTTAGGGGCATGTGCTGACAGACAGAAGGACAGAATGACAAAATAATCACATAAGCCCCCTATCATTTCTGACTGATTCCAGAACATCCATGACTGATGTTAGTTTGTGATCCACCAGATGGTATATTGCAGTTAGACACCTCTGTGGCAACTAAATTACCGTGTGACGTAAAACATTCATATAACTCATAGCAATTAGTTTTGAAATTAAAACTCTTGAATCTCAGAGAGTAATTATGAATGGGAATTCTTTGTCCAGCAAAGATGTATCTAACAGGGTGTCACAGGGTGATGAAATCGAGGAGCTATTGTTGTCTATGCATCATCCATACACCATCTGTGCTGTGCATTACTGCCAGGCAGCACAGACCCATTAGGGGAGATGGGGTAATAGACCTCTGCCTGCCTTTTAGTGCTGCTCATCAGTCTGCAAGGCAAGCTCTTAAATATTTTGGGTCGATGTCAGAGCATTGAGAGTGAAAAAGTAAGAGACAGTGTTTATACACTGTCAGCTAATTCAATGCTTCAGCCTTCCCTAAAATCTCACCTTTGATGTTCTGTAGGAAAACTGTGTGGTAAATACTTGCACCTGAGAACCACCATTCCCCTTACTGTGAGTTTGTCTTTTCTGTTCCCTTTTCCTGATTAAACAGCTTTCTGATGTTTCTTATTGCATCCGCTTATTCTGCGTGAAAAGTCAATAGTTTTGGTATGGAGCCATTTTATCTCCCTAGACCTGTATCTTGGGGATAATTTTATGAGAAAACTCAGCATCTTCATTGTAGACTTTGACATTTTTAACAATTAATTAATGAAGACAAGGTATAATTAGCACAAATGGAAGGGTATTTTGATGAGAATATAGGAAAAGCAGCGTCATTACCTCTAGCACCTAAGATGTCTTTGCAAGCTGTGCCATCTTGTAGGTTGCGGCTAAGCTCTTGAAAGCATCTTGGAATTTCGAAGAGGTGTAAGGTTGCATGAGAACACCAATTAAATCTCTTCACATACAAGCACAGCTGAGATCCAAGAATTTAAAGGTTATACATACAATATTCATCTCTGAGAGTGAGTAGTGTGGGCAAGAAATTAAATCTTGGCTGATTCCCTGGAGTGCACTAACCAATGCAGCTGAGCCACTGTGACTGATTGTGATTGTGCATGTTGCGACAAAATTTCTACCCTTTGTTAGGCAAAAAAGAGGAGCAGAGGAGAAATTATGACTTAGAAAGGACTGGGTGAGCCCTCTTGTCCTCAGGGCAGCTAGATTTGTAATTACATTAACTAGAATTGCTCTTAAAGCCACAGTCTGGTTTTCTAATGTGTGTTGAAATCCATTGTGAGAACCAGTGGTTCACTTATAAGGCAGCTCTATCCCAACCATCCTTTGGGTGTGGAAAGAGTGGGCTGTGCTAACATAATGCTTTATTTATCTAATACTCTTTGAAATATTTGACTTTACTAAGAAGAGAATGAAACCTGTTATGTCCTTGTCCTGGGTTCAGCAGCAGCAGTCACTTTTTCTCCTTCTTAGTAGCTGGTGCAGCGCTGTGGTTTTGACTTTCAGCCTGGGAATAATACTGATAAAGCTGATGTTTTCAGTTGCTAGTCAGAATGTTTACCCTGACCAAGGACTTTGTGAGTCTCATGCTCTGCCAGGCAGGAGGAGAAGCTGGGAGGAAGCAGGGACAGGACACCTGACCCAAACTAGCCAAAGAGGTATTCCATACCACAGCACGTCATGCCCAGGGATGTAACTGGGAGTTACCCGGAAGGGCACGTCCTCTTTTCTGTCGGGCTCTTTTTCTGGCGGGCGGTATCGTATTCTCTTCCCTTGTTATTTCCCTTATCATTATTATTATTGGTGGTAGCAGTAGTGATTTGTGTTATACCTTAGTTACTGGACTGTTCTTATCTCAACCCCTGGGAGTTACATTCTTTCGATTCTCCTCCCCATCCCTCTGGGGTGGTGCGGGGGGAGGAGACTGCGTGGTTCTGATTTATGGCCTGGGCTTAAACCATGACAGTCCTTTATCCCATATCTGACAGATGCTAGAAGTAGACACAAACAGAAACTTGAGATGTGTTAGTGACTGGAAAAAGGCCAGCATTAACTGTGTGTCACTCAGTTTCCCCCCTCTCCACCCCCATGAGATTTTTCACGCCAAGAATGTTTTAAAAGGTGTTGGAGCGAGTTTAGTTCATGAGTTTAGCTCTCTTTTTGTGTATTAGAATCATTTCAGATGGGGTTAGGATGGTCTTATTTTAGATATTATTTTTGTTGTTCACTTAGGAAATCTCATTCCTCAAATGCAGATGGGCATCATCCAGTTGTTTGGGCTTTTTTGCTATCCTGTCCATAAAACATCATCAGGTCTTTTTATGAATACAGAAAATATAATTAAAGAGAAAGAGGTGATTATTTTAGCATTTCAGCTACCAAGTTATCTTATCTTATCAGTAATCTGTTATACTGTGGATCAAAACTTTACTAGAACAGGCTGCTAGGAGGCAAGAGCAATCTAGACTGAAGGATAAAAAGTAAATTAGATATAAGGAAGAAGCTCTTGTCTATGAGGGTGCTGAGGCACTGGAGCAGGTTGCCCAGAGAAGTTGTAGCTGCCCCATCCCTGGCAGCATGCAAAGCCAGGCTGGACAGGGCTTGGAGCAGCCAGGTCTAGTGGAAGGTGTCCCTGCCCATGACAGGGGGTTGGAACTGGATGATCTTTAGGGTCCCTTCTGACCCAAACCATTCTATGATTCTATGAATGAATTAACAGGAACAGGATGTTGGAGGATTGTGTAGTGATGAAGGGTGTTGACATGTGCACCTCAAGAAAGAGAGTGAAATTAAGGGGAAGACTGTTGGGGATCTATTAGAAGTGAGGAAACAGTGCACCGAAACAAACTGAGGAAGACAGGAGGTTGGTTTGGAGAAAGATTGGAATGGTAGGGAGGATGTGAGGGGAGACAGGTGGTCTGAAATAATGTGCAGAGGAAGAAAAGGAGTAAAATTGATACTGAAAGAGAAGGAAGGAAAGTAAAGAAGGTGTTACAGACAGACACTAGGAAAAGTACTGTGTGGGGTATGTAGTGGAAAGTTGGAAGATTGTAAAGGAGACAAGCTTATATGGGGGAAATATTGAATGAAAATCTGTGCAAGAAAGGTCACTGCATGGAAGAGGAAGCGAATGGAGTGTCTGAACTCTTTTGGCCTCATTTTCTATTATTTATCTAACAATAGTGGCAGTTCTTCAGAGTAGTAAGTAATGGTACTTAAGTCCCTTGCAAGTAAACTAGAATACCTGTGTTCTTACAAGGATAGTGAAGGTTGAATTTCCAGCCTGAAATGATTACTTACTAGGAGGGCATGCTGGCTGAAGGGCTGGAAGCTGGGCTGTCATTTAATAAAGTGGCCAGCACACTTTTAAAGATCACACAAGTTGTCTGGAAGCTCTCCGTGAAGCTCAGTATTTTTAGAGTAGAAGGCTGGGGGGGGTTTAACATTTTATCTCTGCATCTTTTGGCTTTAAAAATGCCTATTCTGATGACTTAACAGATATTTGGAATCCACACATAACAAATTTTATAGCACAACTTTTGATGGGAAGGAATTTTGTACCCTAACAAAAAGAGAGTGATGCACTATGATAGTTTGAGTTCCTTTGGTTTCTTTGTTTCTGTTTCCAAGGAAACATGTTTGAAATGCGTGTCTGGAAAAATCATAGAGAGTTGCAAATGATAATTTATCAGTTTGATAAAGTTTATAACAAATTGTTTTCCTAGTTTGGGCAGTTTGGTACACCTAAGAGCAAAATGTTGCTGCAATGCCTTTCAGAAGAGAGCAACTCTCACAGAAGGTAACATGGCTTGAAGACCCAGCTTTTCTGCTTCTTCCCCCTTCTTCAGTTGGTGGCCTGCTGAAAATGAAGGGCAAGGGAAACTTTCGGACCTTTCAAAATTATCAAATTCAAATCATTTGCTATGACAACAGGGGAATGGCATTAAGCACCTTTCTACTTGACTCTCCCTGCTTTTTCAAAGTATGCAGTGTACAGGTGCTCTTCCGCTGTTGCATTACATGTATTTGCACTTTGGTAACACCCAAAGGTCAACTCTTTTTGCTCAGTAGTGACAAGTTCTGTGAAATATGTGATTTTGCAAACTCCTTTTCCTATGTTAACAAATGCTACACTAGCAGAGATATAAAATTGTTATTGTAAGCGCTGACACCTCCTTTCTCTCCTAACACTGAGAACTGTTTTTAAGTAAGGTATAAATGTCTAAAATTACATAATTTTTATATTAGGCAGAGCTTGCCTATTTCTTTTAATTTAGGACAATCCAAGAAAATCCTATTTCAATTCACTGAAGGCCATGATCAGAGAAATGACATTCTTAAATACAGTCTCAGTTATTTCCAGTGACTGGAATAGATCTTTCATTTCAAAAAATTTGCATTTCCTTTGTGGAGTCTTTGGTCCAGAAGTGTCTTATTTCAACAATGAGATTTCAGGCAGGACTTTGACAACTACTAACTCATCAGATTTGTGAACCTACCTCTGCCTGTTTCTGTTAGTTGGGATAAGTGTGGACAGATTGAATGGGAAGTGATGGTGGATCTGACTTTGGCACCTGTCAGAAGTGTGTTGTGGGGGTATATTTGATGACTACAAAATACCACCTGCAAAACATGCCACATGGAGATTCATCCTTTGGGGAATAATAGATGAAATGCATTTGATAACAGCCTTCATCAATTCACAGAGGGAGGCACTGTCCTGAGGTACTTGTCTTCACCACCCTTCAGATGCTTACAAACCCTTCAGATGCCTTCCACAAACTCTGTGTGCTATGTACTTGCATCTAATGATACTGTTTTTTTCGGACAGGGGGACCAAAAGGTGGAAATTTGTTGCCAAAATCTAAATAAATAGAACCAAAATAGTTTGTCCCCTCTAAAGGACTCAAGCGTGCAGTGCTGTTCTGTGTGGCTTCTTGCCTTTGTCATTTCCACTGGTGCAAGGGGGTGCAAAAAGTTGACATTTTGTGGCAGTTTGCACAAGCAACTTCTCTAATAGTATGATTTGATTCAGAGCAATTGTGAATAGGCTGATTGGGAAATAAGCCTTATTGGAGTTAATTATAGCTGTTTAACAGGGACTACAGTACTAGACCAAGCACCAATATATTCCCTACATAGGGGAGAGGCAGGACTGTACACATTTCCTGGACTTCTAGACTTGGAAATTGTCACAAATTCCTGTTTCTTCTTTCTTCAGACCCAAACATGCAGCAGAAGTTTACAGGCTGCCTTTCTGATGCCATTTAATTCTGTACCTGAACTCACCATATGATGTAATTATTTCACGCTCTCTGTTGCTCCTGCTCATTTCACATAAATGCTTAGTGCGTCACCATCCTGAAGTGGAACTGGTTATTATCAAAGGCTCTGTTTTCTTACATAATACAATCTTTGTCATATGAGTCATAGTTTTTAAAGCTATTGACAGAAAATACAAACCTAAAGACTCAAAAGTACGTTTAAATACATTAAAAATGATGAAGTTTTTCTACACAAGAAGGTAGGGCAGCTTCCTTTAAACATGTTTTGTTTATGGGATAAAACTAATATGTAGCAATAGCTACCTTTTTCACTCCAGAGCCTCCTTGAAGAAGAATTTTAAGTTGTCCTTAATTGCATGGTAGACACTCTGGGTGGGATTCAGCTGCCTCAGCACAGATGCCTGGTGCCCTTTGAGAAGCCCTGAAGCAGTGAAGTCATATGTGGGGTTGGCAGACGTGCTTGGGGACGCATGGAGATGCCTGCACTCCCAGAGACTATACCTAGACTTCTCTAATGGCACTAGATGCCTGTGTTTAGACAGGTGAATTTCCCCCTTTCTGGCAAGGACTGCTTGGCAAAATTCCTGTGGTAGACATTTACAGGTTTTAGGTAAGTTCTAATGCTTATTTTGGGTTTAATTTTAGTGGGAGTTTGCTCAGTGGTGTATAAAGGTTCCATTGCAGTCCACTGTTGTCCTCTTTTCAAGTGACTACTAGCTTAATGTCTGTCTGCTTGATGAAAATAAAGGGAGGAGAGGGGAGGAGAAGGGAAGCATCTGAATCTTTAGCACAAGGAACTCCGTTTGATTTAGTTTGTCCAGAGCTAAGCCCTCAAGAAGCAAGTACTTAAGTCCAGGTTAAGTTTTAATTTATATGACTAAAAAATCAGAGTAATTTCACCAAGTTTAGAAGCATCATTTCAGATACTCAGCAATATGAGTGAGTGCAGAATTAATACGTAAATTCATACAGTACTTAAGGTACAATAATCTTCCTGTATAAACTTATAATTTAATGCCCGATTTATGCCTTCTGTCTTTATGATAAACAAAAATGCTTCTGCTGTCAGAAATAATTACATTATTACAATTTTTGATCCATTGCTTTTGGTTAATGGTATTCTTTCAAGGTCTGTCTTTTTTATACCGCTTTGTATTCAAGTCCATTTGACAACATATTTATCACTGCATCAATATAATTTTACATTTTGAGTAGACATTTGGAACCAATTTTGAGGTATTCTGTGGTGCCTGATCACAGTCGAGCCATCAAAGGTGTTTGCAAGTATATCTAGTACCTGTCTCAAAGGATTAAGAAGCAGAATACACTGAAGACCGACATTCAGTTTTACATTCAGGGTGAACTGATGTAGTTGTTTGCTGCTGCCAAAAGAAAGCAGACTTCTTTCGTTCCCCATTATTCTCCTCACTCACTGAACTCTGCACAAGCTTGTTTAATTCACCAACCTGAGGGAAAACTAATCCACACACAAAAAAAAAAAAAAACAAACCCAAAAAAAAGTAATTTTCCGGTGGGTTCCAAAAAAGCTCAAACAAATGCCAGAGCTAGTGCAGAAGGAGTGGAGCCACACAGCTAGCCATTAAAGAGGGGCAGAGAAAGAGGAGTGGGGAAGCAATGAGGGAAAGACATTCCACTTTGGTAAATCATGATAAAGTCAGCTGCTTGTATAACCACAATCGCAGTTCACAACTGGATGAGTATTTGGAATGGGGGTGTCAGTGTTGCCCTTAGCTCTGTAGATCTCACAGCCAAATTACATGCAGACCCATGGATTTAATGAGCAGTTAGTATGGATCTGTGCAGAACCACGTGCCCTAAAGGAGCCAGTTAAGGCATATATTTAGTCAGATTTCATATGGTCACTGCTGGATTAACAAAATCATGAGATCCTGATTTCTATGCCAGCCTAAGTATTTGGCATGCTGCTTTCTGTCAAAGTTTGTTTGCATTTACCTATCACTTGGCTTCCATACAGATTGCCAGATTCCATACAGGTGCCAGCCTTGTTGCCTTATACAACTTCCTGGTGTAATTGGTTCAGGTTTTTGCTATCAAAAAGCCAAGGCTAGCACTTTGACTAACCAAAGGGGTATTTCAGAGCTCAGATAGAAACATTTGTACACACAATACTTGCTTTTCAAAACTGAAGGTAGCACACAAACATGTCATGCAACAAAATATTTCTGGGCACTGAAAACTTGTGAAATACGTATGATACTTTGAGTGGATCAGTAAGAGATATACCATCCTGTGTTATTCATAAATCTTCCTAATTGCAGGAGGAGCTTGGGCAAATATATTCAAAGTGTCATTTGAAGGTCTGTCATTTTGTGTATACTTAGAGCAAGGTCTGGATCCAAAAGGTACAAACATAAATATGCTCAATTTAGCACTCTCAGGAAAATGAAGGATGAGTCAATTTTAACAGGATTTCAGTCAGTGGTGCCAGAAAGTCTACATAGTTCAAAGCTGAACCCAAAGCTGAACCCAAATAGCTAAATTTACCAGTGTAGTGTTTTTTGTATGCCGGAATAGTAAGACTAAAAATCCTTTTATGTTAGATTATGAACTGTTTACTGGTACACTATAACTTTAAGCATATTTATAGTTTAATTATTTGTGTAAATGCTACTACTGACACTGAATTTTTTTTCCACTGCTTTATTTCTTCTTGGTTTCTGCTTTCTGAAACCATGAGCAATATTTCTTTGAGATACCAAGATGTTGGCGCTCAGAATATCCTGACCCAGTTCTAGTCCACTTTTCTAAAGAAGTTGTTCTGCCCACCCACAGTGACAGAGGACATGGGCTTGGAAACAAAATTTTTACAATTGCCTTGATTATTTGCTTCATAAATTAGAAGGAAATTAACTGCTTGCTTGTGGCAGCTTCACAAATAATTCCACGATTTCTCAAAAGCTGAATGTAATCTAAGAAGAACCAAAAACTTCCATACGCTAACCAAATTACAATAACATAAAAAAATGTCATAGGATGCAGCTTTCTGTGCTGATTTGAAAGGAAGCCAATATGCTTTTTGAAACGTCCTAAATCTTTTCATATTTTTTATGATAAGGCTTCAAAGCTGAACTGTGCATGCAGTGATTTGTGCTTTAGTAGAAGCCCAGGAGTATATATCTCCCTTTTGGAGGATTCTATTAGCTGTCTCTTCATTAGAAGTTGTAATTATGAATATTGATGAACAGTACATACTGTAATACATATCTGCTTTCAAACAGACATTGTCAATAAAACCTCATACTTTATAAAAACTTCCTGCTCACTGTGTAACTAATATAAACTTTAAATGTTAATGCTGAAAGGAACCTTATTTATATGTGGCTGCTTATTTACTATTTGCATTTCACTAGATATACATGATGAAAGAAACGTTTTTCTGTATGACTACTCAGTTTAAATTGTAATACAGCAGAGGAACACTTGAATTATTTTTTTTCTTTTTAAAAAAAGGTTTTTATTAAAAAAGTAATTAATAATGGCTGTCAGATGTAGAGATGAAGAAGAATGTAGGAGAAAAATGTTTTTTAGTATTTTCATGTTAAACATCTCTCTTCCTTTATTCTTCATGCTTTTTAAGCTATTTGTTATCATTGTCTTGAGGGGAAAAGAGGCCTTTGTCCATGGCCCTCTTTTATCCCTTAATTGCAAATGGTAAAGCAAATAATGAAACTTCTGTTAGTGCAGTTCCAAGGGTTGTTACGGTCTCCAACTGTGGTCTGATAAGATGTTTAAGCTGATTTAAACATTGTCAGCCACTAAAAGTGGCAGCATGCTTTTCCCCATCACCTGTTGTTGATTCCTCACCTTGCCCTTGCAGCAATGCTGCTTTTAATTTTTATTCAGTGAGCTGAACCAGGGTAACAATATGGCTGAGAGGTAACCCTGCAAGAAAACCTGGCTTAGCACCAGGCTAGGGTGGCGGCAAGAAGAGGAAACTGCATTTCAGCAGAGAGAAGTGGAGAGGTGGTGCAGGGAAGCACCTTGCCAATATTCCTCCAGGACATGTTTTTCTGATGGCAGAGCCCATCTGCTGCAGCTGTATGCTGATCAGATGATCTGACTGCATGTATGTGAAGAAGGTTCAGTAGAACTGTTCCAGCAAATCTACTTGGTGGCAGAGCTCCAACACTTGTAGGGCTGGAACTGAACTTCTCAGGCAACTTCTCTTGATTCTTTATAACGTTCTCTATGTGCCCAAAGCTGATTTATACAAGTGGTATTAAAAGACCCCAGGACGTCAGAGCAGAGATATTACATCCTCAAACAAGACTGCAAACTCCTCAGTAGGTATGAAGCAATGGAGAATCATTGAATATGTGATCTCAGCTTCTGTGTTTGGATATTCCTGTGCTGGATAACATTTCTTTCATCCTGAGTGGAGATGATTTTGATGAGCTGAGGACCAGTTTTACAGTAGGCAGCAATAGAAGTACATTTCCTTGTTTGTATGTTTTCTTACCCAAGTGCACAACTTGTTCAAGGAGGGGAAATGGTAACAGAAATGCCACAGATATTTCTGTTAGAACACTTCTGCTTGTGGCATCAAGGGCCACACTTCTGGGCCTCATAGACTCTCACAGGTGAAGAGCCCTGGCACCACCTCATTCATCTGGGAAACCATATCTCATCAAGGGTCGCCCAACATTCAAAAGTGAAGCTGAGGGGCTCATTCCCTTTGAATAAATATTTTGTAATAGAAAGAAATGTCAGAAAACATTTGCATGACCTGGTAAAGAGCACTTTCTGCTGACATAATCCCCTCAGTATCTGTTAGGGTAAAAAGAGAATTGGATCCTGAATGATTTTATATGGGTATATATATGGGTGTGTGTATATATATATATATGTAAACCCCTATGTTTATAATATTTATGGCATTAATGTTTTTTGCCATCTCAGTAGATACTCATAAGTAAAATGCTCTATAACTCTTTTGTACTTAAATTGTATATTGGTCCATCTGTATATGCTATGTCTAAAATCACTGCCAGCATATAGTTTAGTTTCATCTTGTCTCTTGGTGTTGTTCATAATCCAGATGCCTCCAGTGATTTAAGTTTAATACTGCCTGTGTTGAAAAGACAGACAGCAAGCTGTTTTGGGGTCACTGGAGTATTTCTGGCCAGCACAGCCCTATGAGGAGAGGTCCTTAGGGATGTTATGCTGCAGTCACAGCTCTGCTACCCTTTAAATGAGTACAGTGTGAACTCTTCTTGCTGCATGACCAACTGCTGCTGACTGATATAAAAACATTAAAGTCTTATGGACTGTGTCTGCAATCTTGTTGCACTGCTTATGCCACCTCTCTAAAGAATAAATTCCTTGCCTCTTCCCTTTGCCTAGTAGCCCTTGGATAACCCTCAGCCATGTTCTCAAAGCACTGAGAAATGCCTGACCCTAAATATGTGACTGGTGTCAGCTTGGGTGGCATGACTCCTCAGTAATTCTATGCACCTGGCGTTGCAGAATGACAGATGGTGCTTCGTCCGGTGCCTGGAGCTGTTTGAAACCCAGCTCTCCTCTCTCCTGTTTCTCACATCAGGACCATTGGGATCAATGTGGGTGCTGAGAGACTGCAGCAGGAGCAGCTCCTCACCTAGAGCTGTATGGTGGCATCCCAAGGTGTGATGGGGGAAGTCTGAGTCAGGGCCAAAGTCAGCAGGGACTTGTTAAACACAAACCCTGGTGGCACATTTTTAATGCCAGAGGGCCTCTCAAGGGGTATATGGCAGTCAACATGGAGATGCTTGAAACAGCCTTAGAGGTGTGGTCCCTCAGAATGTATGTAAGACATTATTGTTAAATGGAAATAAAATCCGAGGACTGCTGTTATTTTTAATCATGCTATCACTGAAAGGCAAACATACCTGTAGTACAAGTGAACTGCTTTCTTGAGATACCTTTTCCCTTGCAGTGAGTCTCCGCAATAGTAGAGAAGTGATTAAAGAGCTGCCACAAACATCTTGTTAATTCCTTTGTGCTGTGCTGCTTGGTGAACCTTTAGAACACGATTATTTCCTCTCCAGTTCCTCCATTGTCATGCTCTTGCCCCTTTCTATGTGTGGTAGCAGGAGCAAAGCAAAAGTAACTAAAATGTCAGCTTCTGAAAAGCAGCATTTCAGCCAGTTACTCAATGTTATTATCAGTACGCACAAAACAGAGCTGAAAAATAATACAGGAATCAAATGCAGGTGGAGAAAAGGCAGAAAACAGCAGGGAGCATAAAAGGAAGAATAACAAACCTTGAGAGAGGAGAGCATCTTCCTTTTTCACATTAAACTCTTAACCTTAGTTTTCTGGCTTCTTTTGCAATAAGGTGATGAAAGCATTTCCATTACACTGTGCTTCAAGAAGTGCAGAGCTGGTTGCAATCCCTGAAACTCTGGTTTCAGAGGGCAGAATATTCGCGGAATGTTTTTGGGGTTTCCTAGCCTTCAGGGGAGGAGGGATGTCACGTAGGAGGTACTTGCACTGCTTGCATCTTAGATTTTCATATTAGTCCGAGTCAAATTATAAACAAAGACATTAGATTAAAAATTAATTCCCACCTAGTGTGCACAACGAGCATTACAACATTTTACCTCCATGCGATTGGTATTGCAACGCTTGGTTTTTCTTACATTTTTAGGCTGCAGAACAGATAACGTTGAAATACTGCTCATACCAATGGACGCATCATCTTGTTTGACCTTTCACAAACTGTTGATATTATTGATTTCTAAACAGTAGAATAATAGGACAAGGCAGGCCAAGCCATGAATATGGGTTTTTTTCAGCACTTTTTTAGAATTTAGAGTCTCTCTTTTGATACATAATTTATTTAAGGCATCTCTGTGCTTGAATGCAGAGACATAGTTCAACATTCAATCCACCAACACCATCATCTATCATACTGAATTACTTTTTATAGATTTATGCAGACAGGAAGGTGACTAACTTTGCTTTCTGTTCCATTATTCATGGGTTGTCCTGAGGGGACCTTTGTTGATATGACAGTGTGCTCCTGAACAACCTTTGTTCAGAGTAGGAAAACGAAGTGGTTTTATCCTGGAAAAACAATAAATAATGCACAGTATTTTAGAGCTATCCTAAGGGCACATACTTTAAAACACTAAACATTGGAAATGCTGAATGAAATGGGTTTCTGCAAGAGTTTTAAAATTCCTGTTTTGAAAAACATCGTCTTCTGGAAATAGCTTAATATCACTGCAGCCAGTCCTGACTGATCTATTTTATCTTTTCTTTTGAGTAGGGAGATGATATAAAAGATAGATTGCCATTTAAAAGACCTAGCTCTGAGTTAGAGTATCTCCTGTTAGGATTTCCAAGGCTGAGGCATTTGTTGATCAGTTCAACTTGATCAGATTCACTGATATAAGGTACCGGGGAATGTTCTTTGCAGCCATCAGGCTCATGACCTTAAAAAACTTTTCTGCATTGCAGATAATTGAACTGCACTTGGAATTTTCACTTTTCGCCTTCTTTTGCTGCTCCTGTGTTTAATTTGTTATTGATCATATACTAGCTCTGAGGGACAAGAGATGATTTTATTCATCACTGTGTTCTGTCAAAAAATTATGTTATAAAGGCAACTGTTAGTTTTGTCTTATTTGCTTGTTAAGCAGATCCTAGTACCAATAGAGTAAAAATGTTTAACGCAGTACAAAAGCAAATTTCCTTTTAGGTTTTCATAGTGGGCAATTCTATAAGCAGTATTTGTTCAGGTGCAGTTGTTTGTTCTGATCTTACTCTTTAATAATAATAATAATAATAATAATTAAAAGGGTTCAAATAGCCATTGAAATGTTTATAAAGAATTACAGATGTCAGAGGGGAAAAAACAAATGAACAAACCACAAATATTTTAAACCTCTCCCCACCCCACCCCCCAATATTTTATATGCTAAGAAAATGTGTTAAGTCGTACAAGGGGAAGTTCTTGAGGACTGGAAGAAAGAAAATGTCACTCCTATATTCAGGAAAGTCAAGAAGGAGAATCCAGGGAACCACATGTCAGTCAGCTTCACCTTGATCCTTAGGAAGGTGATGGAGCACATAATCCTGGAAACCATTTCCACACACATGTGAAGGACAAATAGATAACTGGGAGCAATCAGCATGTTTGTATGAAAGAGAAATCATACTTGACCAATTTGATAGCCTTCCACAATGACATAACTGCTTTGGTGGATGCAGAGAGAGCACTGGATGCTGTTTATTTCAATCTCTCTTAAATCTTTTGACACCATTCTACTGATGAAATATGAACTAGGTAAATGGACAGTAAGGTGCATTGAAAACAGCTGCCAGCCTGAGGCGTACAGTCCAGCTGGAGGCCAGTCACTAGTGAAGTACTCCAGGGACTACAGAGGTGCAGCATTTGGTATGTTGGGAAAGGGTGCAGAGGAAGAAATTGCCTTTCCAAGGCATTCACATGAAATCTGAACACTGAGTAGCTAGCAGCACCTGTCTGAAGGGACAACACATATTTTAGGTGGCAGAACAGCCTCGCTGGGGTGCTGCCCTCTGACTTCTGCTCCAACATGCTACCACCCCTTCTGCAGTATCCACAGTGGGGCTGCTTTGCTCCTTTCCTAGCATCCCCATGCATTGTTATAGCCTGTGTGTATCCAGAGTCCTGCTGTGTCTGAGGATTTTCACTTCCTATAGCACCTACAACAGCAGAACCTACTTCACCTCCACAGCTATGAGCAGAAAAACCAGCTATATGAACCAGCAAGATGTTACAGCTCCTCTGCCCTGGACTCCTGCTCTGCAGTCACTGAGCACCTCCTGAACCTAGGAGGCTCCAGGGACTATTCAGGCCAAGCAGGACAGTGTCTATCATATCAAGGCCCCCAGTAGGTTGCTCAGTAGTGGAAAGTAGGTTGACTGGGTCACTAACTGAGAGCATCTTCTGATACCCAAATGGAAATTTAGATTTCTTCAGAGAGAGTCCCATACTGAGATGTGTGCTGTGTGAATACCTGGATCAAAACCTCACAGTTGGGCTCATTGCCACAGTACAATGACCTTCTTATAAGACTTGACTTCCTGCCTTCATGGTGGTTCAAATATATCCATCATATTTCACCGTCTGGGTGGCCTGAAACACATACTCAGTTTTGTCACCTCAGCTGACAAATGTTAACTCTTCATCCTTCTCCTTATTTTGAGCGATGTGCCCATACACTTGGCAGTTTTCCTCCCTTTCTTGATCTTCCTTCCTGCTCCAAATCCCTTTTATTTGATGACACTTCAGAATAACTTATGAACTGGAGCTTCTGAAATATTTTCTGGAGCTCTCATTATTAAATACATTTAAAAAAAGCTAAAAGTTTGCTGAAAGTTTTACTTTAGTCTTATTTTAAGAAAGAGCTTGATTCTTCTATTTATAATAGGTAGGCAGCTCATATGCAATAAAGCCAAAATACAGCTAAGGTGGTTATGAAAACATAAGTAATAACAGGAGCTTGTTCTTCCTAGCAAGTGCCTCAGTCCCATAAATGCTTTCCCAGGCACGTGCTTACCCACGCTGTTCGGATACCTCTGCTTCATAAAACCTGATGCAATGAAAACTGAATTGACGGCTTTCAGGGGTTGTTCTGAGTCCTTCATTATTTAATTTTTATTTCAGTCTGGGCTCCGTTGCTTACACAGGAAGTTTCTCTTGATTTTTAGTACCTTAAGATATCGTAATAACACTGCTCAGGTCTTGCAGTTCTGAGTAGTGACTTTATGTGCACAAAGAGACATTCACCACTCTGCAGAGCTCAAGTATTACTTAAATCTTACAAGACTGATATAGATTTACACTTTGCATAGAATGTTCTAGCCAAATTCCACCAAGGACTTCCAATCCTGGGAGAAACACCTCTCTACAAGGATATATCCTGAAATTGGTAGTACAGACCAAATGAGACAAAAGTCCTTTCCCTTAATCTATAAATATATATATATATATATATGAAGACTATAGCTGGCAAATCCAGATACACTGACTCTCTGGGAAACGGGCTGAATAGTAGAAAAATATTGTTGGTTTTAGCCCCAGTGCACAGGCTGTCTGTGCTTCAATCTGCAGTACAAATCTCCCCTGATAAATGCAACAATTTCTATTTTAATTTCCAAGAAGATGAATGCAGAGATGGTAATGGCCAAAAAGAGTCTACCTATGAATCTCAAAGAGATCAATGCAGCTGTAAGACAGTTAGATCCTGCTATTTTGCTGAGAAACAACCACTTGGACATCGATAAGTGAAAGTTAATACTGTCCTCAGGAGGTGCTTTAAAAAAGTCCAAGCATAGATGAAGAGCTATGGGTGAGAGGATCATCTGTCTGCACGACTGAAGTGGCCAAGGTTTTTTCACCAATATGAAAATTGCCCTCCTTCAATGACTATCCCATAACTGTGTCAACTGCTGCTTAAAGAAACTAGTTGTGAGAGTATGGAGAATGGAGGTCAAGGCACTGTGTATTGGCAGAACAAATATCACTATGCAGGAGGGGATAGCGTCTAGGAGGAAAGGTAAGATAGCTTCGTATGCTCTGTTGTAGGAATACTAAGCAAGCAAATGTCTTTATGGCATTTTTGCTTTATGTCCTTTGTTTTACTTTATGTCATGAGAAGGGAAAAAATAAAAGGGCTTTTCATCAGAGGCTGTCTTTCTCTCTCCTGAAATTTAATAAAAGCACTGAACATGAGCTGAAGTCCATCTCTGTTCTGGTTTCAGCTGGGATAGAGTTAATTTTCTTCCCAGTAGCTGGTACAGTTCTGTGTTTTGGATGTAGTGTGACAATAATGCTGATAACACACCAATGTTTTAGTTGTTGCTCAATAGCACTTACCCTGATCAAGGACTTTGCAGTCTCTCATGCTCTGCCAGTGAGGAGGGGCACAAGAAGCCAGCAGAAAGCAGAGACAGGACATCTGACCCAAACTAGCCAAAGGGGTATTCCATACCACAGCACGTCATACTCTAGTTAGTTAGAAACTGGAGGTAGTTGGCCTGGAGGGGCCAATTGCTGCTCAGGGATCAGCAGCAGTCAGCGGGTGGTGAACAATTATTTTGTGCAAATTTTGGGTGGTTTTGGGAGAGGAGTTATTCCTTTCCCTCTCTATTTCCTATTATTGTTGTTATTATTATTGCTGTTGTTATTATTATTATACTATTTTATTACTATAATATTTTACTTCCGTTATTAAACTATACTTATCCCAATGCATGGGATTCTGATTCCCACTTTGGGGGATGTGGCCAGTGGGCAAGAAGCTGTATGGTACTTAGTTCCTGGCTGGGCTTTTGCCATGGCAATATCTCTTTAGGATAGTATTTAATATAAAGCCAAATTCCATATCTATTTTTCACATGGCAGTTTTCATCAGTAGGTTTCAAAATGCCTTACAAAAGTTATTATTATTTCACAGAGGGGAACCTGAAGTACAGAGAGGTAAAGTGAGTTGCACAGAGGGCCATGAGCTGGACTGTGTATAGAGCCTCACCATCATGAGATTCACCATCATGAAGCCCACAGCCATACATCTTCTGAACACCGTTATGGTGGCCATGCTTTATTTTTAGTAATCTACATGTAATCACTTTTCTCTTGGTTACACAAATGGAATTCAGTGCTCCCAATGAGGCTAAATAGGTTTTATAATAAAACCATTGACGGTTTACTATGTTTCTTTAATGCTTTTTGTATTATGGAGAATTATTTACCCAGTTTTCTACAAACACAAGGTATCAATTTTACACAGTATCACAGTATCACAGTATGTTAGAGATTGGAAGGGACCTCAAAAGATCATCTAGTCCAATCCCCCCGCCAGAGCAGGAACATCTAGATAAGGTTTTCTATTATAATAGGAAAGAAGGATATCTTCATTGCCATGTTATCTGTTAGCAGCTGCAAGTTTAGCGGGGCTGGACATAACCAGCACGGTGATGGAGAAATGTGACATTGTCCAGCTCCTCTGCGGGTTGACAGGGGAAACAATGTACTGCCCCACATGTGCAGGAAGGCCTGTAGCCTCCTCAGGACTCCTGAAAACTATTGCCTGCAGCTATATATATAGTGTCAGGGTTGCTTAAAGATGCTCGTGTTGTAATTTTGTTTTTTTGATTATCAAACTTATGGACTTACTCATGCATATTTCCACAGGATTTTGCAGATGTAGCAGAGAACCTCTTCACTGGATAGCTGCTTCTTGTCCTCACCTGCATACATGGATTGAAGACTGTATGTATGTACCTCAAAGCTCAATTTCTGAATGCAGAAAAAGTCAAATATTTTGGGCAATACTTACTCTTCACCAGTGGTTAACTAGAATTCCTCTGGCAGAATTGGTTTGGTTTAATTGAAATCTTTAACAAAAGAAATCATACACAGAGCATTGCCTGCGATTTCCGCCTGGAATAAAGAAGGGATTTCAATGAGAAAGTGAGAAACCCAGCAGATGGCATCAGTGAATACTATTAAAAAATATATTGATTGACAACATTAACATCCCTGCATACAGGACTCCTTACCTCTCGTGTCTGAAGGGCAGTTTTTTGAACAGAGCAAAGCATGCTGACCTATGAAAGCACAACGATGATGGTAGAGGCTAGCACACCTGTGAAGAAACAAGATTCAAAACAAATGGTATTTGGTGTTCTTTCCTCTCTTCCTTTTCTCCCCACCACTTCTCTGTTTCATTCTCTTCCATTATTTCATTGTAAGTCTTACATTAATGTATCTGTAGTACATAGATACCAATTTTATGTTAGAAACAGATCCTCAAAATTGTCTAGTGTCTCACAGTGTGCTCACATATCACATGTTCCCATCTTCTACACAGTGAGATGTGAATAAGTTGTAAGAAGTTACTATAGAAACCCAGTTACTGCACAGTATGGGTGGACTTGTGATTCCAGAGAGATCTGGTCTACTGACTAGAAGTGCTGCAGAAAATCTGAAGCAGAAACCACCTGCAGGACTCTCACATAGCACAGAAAGAACAGCATATTCCCTAGCAAAGTGACAAACCAATCTGAGGCGTATTTTCATTTCAGACTGGCTTCCTCAGTTCTGTATAAATATCCATCCTAAAGTACTGACGAAAGAACATGTGCAGAGCAAGCTGTGCACTTGGATTTACATTGCACTCTGCTGTGCTGCAGAGCAAGGCTTTTAATGGGCAAGTTCCTGGACTGGAGTACTCTAGTAAGTAGCTAAGAGCCATTGCAGGAGCTGTTTATGTCAAGATCCCAGCACCTGTGCACTGGGTTTTTATGGCAAGGTTTTGGTACAAGAGTGGCTTCTGTGAGAAGATGCTGGAAGCTTCCCATGTCTGATAGACCCAATGCCAGCTGACTACAAGATGGACCCACCACTGGCCAAGGCTGAGCCCATCAGTGATGGTGGTAGTACTTCTGGGATAACAATAGTAGCAGAGAGAGAGAGGAGTGAGAATATGTCAGAGCAGCAGCTCTGCAAACAGCAAGGTCAGTGCAGAAGGAGAGGAGGAGGTGCTCCAGGCACCGGAGCAGAGATTTGTTCCCCTGCAGCCCTTGGTGCAGCCCACAGTGAGGCAGCTTTGCCCCTGCAGCACATGGAGGTCCACACTGGAGCAGATTCAGCCTGCAGCCTGTGAGGACCTCACACCAGAGCACAGGGATGCCCAAAAGAGCACTGGAGCAGGCTCCTGGGGGGACATGTGGCCCTGTGGAGAGAGGAGCCCACACTAGAGAAGGTTTGCTGCCCAGGACTATGTCAACAATGGGACTAACACATATAGGTAGCATGGCAATAAACCCCATGATATGGCATGGTAAACTTTTAATCCACAGCACCGCATAATTTTTATACTGCCCATGGTATTTAATATCAGAAACTCCAAAGAAGAACAAATACAACCCCATTAGACAATCAGCACATATTTAAGATTTAGATTTTACAGTTTACTGAAAAAGAGCAATTAAATCCTTTATGTATTAATATACTTTTGCATGTTTAGCCAAACCCTGGCTAGTATTCAAAAATAATTTAACCCCATGTTTGCAGCATCAGAATTCAGGTACTATAGGGCTATGAGCCCCCTAGTCACAAATGGGAGAGTGGAAGCTTGTGTTAGGACATAAGAGTGGAAGTGTTGCTGAACAAGGCTCTCATGAGCATGCAACAATATAGGGCCAAGCTCCCTGGCTGTGGCCAGCATGGTGGTTCTTGCAGACAGCAGAATATTTAATCACTGCAATATTTGGCACAGGGACAGCCAGCACTGGAGAGAGGCTATGGCAGTGTCTGGGCAATGTTCAGGGTACAGAGGCTGCAGTGGCAGCGTTTCAGCCAGGAGCAAGCTAAAAGTCATGCCTTGGCTGTCTTCACCATCAGCAAATTCAGCAGATATTTCTAGGACATGATTCATTAGGCTTCTTTGGGTGTCTTTTTTAGAATTAGATAGATTGCACAACTCACAGACTATAAAGAGGGCACAAAGTGACTATGTCATAGGCATCTGCACTGTAAGCATCTGAAGTCATGCAAGATAAAATCTGTGCTGTATGAAGTTAACATGCAGTCAGAAAACAGAGTTTGTGGGCTTGGCCAACTTGAACAAAGAGAGGAGAAATAATAATAGGTCTCATGCTTTTAAAGGGTTAATCACCAAAAACCAGTGTCACACTATTGCACCATAAGCTTGCAAGAAGGTAGGATTCTGCCACAGCAAGTATAAATTTGGTTCCACATTTCTATTGGCTTGAGGATTTGGGAGCAATTGCTGAACAGGGTTTGGTGGGATCATTTGGAAGTCCTCAAATTTTGAAATATTGAATTCAAAAGTAACAGAAGTGCTTACTAGTTCCCATGGGGGGAAAAAAAAAAAAAAAAAAAAAAGAGGAAGGGAAATAGGGAAGGAAAGGGAAAAGAAAAGAAAGGAGAGGAGAGGAGAGGAGAGGAGGGGAGAGGAGAGGAGAGGAGAGGAGAGGAGAGGAGAAAAAGAAAGGGGAAAGGAAAGGGAAAAGGAAAAAGAAAAGGAAAGGAAATGGAAAAAGAGAAAAGGAAAAGAAAAGAAAAGAAAAGAAAAGAGAAAAGAAAAGAAAAGAAAAGAAAAGAAAAGAAAAGAAAAGAAAAGAAAAGAAAAGAAAAGAAAAGAAAAGAAAAGAAAAGAAAAGAAAAGAAAGGAAAAGAAAAGAAAATCCTCCTTCCCACCCCATGAATGTCAGAGGATCACAGAACCAAAGAGAAAGGTATAGTCAAGGGCAGATGGGGTGTGCTTGCAGCAGGCTGCCTTACATGAGGCAAGAGAGATGCAGAGCACTGAAAAATGTTCATATATAGTGCCATGGGGCAACCACTTTGCTCATGTCATGTGCCACGAAGAAAGCACAGGGTGTAGAGGTACAAGGCTGGTGACTGGGACACGCGAGCATTAACGTTGTACAGAATTGTGACTTCTGTTCTGCTGTAATACAATAAAGAACAGGACAACAATGGGTGTATGTGACTACCCAAATAGATCCCGAGGAAATGCCAGTAACAACTGCAATGAACACTGAAAACAAATAATGGAGAAATAGAGTTCTTTACCCTGTCAGTGGTGCTGCATGATTCAATGGGACTTGCTGGCTGGGCAGTACATACACTACCATCAGGTAATTAACATATTAAATATCTGTAAAAAAAAGGTTTGTGTAATATTACATGCATACCAGCAAAACCAGTACTGGCACTGACAGCCTTAAAAGCATTCAACTTGATAAAAATCCTTATAGTTATAGAACCATGAAAGGACACTTTGTGTACTGAATATATTCAGTAAGCATTTCCTGAAGTGTCTGAAAGCAGAGTTTCATTCTGCAGCATCCCAATGGACCTTCAGTCTACAAATTCAGTGTCAGTAGTGCATGTGCTGAAGGATTTGACTGTGAGAATGAAGACCTTGGGCGACTGTAGGAGAGGATCTGGTTCAAGACCATCTGAAAAACCTAAACGTACGCAAGTCCATGGGACCTGACAAAATCCATCCGCGGGTCCTGAAGGAGCTGGAGAATGAAGTTGCTAAGCCACTGGCCATCATATTTGAAAAGTCATGGCAGTCAGGTGAAGTTCCTGACGACTGGAAAAAGGGAAATATAACCCCCATTTTCAAGAAGGGGAAAATGGATGACTTGGGGAATTACAGACCAGTCAGTCTCACCTCTGTGCCTGGCAAACTCTTGGAGCAGATTCTCCTGGAAGGCATGCTAAGGCACATGAAAAACAAGGAGGTGGTTGGTGACAGCCAGCATGGCTTCACTAAGGGGAAATCATAGAATCATAGAATAGTTAGGGTTGGAAAGGACCTTAAGATCATCTAGTTCCAACCCCCCTGACATGGGCAGGGACACCTCACTCTAAACCATGTCACCCAAGGCCTCATCCAAACTGGCCTTGAACACTGCCAGGGCTGGAGCATTCACAATTTCCCTGGCCAACACATTCCAGTGCCTCACCACCCTCACAGTAAAGAATTTCTTCCTTATATCCAATCTAAACTTCCCCTCTTTAAGTTTTAACCCATTACCCCTTGTCCTGTCACTACAGTCCCTGATGAAGAGTCCCTCCCCAGCATCCTTGTAGGCCCCCTTCAGATACTGGAAGGCTGCTCTGAGGTCTCCACGCAGCCTTCTCTTCTCCAGGCTGAACAGCCCCAACTTTCTCAGCCTGTCTTCATATGGGAGGTGCTCCAGTCCCCTTATCATCTTCGTGGCCCTCCTCTGGACTTGTTCCAACAGTTCCATGTCCCTTTTATGTTGAGGACACCAGAACTGCACACAGTGCTCCAAGTGAGGTCTCACGAGAGCAGAGTAGAGGGGCAGGATCACCTCCTTTGACCTGCTGATCACGCTCCTTTTGATGCAGCCCAGGATATGGTTGGCTTTCTGGGCTGCGAGCGCACACTGAAGCCGGCTCATGTTCATTTTCTCATTGACCAACACCCCCAAGTCCTTCTCCACAGGGCTGCTCTGAATCTCTTCTCTGCCCAACCTGTAGCTGTGCCTGGGATTGCTCTGACCCAGGTGTAGGACCTTGCACTGGGCATGGTTAAATTTCATCAGGTTGGCATCAGCCCACCTCTCAAGCATGTCGAGGTCCCTCTGGATGGCATCCCTTCCCTCCAGCGTATCAACCGAACCACACAGTTTGGTGTCATTGGCAAACTTGCTGAGGGCGCACTCAATCCCACTGTCCATGTCACCGACAAAGATGTTGAACAAGACCGGCCCCAACACCGATCCCTGAGGGACACCACTCGTTACCGGTCTCCAGCTGGACATTGAGCCATTGACCACAACTTGTTGCGTGCGGCCATCCAGCCAGTTCTTATCCACCGAGTGGTCCACCCATCAAATTGATGTCTCTCCAATTTAGAGACAAGGATGTCATGTGGGACAGTGTCAAAGGCTTTGCACAAGTCCAGATAGATGACGTCAACTGCTCTGCCCCTGTCCATCAGTTTCATATCCCCATCATAGAAGGCCACCAATTTGGTCAGGCAGGATTTCCTCTTAGTGAAGCCATGCTGGCTGTCACCAACCACCTCCTTGTTTTTCATGTGCCCTAGCATGCCTTCCAGGAGAATCTGCTCCAAGAGTTTGCCAGGCACAGAGGTGAGACTGACTGGTCTGTAATTCCCCAAGTCATCCATTTTCCCCTTCTTGAAAATGGGGGTTATATTTCCCTTTTTCCAGTCGTCAGGAACTTCACCTGACTGCCATGACTTTTCAAATATGATGGCCAGTGGCTTAGCAACTTCATTCTCCAGCTCCTTCAGGACCCGCGGATGGATTTTGTCAGGTCCCATGGACTTGTGTACGTTTAGGTTTTTCAGATGGTCTTGAACCAGATCCTCTCCTACAGTGAGCCTAGGGTCCTCATTCTCACAGTCTCTGCATCTGCCTTCCAAGACTTGGGTGGTGCAGTCAGAGACTTTGCCAGTGAAGACTGAGGCAAAGAAGTCATTAAGAACCTCAGCCTTCTCCAAATCCTGGGTAGCCAGTTTCCCCGATATCTTCCGAAGGGGGCCTACATTGTCCCTAGTCTGTCTTTTACTCGCTACGTACCTATAGAATCCTTTCCTATTATCCTTAACGTCCCTAGCCAAGTTCAATTCTAACTGGGCCTTAGCCTTCCTCACCTGGTCCCTAGCTTCCCGGACAGCATCCCTGTATTCTTCCCAGGCCGCCTGTCCTTGCTTCCACCTTCTATAAGCCTCTTTTTTCCTTCAAAGTTTCCTCAGCAGCTCCTTATCTATTCAAGGAGGTCTCCTGGCCCTCTTGCTGCACTTCCTTCTAGTTGGGATGCAACACTCCTGAGCTTGGAGCAGGGGATCCTTGAATAACAACCCCCCTGCCCTCTAGGGCTGTATCCCATGGAACCTTACTAAGCAGGTTCCTGAAGAGGCCAAAGTCTGCTGTCTTGAAGTCCAGGGCAGTGAGCTTGCTGCACGCTCTTCTCACTGTCCCATGGATCTCAAATTTGACCATCTCGTGGTCACTGCAACCAAGGCTGCCCTGGAGCGTCACATTTCCAACCAGCCCTTCCCTGTTGGTGAGCACAAGGTCAAGCATGGCACCTCTCCTTGTCAGCTCCTCTATTACTTGCAGAAGAAAGTTGTCTTTCACACAATTGAGGAACCTCCTGGATTGCTTGTGCCAGGCCATACCTTCACTGCAACAGATGTCAGGGTGGTTGAAGTCTCCCATGAGAACAAGGGCCTGTGAGCGTGAGGCTGTTCCTATCTGCCTATAGAGCACTTCATCCACAGATTCCTCTTGATCAGGCGGTCTGTAACAGATCCCCACAATAATGTCCCCCATCGCTGCTCTCCCTTTAACCTTGACCCACAAACTCTCTGATGACTGCTCACCCGTCCCCAGACAGAGTTCCATACTCTCCAGCCTATCCCTAACATAAATAGCAACTCCCCCTCCCTGCCTGCCAGGCCTGTCTTTTCTAAAGAGCCTGTGACCTTCCATTCCAACACTCCAGTCGTAGGAGCCATCCCACCATGTTTCTGTGATGCCTACTATATCATACTCCTGTAGTCGTGCACGCATCTCTAATTCCTCTTGTTTGTTTCCCATGCTACAGACGTTTGTATAGAGGCATCTGAGCTGAGCTCCAAATGAAGCTGGCTCATTGGCTGGAGTGGCTGGAACATCTCTGCATCGCTCTGAGCATTTATTATAGGTGCTGGCAACTGACTGGGTGTGTTGGGATGGAACGATGCCCCCCTCCCCAACACATCTAGTTTAAAGAAACCTTGACCATTCTGACAAGCCTCCTACCAAAACCACTCTTCCTCTTCTTTGTCAGATCAGCTCCACCAGCCCCCAGTAGACCTGGCCTACTAACTTGGGCCCCATGTTCAAGACACCCAAACCCCTGACTATGGCACCACCCTTTTAACCATTTATTAACCTGGCCAGTCCTCCTAGCTTTTTTAAGGTCTCCCCGTGTATCCTGGAGAATTGATGAAAAGACAATCTGAGTTCCAGAGCCCATAACCACCTCTCCCAGGGCTCTGTAATCCTTCTTTATGTTCTCCAAGCTACTTCTATCAACATCACTAGCACCCACATGGATCACCAGAAGTGGGTAATAATCTGTGGGACTTACTAGAGCAGGCAGCCTCTCTGCAACATCCCTGATCTGTGCCCCAGGTAGGCAACACACCTCCCTTGAGACTGGGTCGGGCTGACAGATGAGTGCTTCTGCCCCTTTCAAAGTAGAGTCCCCTACCACTATGACCCACCACTTTTTCCTGGCAGCACCAGTAGTGATCTTCTTTACCGGCGCACCAGCCGGTTGTTTCTGGTGCAAGTGTGCTTCCTTCTTAGCACCCTGCAGGACAGCAAAGCGGTTCTGGGTGGGGACAACAGCTTTAGGAGGAAGCCCCTTGCTTTTAATTGTCCTCTTCCTCCTTTTTTTTTTGTTTTTTTTTTTTGTTATTATTTCAAAGCTTCCTGGGTTGACAGCCTCCTCCACTCCTCCATGAGCCTCAGGGGACGCCTGAGGCCCCTGCACAGTTTGGGCCTGGAGGAGGCAGTCCTGCTTCCTCTCAGCTTCCCTGACATCTTGCAGCCTATTAACAGCATCCTGCAGCTCAGCCACCTGCTGCAGGAGGACCTCCACCAGGGAGCACTGAGTGCAGCCATGCCCATTGGGCACCGTTCCCTCAGGAGACCAGTGCAGGCACTCTCTACACTCTGAGCATTGCACTGCAGCCTCCCCTCTCATCGGCTCTGCCTGGGTGCCTACGCTGGCCACCGCCGGGGCAGCCAGAGCAGAGCTCCCAGACCGGGCCCCGGTCATACGGTGAGTACTCACCATACCGCTCGCCTGCCCACACAAACTGCCTTGACCCGTCCCGGTCGCTCGCGCTCCCCGGGGCAGGTTTTTGTCCAGTCAGGGCTGCTGCCGCTCCTCCTCCTGGCTCCGCCCCCTGTGAGTCAGCTGCTCGCGTCAGCTGAGCTGCCACCTCCTGGGCAAGGCCTGTCGAGGACCTGAGGCTCCCTCGGTGGCTCTTGCCGCTCTGAGTAGAGGCTCCTGCCTGACCAATTTGGTGGCCTTCTATGATGGAGCTACGAAACTGATGGACAGAAGTAGAGCAGCTGATGTCATCTACCTGGACTTGTGCAAAGCCTTTGACACTCTCCCACATGACATCCTTGTCTCTAAATTGGAGAGACATCAATTTGATGGGTGGACCACTCGGTGGATAAAGAACTGGCTGAATGGCTGCACGCAAAGAGTTGTGGTCAATGGCTCGATGTCCGGCTAGAGACCGGTAATGAGTGGTGTCCCTCAGGGATCGGTGTTGGGACCGGTCTTGTTCAACATCTTTGTTGGTGACATGGACAGTGGGATTGAGTGCGCCCTCAGCAAGTTTGCCAATGACACCAAACTGTGTGGTTCGGCTGATACACCGGAGGGAAGGGATGCCATCCAGAGGGACCTTGACACGCTTGTGAGGTGGGCTGATGCCAACCTGATGAAGTTTAACCATGCCAAGTGCAAGGTCCTACACCTGGGTCGGAGCAATCCGAGGCACAGCTACAGGTTGGGCAGAGAAGAGATTCAGAGCAGCCCTGTGGAGAAGGACTTGGGGGTGTTGGCTGATGAGAAACTGAACATGAGCTGGCTTCAGTGTGCACTCACAGCCCACTGGCATCAAAAGGAGCATGACCAGCAGGTCAAAGGAGGTGATCCTGCCCCTCTACTCTGCTCTCGTGAGACCTCACTTGGAGTATTGTGTGCAGTTCTGGTGTCCTCAACATAAAAGGGACATGGAACTGTTGGAACAAGTCCAGAGGAGGGCCACGAGGATGATAAGGGGACTGGAGCACCTCCCGTATGAAGACAGGCTGAGAAAGTTGGGGCTGTTCAGCCTGGAGAAGAGAAGGCAGCGTGGAGACCTCAGAGCAGCCTTCCAGTATCTGAAGGGGGCCTACAAGGATGCTGGGGAGGGACTTCTCATTAGGGACTGTAGTGACAGGACAAGGGTTAGTGGGTTAAAACTTAAAGAGGGGAAGTTTAGATTGGATATAAGGAAGAAATTCTTTATTGTGAGGGTGGTGAGGCACTGGAATGAGTTGGCCAGGGAAATTGTGAATGCTCCAGCCCTGGCAGTGTTCAAGGCCAGTTTGGATGAGGCCTTGGGTGGCATGGTTTAGAGTGAGGTGTCCCTGCCCATGTCAGGGGGGTTGGAACTAGATAATCTTAAGGTCCTTTCCAACCCTAACTATTCTATGATCCTGTGATTCTATGATTAGCAAACCCAGTAGAAATTATAGAAACAGAGGCAAAATTTCATTTGGCTATAATGGAAAAAGAAAATAAGCCAAACGAATAGGTTATTTGATTAGCCGTAATCCAAACAGCATAATCGAAGCCAACTGTAGCCACCTGGAAGAGGAAAAACACCTACAGAAACCTGCAATGTTGAGTGAGTCCATTGCAGTAGATGCTCAATGTAGGTACTGGCATACTTGGGCTGCAGCGTATCATTTTTACCTCACCTGTGGGGCAATAGCATTTCAAGGGATTTGATACAATATCTGCACAGATGATATTTTGGGGAAAGGTGCTTGAAAGAGGGAAGAGGGACAGGAACTGAAATCTTGTCGGTGATTCTCTAGTAACGTGAAAAACAAAATCTATTCTGTTTATTCGATGCAGCTGGCATAACCTGAAACTGTTTTATGGCAATGGCAAGGCAGTATATGTACAAAATATGTATTTTGATTCTAACTTAGAAAAAGGAAACATCACAGATGAACCAGAAAGAAAACTAACAAAATTACCAAGTCATCCGCTTAGATAAAAAGCATTTGATTTGCAGTATCCCTTTGAAATGACTGTTGAAAGAGGAAAAAGAACTAGTCCAAACAATTCCAAATAGAAGAACATATTAATCTGGTAAGATGGATAAGGAGAGCTTGAATTTGAAAGCCTCAATAGAATAGGTGAGGAATATTTCTACATTTGTGAAGAATACCAACAACAGAACTTCAGGAGCCTCTGACAGATGTGACAATGTGTGTATAGGATCTACCCTTACAATCAATGCAAATCTGTTATTGCTACGGCTGTATCAACGTTGCCCAGAGAGGTGGTAGATGCTCCATCCCTGGGAAACATTAAAGGACAGGTTGAACTGGGCTCTGAACAACCTGATCTAGTTGAAGATGTCCCTGCTCATTGCAAGGACTAGATGACCTTTATAGGTCCCTTCCAAAGCAATCTAGGAATCTATGATTCTATGAATAAAATTATAAGAGTGCTTATACCCACTATGTAAAAAGGTTAAATCCCAATTTTGAACTCCAGATCTTTAGTCCTAGAACAGACATACCTTTGATACCTGATTTACTATCAGGGATTCCTGTATTTCCAAAGAACCTAGTAAATGTTCCTGCCTTGGCTATTCCCAGTTGCATTGTCTGTTTCAGCTCTAGAAAGACAAAGAGGAGATTCTTTTTGACAAGAATTTCAAATTTTATTTGAGGATTTGGTTTGGCTCTTGTCCTGATCTGAGCAAGAGGCAATTTTCCCCTGAGATTTTAAACTTTAAAACTCTCTTTTGGATTATATACTGTCTATCCCATGAAATAAAATGCTTGTCATCCTGTCAGCAAGTTTCGTGGAAAAAATGAACAACTATTGAAATCAGTTTGTTCTGGTTAATTCCACCCCAGTAAGATTCTGGGGGGAGGGGAGAAGAGGAAGAGTGCGGGGGGGGGGTGTGACATTATGTCTGTCTTACATTATTCCTGTACTGCATGTTCTCAGTTGGAAACATAGATAAGACAATAATTTTGACAGGCAGGCAGGTGGTACTATTACATTGGCAGTACCATATCTGTCACAGTTAATGTACTCTCAGATTGAAATAACTACACTTTCTCTTGCTGGTCAAGGTTTATCTGGCAGCAGAGCACGTCTCCTTCCATGTTTCAAAACAGTGTCCTGTCTTACAATTACCATCTTGCTCTCGTGTTGGCTTATGCACTAGAATATTGATACATGCTGCATTTAGTTCTGTGAATAATGAAACAAACAGCTGTAATGCAACTTCAAAAAGAATCTACCAGGAAGTTATTCTGGCACAGCTGCTGTATGACTGACTAAGTTATCCATCAAAAACCATCTGAGGTGCCCTGGAAACACCCATTTGAGATGTCCATGTAAAGCTGTCTGATAAGACAGAAGACCTACAAGAGACTTGTGGCCTTATGGATTAGCAGATGACAGCCAGGTGGGATGGATACCTAAGGGCATCTCCAATGGCATCAGATGCTTGTACACAGACAACTGAATAAGCCAGTGGTGAGCACAGTTACTGGGATCAGGAGAAAGGTTTATGTCAAACTAGACAAGCTTTTGGTTTGCTGGATGGCTCTCCAGACTAATAATCCATCTTGTACTATTCAGCATGTCCTGTGGTATCTGAGATATCCGTGTGGTCAGGCAGACACAACACAGGACCCATGAAAGACCAAAGAATTTCTCAAGTAGGGATGCTGTAGGGAAGTCAAATAGCACTAGAATTCTGACCTGTGGGCAACCGAACCAATCGTCTAAATTTTGTCCTTATTGTAATGGCTTATGATACATTGATCACGTGGTTACACTTGAACACTTACGGGGGTCTACAAAAAGGAACAGAATATTACTATGTATGTTGACTGCATCATAGAATGGCTTGGGTTGGACGGGATATTAAAGATCGTGTAGTTCAACCCCACTGCCATGGGCAGGAACATCTTCCACTAGATTAGGTTGCTCAAAGTCCCATCCAGCCTGGCCTTGAGCACTCCCAGGGATAGGGCAGCCACAGCTTCTCCAGGCAACTGCTCCTGTGCCAGGGCCTCACCACCCTGATAGAAAAGAATTTCTTCCTAATCTCTAATCTCAATCCACCCTTTTCTAGTTTAAAGCAATTCCCCCTTGTCCTGTCATTGTATTCCCTTGTGAAAAGTCCCTCTCCCGCATTCTTGTCAGCCCCTTTTAGGTAGTGGGAGGCTGTTCTAAGGTCTTCCTGAAGCCTTCTCTTCTCCAGGGTGAACAAGCCCAACTCTCTCAACCTGTCTTCTTAGGAGAGGTGCTCCAGTCCACCTATCATCTTCAAGCCCCTCCTCTGGACTTGCTCCAACAGGTTCTTTTGAAGTAGCCCAACATACAGTTGGCTTTCTGGGCTGTGAGTTCACACTGCTGGCTCATTTTGAGCTTTGCGTCAGCCAACACCCCCAAGTCCTTCTCCTTGGTGCTGCTCTCAATCCAACCTCTGCCCAGTCTATATTTGTGCCTGGGATTGCCCCATCCCAGGTGCAGGACCTTGCACTTGGCCTTGTTAAACTTCATGAGGTTCGCACCGACCCATCTCTCAAGCCTGTCAACGTCCCTCTGAGTGACATCCCCTCTCTCCAGCATGTAGACTGCACCACACAGCTTGCTGTTGGCAAACTTACTGAGGGTGCACTCAGTCCCACTATGACTTCCTCACAGTGTTTTCACTCTGTAGCACAGGAGGGAAAAGAAGCAAACAATGCGTTGCAGGAAAACTGTTCAGAGTAATCATTCAGATTAATTCAGGATGTTTTCATTTTGTTTAACAAAAAAGAGTGTAAATTTTAAAATAACATGTTTCAGCATCTTATAGAATGGCAATCAATACTTCACACACCTTGTGTAATTGATGAATATTTCTCCTGGAAAAAAAGGATATTATTTAGTGTAGTGTGTTAGTAAAATATTTCAGGTTTTACTTACAATGACTGAAGCTACTGCGGACTTCCAATGTGATCCTCAGAGAGGTGAGAAAGTGCACTGAAACACAGATTGCTAAAAGAAATAAAATCTGTTTCTTCTTTTATTTCAGAAAAAAGACAAGCCAAACTAGTACATTTTTAAATTCAGTTGGGAATTCTCATTTGTAACTTAAAGCTGTCTTAAAAAGATTATGTGGTAATTCTGTAATCATGCTACAGGACGTATCCCTTTCAGAAACACAGACAGAAAAAGCAATCAGATTTATCCTCAGTATGCTACCCATCCTTTTCAATGCACAAACTTTAAGAACTGTAAGCCTCAGATATTTTCCTTTTTATAGATAAGGAGATATGATATCTTCCTAAAAATTTTAATATCAGGAAAATTAGCTTTATCATTACTTCTGTTCATCCAATATTTCTTTGCTCTGATTTTATCTGTAAGTCACTTTGAAGCCAGCCGGTACTGGCACTGGTGTTTGGCTATTGCTAAACATGGATCATTTCAGCTCTGACTCATCATAACTAATTCAGTGGAGGTATCTAATTTGGGAACCTGGTTGCCTGAGGGTCTGTCTATAATTTATGAATGCAATAATTGCTGAGAGGTGAAATGAACCAAAGATAATTACACAGATGTGAAGTTTTCATGTTTAATATAGGTAGAACATGGGAAAACAGAGAATAAAAAATTTTTAAAAAAAACAACACAGTAAATTCAATGCTGAAGGTCAGTATTAGTGAATGAGTTTTCACTACATCATCAAATCAGTGTCTTCAACAAATAACACCAGTTGCTACTCTCCTTCCACAGCCAGTAGCATCCTGCTTCAGTCACTCATGTCACTCCAGTCACTGACAGCTCCCCTTCTCCTTCAAGCTTTCCCTTCTTTTTCCCACTACTACACTTTCTGCAGGTGTTTGATGTTTCTGCCTAAGCATGTCATACCCGATAATGAGGCAACCAGAATCCAGATGCAGTGTGACTACTTTACATGCAGATGAGCCTAATGCATGCACACTTCTCTCCAGAAGTGGTACTCTCGAATCTTAAAGTAGGTGCCTGAGTTTCCCAGACAGCTACTAGGAGAGACTGGTTCACCTCCAAAGCACAGAGATCCTGCCCTAGCTATCTTTCTATAGGCTGTACAGGGGTTATAGATAGCCTCTAATATAGTGTGTGAGCCAAAGCAACTGAAAAATATAGAATTGGCCCTAGAGGACCCAGGTGAAGCTGGGCACTCCCATGCCCATTAGGGAGGGACCCTGTTTTTCAGCCATACAACTGTGTTGTAAAACATGGAAAGTTTTGGAATAAGTTTCCCCCCGCCCCTTGGTGCCCTAAGAACTACGTGCACCTCCCTCTTGTTGGGTAACTTTCTGTCCTTCTGCCTTTGATTCTGCATGATCTCCTGCCTCATGTTTGGCAGGAAAGGTGCAGCATACTCACAGGTTACAGGCATGTAACAGCTCAAAGCCTATACTTTAAATACAGATTTTAGAAAGCTAATGATTCCCCCAAATCTTTTAATGAGGAAAAGGTATTTGCAGGCAGCAAGCACACTTGAGTTCCATGAAGAAACCTGTCAAGTAAAATATATATTAGAATAAGTACGTAATGATTCAATGTAACATGGAATGTTAATTTCATGTTTCAGTATGACTACTTGGCTTTCTATTTTTCTTGTTGTGTTGGAAGTTACACAACTGAAAATTAACCAGGACCCTGTTCAATTTTTCCAAGCTGTAACAACTTGTGCTACTGTAGTCAGTGCAAAAGCAACCTACAATACAAGTAGTTAGTTAAGTAAATCTTCCCTTAGTTTTTAATTAAAACCAAGAAAATTACAAAGTAAAAGAGAAATATGGAATTTTGTTTGATTAAAGGCTCTGGAAATTGCTATCCAGAAATCTTACATGGTCTAATTCAGCTTTTTTTTGCTTTTGCTCTCACTTTGATTCATACAGTACAGTGCAGGGAATCCCTGTTCCTCACTGGTAAGACACCACATGGTTTAACACCAAGGAGCATTTAATTTTGTATTTCTTAATCTGTAGAATTTTTATTCATGAACATGATCCTCATTCAGATTCTGCTTTTCTTGTTCTGTGTAGTATAGGAGATAGAGCTGAATATATATATATATATTTAAAAGAGAAATGTGAGTTATTACTTTATACCAATATATTTCGTTTTAGCAGCAACAAAATGTTTTGCTCAGGTTTCCTGCAAAGGGAAAATCCAGTCTAAGTGAGGAATGGATTCAACAAGAATAAAATACTTGCAGGCTGAGATAGAGGCATATTATATTTTTTCTGCTTTGTGACCAGATTGCAAGTCCCAGGATTTAGTGGAGTTTAAAAAGCACCCTGGTGCTCATCATCTGATCACCAGGCAGAAATAATAGCGTAAGCCTTTTTCTTATTCCGCTGAAACCAGTGATCGTGACAATTGTCGAAATGTGCCATGTGGCTGTACATACGATAATTCAATTAATTATAAAGAATACTTCCTTGACAATAGCACTACCGTCCTGATAAGGCTTTATACATTGAGACAAATCCTGTGCTGAGGACTGAGAGTCACACATATTCAAATGCCTTTTGTTGCCTTATTTTCATACTTCTTTTACTTACAATAACATGAGCACATCATATTCCAGGAAGGTGGTATTAGTTAAGGCTTTTATGTGATTGCCATCAAAATCCATGAATAACAATAAGGAAAGTGTTTTCATTCGTGTGTTTAAGCTTTCATTTGTGTGTTAAGGGAGTTTAAGCTCTGAGCTAGGTTGTTTTGTTTTGTTTTTTTTCCTGACCTTCATTTATTTATTTCTTACAAAATTAGCCCAAATTTACCTAGTTTTGAACATGACTGTAGATATCAAACAAAGCAAATTATGCCCTTTTTTTGTTGTAATTTTGTCTCCGTGGTTCAGTTCATGAGCCATTTCAGCAATAACAGACTAATACATGGCCATTTCTTACGTGTAATCTGCATACCAGAATAAGTAGAGACCACTAGGCAGAGATTTTACAATTAATTGCAATGTATATCTATATATTTTAAGTTAGAATAAACATTCATTCACAATAACCCGTTTCTTTTTCATTGAGAAACTAAAGTGAAAGAATTTTGCTGAACTTGTGAAAGTCGTGAGAACAAGAAGCAGCTCCCGAGATTTATGTTGGCAGAGGACTGTGATGTTTTTTAGACAGTCATTTGAAACACCAAGAGGTTCAACTTTGGCAAGGTTATACTTGATTTAGGATGTCACACCTTTAAAAGTGGCTTGGTGTAACAGAATAAACAAATGGTGAATTCTTATCTTCACAGAAAAAGATGTTTTCATTTATCAAATGAAAGTGGCAAAATTGTCATAAGGGGCATTTGAGTACAGATCTTCTTGGGAAGAGTCTCAAGTGAATTGTTTATCATTGATCTTCATGAATTAAAACATGGTTAGAAAACAAGATGTTTTATCATGCTTCATAACACAATATGTAAGTGTAAGGAAAATGTGCAAATGTAAATCTTTGAAAGATGAATCCAAGATTAGATTTAGTTACATTCTTTGAAATTTAAAGTAAGTTTAGATTTTACAGAAACTACAGAGGAAAAAGAAAGATTTTTTAAGTTACCAGTAGCAAAAGATAGCACAAATAATTGGTTTTGGTACTAGTTTATTAATGCATTTTATTTATAGGCAATGGATTCTTTGAATAATCAAGAAATATGCTGAACTGAACAACTCAGAAGAATACGTTTTTATTAAAAACTTCACATTCTCAGTATGGTTGGTTACTATAGATTTTCCACACATGCTATGACCTTCCTCAGACTCTTTCCATGGGACCTGGTAAGACTGGAAAGCTATTTCAGCTCCTTCCTGCTCCATCCATTGCTTCAGCATTCACTCTCTGGAGCCTGGGTCAAAGGCTGCTGGTGCCAGCTCTGATGCCAGCAGCTGCCTGCCATGAGCTTGGCTGAAACAGCAGAGTCAATGGAATCACTGAAGACACAAAGTTCTTCATCTTCTTTGCCCTGAGCCAAAGCACTAGCAGCAAAAACTAAATTTTCTGCTAGCAAACCCAAATAATTTATTTCTCTGGACACTATTAACAGCTGCTAGATTTTATAAGACTACAATATTATATATTTCAGGTGCTACTTTACTTGATAAGAGTCATGAAGAATGTTTAGAAGACTTCATGTCTCCCTCCCGAGTACAGCAAGCTCTGCCTTATGTGGAATTTTCTGTTCCAGTCATCGCAGTGATATCTGCTTGGGAAATTGTCTAAGGACTAAAACACTCATTCAGTTTTCTAACAGGAGATGCTAGGTATTTGCTGGTTGTTTCCAAGGATTATCAATTTAGATCATGAGGTCCCTGTAGGAATTCTGAGAAAAGATTAATGATTCTAAACAGTTTTACAATTTCAGGAATGTGCTTTAGTTTTAACAGAAACATACTAAAGATAGTCCTGGCATGTAAGACACCTATGGGAAAGTGAAATCCAAATTTTGAGCCAGATGTGATAAGCACGGGGAGTTGGCAAGCGAGATTCCTTCATGAAGATGTTTGAAAGTACTACAGAAAGAAAAGAACGTGGATGAAAACAGAGAGATAGAAAAGAAAGCTACTTGATTACTGAACAATACCAAAATGAAACAAAAATAATACTATCTAAAAACTGATCAATTTCTTTCAAAGACAGGAGACAGAAATCTTTCAGTCAATTGATGAGAAAAGTAACAAAAAGGTGAAGAACCTTGGCAAGTAATACTTGTTGTTAAAATGCAACTGAAAGTATTCTAAGGTTTCTATCTGCCTCATGAAAGAATGACTGTTACTGCAAAGGCAGTAGCATTTGGTTTGATATTTTCCAAGGAGAAGGTAAACTTCATGAAGTACTCATACCTTTCTCGAGCTACTGGAATATATGGAATAGTGACTGGATGAGACTTTGAAGAGCTGGCATGTATATTTTATTTATATAAAAATGGTTCTAGCTCTCTGCCCACTCTTCAAATGATACAAGCCATCCACATGACCATTGTTCTTGCAGGCTGCTAACCACTTTTGGATGGAATGCAGTTTGAGATGTCATTAGCAACTGTCAAATAAAAGGCATACACCATCCAGTCAGAAGGAAGAGCTGAACTCAAATGCTGGGTACTTAGGGGATGCATAAAGATTTATCTGAAGTCTGGTGTACGAATTCCTACCCTTGGATCTGTCCCTATTTTCTTATGTAGACTTCATACATGCTAGCTTTGATGTATGTTTTAATCCTTTAAGAATTTATCTGAAGTATAGGGCTGATGATTGATATATTTTTTTGTCATTAACAACAGCTGTATTTAAAAAAAGCGTGTCATTATATCTGAAATTTTCATATATATGAATGTCTTCCTTCTTCAGAACTCCATGAAGGTTAGACTAGTTCTCATGGGAATTTGAAGGAAGCTGTATTGAAAGCTCTCCAAGTCAAATTCCAGTAAAAACACCATCCTACTATAAAAAGAACACAGAAAACACATGGATAATAGCTTGAAAACATGGAAAATAGCTTGGAAAAAAAAAAAGTACCAGTGATCTGTGACAGAATTGCCATGTACACAGCTACTAGCATAATTTTGTAATTGGTTTTCATGGTAGCTTAGCTGCAAAAAAAGAAAGGAAAAAGAGAAAAAAATAAAAGGATGCTTTATTTAACTTTTTAAAACAGTAAGGTGCAGTTTCATGACAACATACTGCCTTTCAACATAAGGTGGCATGTCGTATTAGACAGACTTATTTTCTGCTTACTGATTTTTCTGTGGTAGGTAGGGAGCAAGACTAAATCTCTGTGTATTGCATATAAATCTGCCTGCATCTGTGCACATCTGGCTACACTGGAAGACCAGCATGATCAAAACATGAATTTCAAAGGCAAATGCTGTGCTATATATTGTTCAAACAGTGATCACACAGCTGTGTATTGATTTTGTTCATTCTATATATTCCAGGACTTGTAATAATTTAATAAACTGTCAAGATACTCACATTTTCTTCACCCTTGTACACCTGCTGTAAACTTTGTCTGGAAGAGAATGGATCTGGTTGTGTACAAGTCACCTAAAAGTAGTTGGTAACTGATGCTGAGATTGTTACATTAGCTGGTCAGTGTTGCAACTGTCAAAAATCAGACCTTATATCTGGGTGCAGCTGACAGAGCATCAGAGCCTGGAAAGGACATTAGGCACATTCCATGACGTTACACATTGGGTGTAGTATGTTGGGTGCATTACCTTGCCTGTGAAGACCCAGCTTTGTCACCTGTCCTTATTGTTTAAATTCCAGGATGAAGCTTGAGGGCCCGCCTGGGATTAGCTGGGAGAACACTGGCCTCCCTTTGGTCTGTTTGGAAAGTAAATTTGCTTAACTGCTTGAATAAGCTAGCTGAAGGCCAGCAAATTTCATTGCCAAGTTTTAGGACTGGCCTCTTTTAAATATTTTCCTTTGGTGATCCAGACAGATCTCTGGGAATTTGTCATATTAACAAGTATTCAGCCATATAGAGATTTTGACAACCTGTAGGACTAGAGCTGGCAAACTGAAATAAGGAGCTGTCAGTCATCTGTAAGAACCAATAATCCTGAAAATCCTGCTTTGGTAACATCGGCATGTTTGATGGGTGCTCATTACCCCAGTGCTGGCTGCACAGCCAGTGATCTTTAGAGTGGCCTGGGGCTGGCAGGCATTAAGCAATAGGAATGACAAACACAAATAGCATTCAACTCACCTAATTGTAAACATCTACAGTGCAAGAGGCACATCTCAGCTGACACCCAAGCTCTCTTTAGAGGAGAGAAGGAAACATGTTCTGTGTGCTGTTCATATGACCTGTGTTAGATGACTGGTTTATGCACACATATGGACATACGTTTTGCCAGACGAATTCCACACTGAAGTGGGCCCTGAAGCAAAATGCTCACAGCATTCACTACATACTAATAAATCACCTGGTAAACATCTATAGTGGGTAACATTTTCTGCAGTCTCTGGATGAAGAAAGACTACACTTTGTAGTATAGCACTATGCCAAGTGTATTTAGGCCTCTGTAAAACAGCTTTATGCTGGAGAACAAAGGGAACTCTACGTAGAGGAGTGTTATGTTACTTGAAACAAGCGGAACAGACTTTAGATTAATAGCAGAACATTCTAGTTCTGTTTCCATGCAGCTGGAACCTTCTGGGTATTGATGGTGACCTGGGAAAAGGAATTCTTGTGTGAATGTCTTACATATGACCCATCCAGTATGTCTGATCAGATGGAGTGTCATTCTGAGACCTCTTTTTAGAAAGAGGTTCCGCGTCTAGATGCAACCCCCCCAAATAACCTTAGTAAGGTTCACTTATCTCGAAGGCTGTAGGACACTATGCTGCACTTCCTAGCACAGCAGTGCTTTACATGTAAAGAAAGGAAATGCACGTAAAACATAAATCAAGTTTAATATCCTACTGTCCATAAGCTACAATAAGAATAACTGAAACAGAACATGTGCTTGATTTAGATATACAAATGGAAATATCTGAGAAACAGTTTCCACTGGAAAACGCAGATTTGTTCAAGTCACTCCACTGAGAAATTGGATGCTTTGATTTTTTGATTTTAGCACAGACCAGAGGGAACACAGCATCTGAAGCTGCCTCTTGCTTGCCAAGACATTGTCCCTGTTTTCTGGGATTTAAGGGAAGGGCTTTTTTGGGTACCACAACTTGGCAGTCTATCTAAAGAACTGTCCCAGAGCTGTAATACTTTGAGCTGAATCTTCTGGGTTTATGACTCTTCATGAGCAGGCAGGAAGAAATATTTTAATATTTTAGGAGGGATCGACATAAAGCATTTCAAGATTTTATTTTTTAATGTTTATGTTAATGGGAAGACTTTCTTTTTTTTTTTTTTTTTTTTTGTTCTTGAGGGGGATGAAAACAAACACAGACTTTCCAGAAGTTTCCAGAAATGTAATTACCATTTTCCGGCAACTTTATAGAGCTGCGACATGGCACTAGCAAGTACATTTCACATTGCATTGCTCTGCTATGCTCTGACATGCGTGCAAAAATTTGTGGTAAAGTAAATGAGTTCCCTGAGTACATCTGAAATTCCAGATATCTCTATAATTATAGTAAGTACTTGTATGCACTGAAAAGCCTTAGAAGTGTAAAATAGTTTAAGGATAGCAATAAGGGTGTTAGTATTAAGTTAGAATTCATCTAATAAGTCCAGATAATTGGGCTTTCCATGAACCATATCAAAGTTACTTGCCCAGTCACTATTGTCTCCTATGAGAAGTGTTAACATTTGTCAGCTGTACTTTTGATTATCTATCTATCTATCTATCTATCTATCAGAATATTACTTCTAATTTGTCAGTAGGGTACGTGTGTTTTCTTATATGGAATGGAACCAAAATGGATTAGTTTTATTGTCTTTTCTGCTGATTATAAGTAGCAATTAGAAACTGAAATTAAGAAATCTCATGTAAATTGAATATCAGAAGTGTACCAAACTATAAGCACGGCAGAAAGAGAGAGAGAAATAGAGAGAGAAAGCTAATGTTGATACAAATGTTAGAAGGTGTGCTTATAAAAAGAATTGAATTCTAAAGTGGAATGATTAATTTAGTGGAGAAACTCATACTGCAGTACATGGTATAGAATGGACAGCTACAAATTGTCTACAGTGAAAAATCTACACATAATAATGGAAGTCTTGTAGGACAAGACCGAAAGACAGAAAGTGACTCAGTAAAACCAGAAAGTTTACACCAGTTTCATAAATTAATACATTTGGTAATCTCAAATTTCAGGCAAAAGTATGGAAAATTATAATAGATCTTTACTGGACCAGGTAAATGTATAGACAATTGTATAAATCATATAAGATTTAAGAGAAAAAGTTTATAAAGCTTGGACTTTTCTTTTTAACAGACTTTTTCAGAAGGTGGGAATCTCTATTATATATGGAGAACATCAGTCTTTGGGGTAAACTTTGTTGGTGTTAATACACCACAGAGTAGTTTGGAGCTAGGAGTGGAACATAGGTGAACGGTGAACAGTAAAGGTGCGATGTGGAAAGCCATAAACACAAATAACCACATCCAAAGATGGTAGCTGAGGGGTAATGGTAAAGAAAAAGGAAAGAGGCACTGGAGTATTATTTGAAATACCCAGAAAGAAGAAAAGTGAAAGAGATGTAAGAACTTCACTTGGAGGCAGGTGGGGAGGGAGGATACAACACAGGAAATGACAGTGGTGTTGATACAGTATTTTCTCGCCCAACATGCTTCAGAGTCACAGTAGTCAAATGTGATACAGATGGAATCAAGCTCCAAAATAGTGATAATTTATTAGCCGAAAAAGGAGATTGTTCTCATAGATCTGAGTTCCTCATTGCTCTTTTGGATTGAGAGTAGGCATGGAGATCAGTAAGGCAGAGAAGAATGGTGGTGTGATCACCACCGAGTGCGTATGTGCTTATGCACATATACCAACATATCTGAGACTCTTAGAATACTTGAAATTCTCACAGAAAAAGAATTCCTCACTTTAGTGGTAAAAAACCTTACTGAGTATAAGTATCTCTACTTATGAGCAGGAGTTCATGCACTCACTTTGAAGAATTCCTCATACAGATATGCCATGATTACTCACTGTCCAGAGCAGAGGATGGGACTGGAGTCTGCCTGTGGCATCCAGACACCCTGTCAGTTTTCTTTGCTGACCAATGTGGTGTAATTCTCTCATTCACCGAAGAAAAGAAAGCATTCAATTACATTGAAAACCTCAGAATTGTCAGGCTTGTGGATCATCTGCGGACTATTAGTGATTCAGTGTATATTAGCTGGAGGAGTACATCCCACAACCAGATTTTGTTTCTGTATACTTACAGATGTTGCAGTACTCACCACAGTTCTCTTCATCTGCACCATTTCCACAGTCATTTATTCCATCACAATGAAAACCCCACAAGGAGGCAAATGGGCATGGAAATAACCCTTTTTGGCAGATACAACCAAGTTAAATGTCTTCCATCAGCGAGACTTCTGAGAAAATATGAGAAGATATTTCCTCTGTAGTAGAATAAGTTTCAATTAGAAAGGCCTGATAAAACTGCAACCACAGCATGTGACAGAGTGTGTTCCTTTTTCACTTTAAAGAGCTTTGTATGCAATTTTATTTCTACCTCTTGTATTACAGTGTCAGCTACAAATGGTTTCCCAACACTGAAATTTAAAAGACACAGCTTGAAGTTTCTGGGTTTTTTTAATTGTCTCTTTTCCATCATCTGCAGGACACATTGCAGGCCAAAATGAAACTGGTTCCTCAAAGGTGTGAGCATTAAGTATCAGAACCCTGCAGCATGGCCATGGATGGACAGAGAACAGGTATTTGGATGCTTCTGGATCGGAGAATTAGAAATGTCACGTGAAGAGAAAACTTCCAGCTGGAGCATGTGGAAAGCCACTCTCCATGGCAAAGGGAGCTGGGCAATAGGGAAGAGTCCACTTACACATCTGAGAGGTAAAACTACTAAGAACACTTATCACACACAATTACAGTAAAATCTTCGAGCAATTGGCAAATCAAATCTTGGAGTGAATCTGCGAAGTTGGTGTCAGAATTATAGCCCTGTAAATCACTCATTTAGACAAGCTGTTCAAAGCAAGAAAATAGTTTTTATTTCTTCTATTGGTGCACAACACAAATGACTGGTTTTCTGCAGTACATTTGCAGGAAATCTGCTCTATTGTCCCCTTACACGTATAGAGCATATGTCCATTTACAAAACCACTTTTTTCATTTCACAAAGTTTATGGGAGTTTTTATGGCCATAAAAGCTAATGAAAGAATGCTAAAACTACAAAAAACCTCAAACCAAATAAACTAGGAAAGTTCTTTGTATCATACAGAGCTGATTCTAGTTTTACTCATTAACATGCCTTTGAAAAGTGAAGTTCAAATTTGACAAAGCAAATTTGATTATAATCGCAGTTGAAGATGTCGAAATGTCCATAGACCTACCTTGCAAAGGCAGACATGCTGAATGTAGACACATGAGACTCCTATGGGATATATACCAGATTAAAATTAAACATATAGGATAAAATTATAGGGACAAATGATAAACAAGGTGAATCTAATTCCTGTGAGGCCGATGGACAATTAAGGGTTATTTATAGAGTATCAGCAAGGATGGAAGGAGCAGAAATTCAACTAAACAGTGATCTTTAAAAAATGAGTACGTTTTACTCTAACACTGTCCTAATAGTACTGCTTTTTATACAATACAAAGAATTGAGGTTGAGACATGATGATAGGAGATGAAATACATAGTTGATTCCAAACACAGGCTTGAGATCCAAATTCTAATGCTTTTGGAAATCTCATCAATATATGCCTTGCCTTTTAAGTAATATATCTCTACTATTCTCTTGTTACAAAACAGAAGATGTATAAAGAGTTTTAGACTGGGTTTTGTTGGGATCCACTGTGTGGATAAAACCAGGCGGTTTAGACTGGTGAAACTACAGACTTTGTGTATCAGTATTTTGAATAATGTTACAATTAGACTGTGCTGATTTATCAATGTCCTCACGATAGTGCCAATATTTTTAGTTCTAACTAATTTTTTCATGTATCAGGTATTGCACAACGAATGGACTGGAAAAAGCTTTCTTTTTGTATTCATTCAGGGACACAAAAAGCAATTTTTCAAAGTACATTTATATGTTCAGTATGGCCTGACAGTCCCTTTTAAAGAACTGAGTGTGTCCATGACCTCTCAAGAGAAGCAAAGCTTTGAAAGAGTGCACATAGCAGAGCTGAAAATGAATCCTAAGTCTCTCTTTACTCTCAGCATTCACTTAGTTGCCCTCACAGACAAGAAACCAGCTATTATCCATGCAGGAAGAACTTGATCTTTTAGTTTTCACTTTGAGTCTCTAAATTTATTTTAACTTGTTTTAATTTGTTCTTTTATGAAGCATAATGCATTTACTGCTTTAATGGCTGCAGTTGTTCCTGACACGCTTTCCAGTAACACACACAGAAACTACGGTGTCATCTGCTGGGTATCCACATACATTCTTATCAACGTCTGCAGTATTATGTGGAGCAGGTCCATAAGACTTGTGATTTACTACCCCATGGACAGGACTTTGGCAGATGAATAGATATAGGTAAACGTAGAAGCTTCTTTCAAAACAGGCATGCCATAAAAGCAGTTTTTTATTCACTATGTGATAAAATCCAATATTCAAGTTTCTGTCTGTGATGGAGTTGCTCCTTCCCTATTTACTACAAGATTTCCCCCATCTCACACCATAAATTTCTGAGTGGCAAAAATCAACCAAACCATGTCACGCATTACTGAGGATGAGCTAGGTTCATGCAACGTGGGCACAGTTCTCAAACATGTCACTGTTATTCAATGGGCTCTAATGAAACAAGTATATAAATTTATTGCAAACTTGGTAGTGGAGGCAAGGAATGATGTCTCTTTCAGTTACTGTGGTTGTAAGGACAGTTTTATTTAAAGCAGAAAACCTGAAACATTCTCTGCAGATGTCCAACTTGTGCAAAAACTCCTTTGCAATAAGACAGATCCAGAGATTTCAGCACTGGTTAAAACCGGTCTTGTGAAAGCCTCTTGTTGAATCAGTACTGCTTGGTGCTGTTGTAACACACATAATTAAGGCACATTTCAAATGATAACAGAATACATTTTTTTTGATCCTATTATTACTGCTCCCAGGTCACTGTGAGAGCAGAAAGGCCAGCTTGGTTTATTTAGCTTCAAAATTGCTGAAATATTACTGAGAGCTTGGTGGGATCACAACTGTTGTTAAGTTCCTTAAGAAGGAAAGATAAAAAGAAAGAAAACAAGCAAGTCAAATGAATCATAAGCACTTACGATTAGTAAACATTTTTGGAAAATAGAGAAATCTTTACATTTCTGGATGGTGTTTAATAAAGACACACACTAAAATAGGCACAAAATTATTTTCTTATGCACAGATCTCAGTTTTCATAACCATTATTTTCCACCAGTGTGTTTTTTCTAGCTGGAAAAGAAAGACTTGGGTTTTGTCCTGGTTTTGGCTGGGATTAAGTTAATTTTCTTCTTAGTGGCTGGTGCAGTGGGGTGTTTTGGCTTTAGTCTGAGAATAATGCTGATAATACACTGATGTTTTAGCTGTGGCTCAGTAGTGCTTGCTTTAGGGTTCCTGCATTTACTATGGTGACAGTCGCTTCATCCACATTGCTCCACAGGAAAACAACATCCCTGAACTGTCTTTTTAAACGACTGGATCCTTTACCTGGTTATTCTTTTCCCCGGTTGAGAAGTGAGTCACACTATAATTTATACTCAGTAGCTGTATGACAGTCTAAATGTGATTGATTGTCACATTTATAATAGCTGGGGTCTTTTATTGCCAGAACTAAACTGCATTGGTATTGTTATTAAGGTCTGAAATGTAAATCCTTTCCTGACACTTCCTACTCACTGAAGAGGTCCTATAGCTCCTGTGTAGAGCAGTTCATCATAAAAAGAAAAGACTTAAAAGTCTGGATTTAAATATTTTATCCTTAGATTTGTCACACATAGAATCTCTAGACAGTGATATAAAGCCTGAAACCTCTGTTAAAGATACTTGTTCTCTCAGCTGCATCTGAAGATCCTCCGGAAATTCATGATTTGGACTGCTAAGTCTTATTCAGGTGTTGAAATTTCAGTTGCTAATGTTTTCAACACAGTATGGCTAATTAGCATTAATTACAAAGTTATGTTTCTGATTTGAATAACCTTCTTTCCAGTCAGTGGCATGCCAGTTTTGTTTCTCCAGCATGCCTGGGATGCTGTATAATTACTTTCCAGAGGTCTTGGCATGTGAGGATGACTGTGTGAGTTCCCTTCTGGCTGGCTGACCTTGTGTCTCAGCGGCCTGTTGGAATGGGTTTTAGGAATAAATCCAAAAAACCGAGCTATTTCTGACGGCCTTTAGAGGGCAGTAAGATACCATCTTTTTATACAGAATCAGTTTATTCAGCTAAACACTGAGAGCACTTTTTGAAGGTTAACCTGCCATTCAGCCATTCAGTGATCAGCAGTATTTATAACCAAGTGATGTTTCCCACTCTTTTGGAGTGGACTCAAGTATCTGTTCTAGGAATTTTAGAGTACATACCTATGGAAGCCTAAACAGCCTGTAATTAATACCCATTTTACACAACAGATGTTTTCCCCAGGCATAAATGTGTCTGTCCTATGATATTCCCAAAGCTGCTATAATGAACATGTACATTAGTAGACACATTTAAGAAGAGAGGGCAAGACCCTCTCTGATCTCTGATCAGTCATTCTCCTCATATTTCTGTACTGCTTGTAACACAGTTATGTGAGGGCTGTGAGGACTTGTCCACGCAGGAAAAATATCTCTGATTCACATCTCCTTCCCCAAAATTTTTGCTTGTACCTGTGGTTGTCTGTCTTCTGAGCTAGAACCTGTTTAGGATGGAGGTTGCACTGCCTTGGAGTGCCCAGTCATCTTGGGTTCAATCCCTCTCTGGAGCAGTCTGGACTAGTCTGGTTTGGCTAAAGGGAACAAAGAATTTTCTGTTAAACCAAGAAAATTTCTGCCAAAATTGGTTCAAGCCTTATTGTCTGCTGCTAATAGGGAGTATATGGAAAAGCAATTTGAAAGAATAGTAATGTAGATATTTGTATTTTTTTCTGACAGTTCAAAATAAATAAAGATGCATTTCCTGGTGTGTAAATAGGAAACATAGCAAGGGATGCTTTAGTAATAAATTATTTCCAACTTTTGTTGGAATCAAACTTGTAACAATGAAAGCAATGTATTAATCTGTTTAACGAAAAGGTGAGTAATTGTGTGTATTTTATTAACCACATTGTCTTAAAATAAATGCTGGAAGCATAATAAAGTTAATGTTATAATTATAAAAAAAAATCTTTATATGAGTAAAATTTCCTTTGGCAACACAAAACATCATGGTTTAAAAATAGTTATTTTTAAGTAAAATTCAGTACATTAAAATACTCATATTTCACTCCATTGTAAGAGGGCATCTACAGAACAAATAATATATTCTTTAATACTGATTTTCTGTCCCAAACAGACTGAAAATTTTGAAAACGTCTTTCCTTCACAGCAATTACTTTGCTGTTCCAACTTCTTATTTTGATTACTTTAAAACCTGCCGTTTGTGCATTATTAGAAAAAAATGTTGATTTATTAAGGAATTTTCACAAGTTGATAAATGACGATTCATGAGCTCATTACAGTGAGAACGATTTATTCACTTTTCTGCAATGCTTCAGGAATTGCTAAGAATAAGAAAACAATTATTGAAAAAGAGACTGTGCAGAACCTGAAAAGTCTCAATTCTGGGAAATTTTTGTAAATGAAATAATGTAGCTTCTACATGTATATTTTTATATTCAGTGTTTCTATAGGAAAGAACTTTTCTCATATAAACATCTTTTAGGCAATAATTTCTGAGATTCAAAGGGCTCTATCAAGTGTACATCAGCATAATTTTATTATGCTGATACTGAAAGGATTTTCTTGGCCAAATTACAATTTTTCTTGCAATAGAGAAATATTTATGAAAACTCACTTGCTAACTTAAATACTTTTTTTTTCAGCTAATATGTAGGTAATGTGTTATGATACTGGTGTGAAGCTAGCTGGCATAATAAATAACAGCAGTTTATTACGTCAGGTACTTTTTTAAGAAGTGTCAGCTTATCCTTTAGTCATATATTCCATGAATTTCATTTCATCAAAATTCAGGTTGGACAATTCTGTTGTTTTATGAAATCAAATTTCCTCATGGAATGTGCTGGAAACATTTTTTTCCTAAGAATATTTTTTCAAAATCATGTAAATGGAAACTTTTTACTGATCCCTTACTTTAGATAGAAGTCCTTATTAATTCCTTAATGCAAATGAAAGTTCCTTAGTGTCTCTTGAAAGGCAATCAGACTGGTAAAGACTTAAGAAAGAAGTGGCCTTACCTTGGATATCTAACAGAGGAACAAAATGGAGCAGAAATAGCATTGCTGGCAGTCTAAAGTCAGTGAGAGTAAGAGAAGGGCAATGGTATCTTTACGGCCATGAGCAGCACTTCTGCCCCGAACACCTTAGTAGCTTCTCTTGTAAATAATCTCCAGTTCAGCTATGTGTGGCATTGGGCATGCTCACAGCCTGATGCTTCCCAGCTCTAAAGGAGAGATCTCCTGCCGCCCATTAGGTTGCTGGCAATTATTTGAACCATAGTAACAGTTTGTCTGGCTCCTGTATTACTACTGCTTTAATTTAAGAAAGAGTGTAAGGGATTTTGATTTCACTAGATTCATGAGTGATTTCTGAAAAGGTAATTTGGGGTCACATTTGCAGCAGATGCAAATGCACAGATTTGCCAACATTGCAACATGGAAGGTGATTAAAGTTGGTGTTGGTAGAAAGGTCTAAAGGCTCTTGGCCACCACAGTAAAATTACATGCATGTCTTCCTCAGCACTGACTCTCTGTTTCCCAGGCACTTGAAGAGTTTCTAGCCCAAAAGAAGAGATGGATGCCACTCAGATTCAGCAATGAAAATTAAAACTACAACTGAGAATAGTAGCCATGCAGAATTATGTGGGGATCACATGAAAAAGCAAAATAGCACTGGTAAATGTCCTTGCAGTTTCTTGGTGTCCCATTCCTTGCATATACTCAGCAAGTTGTCTGCTCAGAGGACTGAGATGCAATCAGCTACAGGTTACTAGCTGCAAAGGAGCAGAGCTGTCCTGCTTCTCACTCTTCTTTGGGACTGTGCTACAGATCACACACTGGGGACCTTCTTGGGGCCTTCACAGCAGTTGTAGAGACAATTCCTTGCCTATGGTAAAGGTGAGACTGATCACTAGAGGATCACTAGGAAATCACTAGGAGACTTTTATGCCTCTGCTTACCTGCCATCATATCGGTGATGAAAATGGCAACTACCTATTACCTGAGGTAATGACAATTACCTACTATCAGTCATGGCTGATTTTGCTGTCCTGATGTACAAGTCCACCAGTGTAGAAGATACTGAGTATAAATTATTTGAGCCATGTACTTAGTTGCATTTTTAAGTGCTGCATATAGTACTAGGTAGATAATATATTCAGGCTATATGCTGGTCTCTGCGAGGGTGAAATAGTGCACAGAAGACTTCCGTATAGACCTCAGACTCTCCAGATGTATTTTTCTTCATGTGGCCAATTTCTCATGACTACCAACATTTCTCTTAATTCCACATACCCTTTTCAAAGCTGTAGCCAGGGAACAAGATAAAAAGGCTACTGGGGACTGAAAAGACCTCTACCTTTGCATCCTAAGAGCTAGCGTTCAGAGTGGGATGTAAAATAACAACATAGGACTGTATCCAGAAACACAGAGACATGACTTTTTGAGGTCAAGTAGCTCTTAAACTAAATCCTGGATATGACGGAAAGGTGTGGGCTGAAGTCAGCCCACAGAAATGCAGAGGAAGCCTTTCCCCACTTGATCTGACATCTAGATTGCAGAGTGCTGCTGGGAGGCTCAGCAACTAGGACCTCAGTCCTACCTAGTGCTAGCACAGAGGAGAAAAATGGTTGTAATGAGGCAATGTCCTAAACTGGAAAAGACAGATGTAAAAAGTGACCAGTCAGAGGTGAAGAGTGGGAATCCAGAAAAAAGAGCATCCATCACTTAGAGTGTCAACAAGACAGTGTTTTTGACAGTGTTCCCAGGCACAGAGAGAGCGTGCAGAACTGAACTCATCTGTGAGACAGGATGAGCAAAAGCAAGGACCAGTGCAGGGGCTGGCATAAATTCTGTGTGTTGCTCAAGCAGGAGTTGGCTGATGAGGGCCTGGCAATGAACTGTTTGCAGACAATGAACTGTGATGTGTCCCTCGAAGTACAAGTGTAAGAGAATGCTCAGCAGAATAAGAGAAGATGTTGAGAAGCCCCTTGGTAAAACAGAAGGTAGGATATCCACTGTGAGTGTAAGGCATTTCACACTGAATCCCTGAAGCAAACATGAGATTCCTTTTGAGGAAATGAACCTTCAAGATGAGATTTTTAAAAACAAAAATGTAATCTTAAGACTTTAAGCCATTCCCCTAATATTTTGGCATCCATCTAGTGATGTTTGATTGTTGCTGTATTTGGGGCACTGCTGTTTTTCATCAGGCTGTGAGGAACAGCTATATGTTTCTAATAATAGGTTGTTTGCTGTCTAATTAAAAATGGCATGAGGAAAGTGGCTGACCTGTCACAGGGAGAAATTGTTTCTATTCCTGTTTCAATTTTTAAAAATAGAAAACAGATGTTTCCTCCATTCTCTGCTGCCAAGCTGTGGGGAACTCCGAATAAGAAAAGCCATCTGTGATGCAGGCAGCACTGTAGAGCCTATAACCATGGCAGGAATAGCGACGTGGGCAGGATGCTGTCTTCTGCAGGGTTTCTAGGTTACCAGAGCCAGTTGATTTTGGTCTCTTTTTTTCTCATTTAACTTTACTTTCCCAGTGTGTTTTCTCACATAACAGTGTTTGTTGCGTTCTTGTGATGTGGCTAGAACCAGTTAGGAGTTTTAAAGGGAAAGCATCAAAAATGTTGATTTGCAACTGCTGACTTTTTTTCTCAGATCGAAATCAGCTACGCAGTGATTCAGTTTGACTCCCTCTAACACCTTCAGTATGCAGACTTGCAGGCAATTCCTCGTGATTATTTTCCCAGACAGCTGTAGCCTTTCACAAGAAAACGTGTTTTACCTGTAGTTAGAATCCTTCGTGTCAACATTCACACTATGGAGTTTTCTGAGTTAATAGGTACGCTATCAGGTCAGCTCCCCTTGCAAAAGACACATTCTAGAGTGCTGTCATCAGGTATTTCTCTTGCTCAGATAGTACAAGACTGCCTGAGGCATGTTATGGCACTATTTTATCTGCGGTGCCATGGTCTACCATTTTAATAACTCTCCATGTGCAGAGAGAGTGACTTATTTTCAAGTTTCACTATAGCCTGAATGATGTTCCCTTAAAACTGTTTGTTTTCTTCATTCAGTTGTAGCTGCATTTATCTAGTATTATTTGTTTGAAACCCAAAATACAGCACTGCTGAAAGTAAATGGGAAAGAATAAAACAGTGCTGAAAATGATACATATATGAGTGATTTCTGAGGAGGAAAACATTCATTCTCATTCCTTGTTTTCAGGAGTTTCATATGGGGACGCTTTTTTTAAGTCTCAGGGTACTTAGCACTTAGAAGACAGCTTGGGGCTGTCAGTGAAACACAAATCTAATGCAAGCTCCTTTTAAACTGCTGGTTAATTAATCTAATCAAACTGAATTTAAACACCGGCTTCTTGAAAAGGTGAATTATCTGGTGTTAATGCACTCATAGGCTTGAAAATGCATAAAACGCTGTCCCTGTCAAGAACAAGAGACAGGCCCACAAGGTCTTTGTGATAATCCCAACCTCATTTTCAATATCAAATATAGATCTTTGCAGTAATGTTTTTGATAGCCATATGCATAAAAATTCACCAGAACTGTGTAAAAATGCAGCTTGAGGAATTCGAGCTGTCTCCTTCCCTGAAAGGAGGAATAAAAACAGTACTTGTGCTTTTCACAGTGAGTGGTTCATGTGCCTGTTGTCAACCCTTTCCTCGCCCCCATCGGTAAACATTTCCAAGCTGTGCTCAGCAGAAGTGCAGTTGGGTACAGCCACTGTCTGCAAATGCAGTGGAAATGGTAGCACTTTTACCTGTGAGGGGTTGAAGACCCTTCCCACTGACTGTGAGATCCGCACCTGGCATGGTCCAGGCTGGCAGTGCTGCCCGTTCCAGCTAACAGTGGTCAGCTTGTTTGACTCCTGCAATGACAAGAAAGAACGGAATCCATGGCCAGTGATTATAGCCAGGAGCAGGATGAGCTGGGCATGGGGACCTCCTCTGCGTGAGAGACATGGACAAACCCACAGGGCTTTTCAGTGCAGCAGATATGTGAGAGAATCAGTCAATATTCACAATCATTCCTATGTCTCGCTGAAAGAAGGTATTTGTTCTGTTGCATTTTTAGCGTGATAAAGCACTAACTGTGTGCAGGGAAATACCTTGCTGTGAAAGGCAGCTGCATGGAGATGGTGTGTTTGTAAGACTCCTTGGTTTTCTGGTACACAGAGGGGATCAGCATTTTCTTGTGTGTGTGTCAGCTAATCTGCAACTGCTCCTTTTTTTCTGTTATTTTATTTATTAATATAGTCTGCACACCTTTGCTGTGGACCATGCTTGTTTCTGAGGTGCTTCCAAGGGATAATCAACAACCATCCATTTACCCTGTTAAAGCAACCAGTGATTCACCTCTGTTTCAGGCTATGCTAGAACCCAAACATTCTCGTAATCTTTAATGTGACTTGCTAAGCCATGTAGCATTCACCTCTGTGCCTGGCAAAATCTTGGAGCACACTCTCCTGGAAGGCATGCTAAGGCACATGAAAAACAAGGAGGTGGTTGGTGACAGCCAGCATGGCTTCACTGAGGGGAAATCCTGCCTGACCAATTTGGTGGCCTTCTATGATGGGGATATGAAACTGATGGACAGGGGCAGAGCAGTTGACGTCATCTATCTGGACTTGTGCAAAGCATTCGACACTGTCCCACACAACATCCTTGTCTCTAAATTGGAGAGACATCAATTTGATGGGTGGACCACTCGGTGGGTAAAGAACTGGCTGGACGGCCGCACGCAAAGAGTTGTGGTCAATGGCTCGATGTCTGGCTGGAGACCGGTAATGAGTGGTGTCCCTCAGGGATCGGTGTTGGGACCGGTCTTGTTCAACGTCTTTGTCGGTGACATGGACAGTGGGATTGAGTGCGCCCTCAGCAAGTTTGCCAATGACACCAAGCTGTGTGGTTCGGTTGATACGCTGGAGGGAAGGGATGCCATCCAGAGGGACCTCGACACGCTTGTGAGGTGGGCTGATGCCAACCTGATGAAATTTAACCATGCCCAGTGCAAGGTCCTACACCTGGGTCGGAGCAATCCCAGGCACGGCTACAGGTTGGGCAGAGAAGAGATTCAGAGCAGCCCTGCAGAGAAGGACTTGGGGGTGTTGGTCGATGAAAAAATGAACATGAGCTGGCTTCAGTGTGCGCTCACAGCCCAGAAAGCCAACCATATCCTGGACTGCATCAAGAGGAGCGTGACCAGCAGGTCGAAGGAGGTGATCCTGCCCCTCTGCTCTTGTGAGACCTCACTTGGAGTATTGTGTGCAGTTCTGGTGTCCTCAACATAAAAAGGACATGGAACTGTTGGAGCAAGTCCAGAGGAGGGCCACGAGGATGATCAGGGGACTGGAGCACCTCCCGTATTAAGACAGGCTGAGAAAGTTGGGGCTGTTCAGCCTGGAGAAGAGAAGGCTGCGTGGAGACCTCAGAGCAGCCTTCCAGTATCTGAAGGGGGCCTACAAGGATGCTGGGGAGGGACTCTTCATCAGGGACTGTAGTGACAGGACAAGGGGTAACGGGTTCAAACTTAAACAGGGGAAGTTTAGATTGGATATAAGGAAGAAATTCTTTACTGAGAGGGTGGTGAGGCACTGGAATGGGTTTTCCAGGGAGGTTGTGAATGCTCCATCCTTGGCGGTGTTCAAGGCCAGGTTGGATGAGGCCTTGGGTGGCATGGTTTAGTGTGAGGTGTCCCTGCCCATGGCAGGGGGGTTGGAACTAGATGATCTTAAGGTCCTTTCCAACCCTAACTATTCTATGATTCTATGATTCCAACCTTCCTGTTCTCCTTTGTGGCTTTACAGGAGATGACAGTGTCTCCCTGGTCTCCTGCTTCACTGGAAGATGGGCTGGACCAGGAGCACAGCTCTGTTGCAGGATAAGATTGGCCTCAGTGCTCCTACTGACTTGCCAGGACAGAGCTTTTAGCACTTGAGCTGCCTGAAAGCCGGGTAGCTTTAGGATGGTAACTTCTTACATAGGCTGTAAGGACAAGGATATCTGTGAAGCACAGTGCTGCTCTGCCAAGCAGAAGCGAGGGAGGGGGTGAGAAAATGAAGGCAGAAGTAGGTAGGGGATAGAAAGGACAGGCAGTTCCTGCCAGCATTCACTGTAAAATCTTCCTCTGGTGTGGAGATCAAGGATTATCAAGCAAGAAGGGCATCATGACCCCTCACGCAATTTTTTAGCCAGTCTTTGTTGGCTATGAGTTAATAAAAAAAGAAAAAAAGAATCTGTACAGTGGGAGACAATGTAAGAGCCTGCCAAGCAGCAGAGGAATGCTGGCAAAGTTGAGAATTGCCTCTTTTCTGAGTGGAATTTGGGCTTGCTCAGGTCTTGCAGGGTGGATGAGGACTTTCACCAGGTATGCCACTGACTTCACTTCATCGTCCAAATAACAAATACAGATGAGAAATGGCTTTTACAGGAAGCTGACTGGTCAGCAAGAAGGGAGGAAACAGATAAGATGGCACCAGCACACCCTGAAATTATGTTGTACTTTCAGAGCTCCAGGGAGGGATCAACTGGCAGGAGGAAGTAACTTACGAGCTACCCGGTTCTTAGTATTTCCACAGGCCAAGAAAAGCAGAAACAGTTTACATCCACAAAAGGTTGTTCTTTCATAGCATTATTGAGACTGTGGGTAGCTCAGTCTTCAGTTTGCTAGAAAGGGGATGTGCTGATGGACAGCCAAAGCGCAGCCCTCAGTAGGAAGTGGGAGCAGGTTGTGGGATGTGAGCTGGAATAATTTGCAAGATAACTGGGGAATCCAAGCCTTGAAAAGTCCGTGGAGATGTTCAGATTCTGCTGACCCTCAACAGCATGTAGTGACAAGACAAGGGAGAACCTGTAAAGTAGCATCCAGTGAATGCTTCAATATACACAAGCATAGTGTTACTGACAGCCAGAGAGCCAGCAGGTCAGAAAAATGGTACTTGCTGGGTAACACAAAAGACAACTGCTAGAAATATTCCAGACACATTGGTGTTATAATAGGCTTGTTTCAAAGCTGATCTGTGACTGTTAAGGGAGCAAAAGTCCTCCCTAGTACCTGCTGCTCAGGGAGAAGTTTTGTGCTTTATTCAATGCATTATGCTGTGCAAGAAGCCAGAAGAAAACCACAAAGAGTCAGAGAATAGGATGAGCCCAGTGTCACAGTACTTGCAGTAAGGTAAAAGAGAGTTCAAACTACTGGGCTAAGGTTGAGTACAATGAATTCCAAATCAAATGTGAAGAAAATGGTGTTCACTACACAGGAAAAATGAAACTTTATCCTCTGGCTGAATTACTTCAACTAAAGGTGAGGGTTTTATATAATTGCTGCATTCAGGTTAAAAACATTCAACATGAATCACAGTAATGCTTCTCCAAATATTGTACAAGCTATTTGGTTTACTGCCAGGAAAGTGTGCAATGAAAATTAAAAATAAAGATATTATTTAAAAACAAGCAATATGTATGCATTTTTGATGATATTTATTGAAATAAGAAGGGACATGAAATATATATATGGATTTTCTGAGTTAGAGCGGGAAATGAAATACAACTGATGATACTTGGACTATTTTTATGGAATATGGTAATAAGTGAAAACATTTGTGACATTAACTCAAAGATTATAAGAAATATTCAAAGAATTATGGAAGGATTTAACACAATAGCGCCACAAGCTTAGATTTAAAATGTAATTGTCTGCAAATGAAACACATTAAAATGTTTTAAAAGTATATTAATCTGAAAACAGCAGAAGGAAAACCTCTGAAGTTGCTGAGATGCTGTGCATAACTCACAATGTCCCCAGGCACTGCGAAACGGAAATAAAACATTGACAAAAATATTTCAAACTGTCTCTGTGGTAATAAGAGTAGTTTACTTTTAACAACCACAAAGAAACCCTTGGGAACTTACATTCCATTTGAAAACAGAACCTAGTGGGCAGTAATTTGGGGTTTTTTTATCAGAGGTTACCTGTGTCGTTAGAATTTAGGATCCATCTTGTGACTTGACTGAAGCATCATAAGATGGGTTGACTTAGGTTTTCCTGGATTTTAATTTAAGAGAAAGCAGATAGATTTTTGAAGATAAATTAAAGACATAACACTGGACCAACTGAGTTTACAATTAAAATTTAATCATTAGGCTAAATTGATTACCAAATGAACACAACAGGTACTCAATACAAACTTTGCAGTTGACTCTAGTGAGGATTGTATTATTTTGCTTTTAGATTTCACCTTCTTCTACCTATATGCCTACCCAGAGCTCTATTTGAGCTATTATATTTATAAACCTGATGAAAGATGTTGGTTTGTGTTGAATATGCAAACTTTACAGAATCTAAGTATCACTACTGGTCTTAGACATTTGTCCAGGAAATATTTCTGGCTCTTTTCAAGGAAGCACAGATCTATGAGAGCATTTAAATGACAATGCTCTAACACTTAGGGCAAGAAATTATACGGTACAGCACTTAGCATGTGAGTCCTGTCCTTCCACAGTGAGATACAGACACCTATAATTAATGCTTTATATGAGTTTTATGGAAATTTGGACTCCCTCAGATAACAATTCTCAGCTCCTGATACATTGAGCTCACTAATTCACAGTATCACAGTATCACAGTATGTTAGAGATTGGAAGGGACCTCAAAAGATCATCTAGTCCAATCCCCCTGCCAGAGCAGGAACACCTAGATAAGGTTACATAGGAATGTGTCCAGGCAGGTTTTGAATGTCTCCAGAGAAGGAGACTCCACAACCCCCCTGGGCAGCCTGTTCCAGTGTTCCGTCACCCTCACTGAGAAGAAGTTTCTTCTCAAGTTTAAGTGGAACCTCTTGTGTTCCAGTTTGTACCCATTACCCCTTGTCCTATCATTGTTTGCCACTGAGAAGAGATTGGCTCCATCCTCGTGACACTCCCCCTTTATATATTTATATACACTAATAAGGTCACCCCTCAGTCTCCTCTTCTCCAAACTATAGAGACCCAGCTCCCTCAGCCTTTCCTCATAAGGGAGATGCTCCACTCCCTTAATCATCTTAGTTGCCCTGCGCTGGACTCTCTCCAGCAGGTCTCTGTCCTTCTTGAACTGAGGGGCCCAGAACTGGACACAATATTCCAGATGCGGTCTCACCAGGGCAGAGTAGGGGGGAAGGAGGACCTCTCTCGACCTACTGACCACCCCCCTTCTAATACACTCCAGGATGCCATTGGCCTTCTTGGCCACAAGGGCACAGTGTTGGCTCATGGTCATCCTGCCGTCCACTAGGACCCCCAGGTCCCTCTCCCCTACACTGCTCTCTAACAGGTCGTTCCCCAACCTAATTCAGACTCAAAGGCAATGCGATTAGCACAAAGCTTAAAAAAAAAATTAATATATGCAGAGAACAGAAGATTTCAATCCCTGGGCCATCTAGTGTGTGAGTGCTTAATTTCAGATGCATTGAAACATCTCTGTTTATCAAGCTTCTGATATCCTGCAGAGAGATACTTTTAAACAAGTATCTTTTCTGTTGAAAACCCATTTAAAGGAGGAAGAGGCACACTGACATTGTTTTATGGGATGGACAATTTGGCATGTGGGAAGGAGAAGGCCTCTACTCTGTTTGTCTTGCAGAGGTTGACATCAGTTGCTCTTAAAAGCATGTTGAATCACAAGGCTACTGACCTTAGTAGGCCAGGTGGAAAGGAGTTTCCTACCATGTCTTTACTAGCAGACTCACCAGCCACGTTCTCAAACAGAGACTGCATAATACAGAATAGCCCACAACTAAGCTAGTAAAACCTTACTTAGTAAACCCAGTTTTAACAGGATGATGGTATCCAAGCTGAGTGCCTGGAATGATTACTGGACTGTTATGTGCTTGAATACTTTGCTGTGTCTGAGATTCAGAAGACTCCTAGGTAGCTCAGGACAAAATTGTGCTTGAGAATAATATAGACCATTGCATTCTTCCATAACTGTTTAATTTACTTTGCAAAGGGTAACCTCCTTGTCTGCTAGAAAGCTAGAAATCCAGTCTTCTTGGTAGTGAAATGAAAGCGAAAGAGAGAGAAGTAGGATGGACGTGAATCTAACACTTGAGACAATCAGAGTTGTCATCCTTGTCCTCAGAACTCTGTGCTACAAGAGGCATTGGATAAAGTATATAAACAACCCTGGGAACAAAAAAATGGTTTATTTGCTTTCAGATGAGCAATGAGCACTCAAATCACCACTACTTCAAGTTCCTTCTACACAAAAGCTAGCAAAAACTTCACCACTCTAACTCAAATGGAGAATGCTTCACCCAGCGAAGTCTATTCCTCAACCATTAAGATGAGAAAGAGAAGATTCAAGAGGGGTGTGACAGGAAGTACAGTCCATGCAGAGGAGGAATGAGGTGACCATATGATATACGGAAAGAGACTGGGAGTTGAGAAGGTATATCCTGCAGAAGTCACAGGGCTGGCAGTCACTTACTGAATAAAGTAGATTCATTGCATGTTACATTCGTGTAATATTATTTTTGTTTTCCATTTGCTCACTAACAATGGCCTTGTAATAAATGTAAGGCATATTTATTAGTTCTGACATGAGGTACATGGAGACTTGTGTCTGGCTTGAAAATAGGTAAATTCATGGATGAGGTCTTTCAAGTCTTTGGAAGTAAAAGTCAAGTCTATCAAGTTGGGCAGTTATACAGAATATCCTTTGTAGGGTCTTTGGTTTGACTTTTAGAAAAAAAACTTGGTTTGACTTTTAGGTAGAACCCCATACCCCTTATATGTAAATTGTCCTCTTATCTCCTGTTGATTTTTTCATTTACAGTATAAGAAATTAGTCCTGAAGGTTGTTTGTTTCTTGCTTCTATCAAACAAAATGGGAATGTTCCAATGAAAAGTTTATCAGCAGGGGATTGTTAGGTGGTTTGCAGGAAAAGCTATGACAACTCCCTAGCTCCAAGCAAGTCTCTGTCTCTTTTCAAAGTTGTTGTTCCATTTGAGCCTAGGAACAACAGTAATTCAAAATCACTATATGTAAAATCCTCTGCTTGTCATTCCTCCTGGGAAAACACTTTCTCTCTTCATGTATCATGTTGTTTTCCTAACTGCACAAGCCTTTGACAAACATTTACATAGCAAGGAAATCATTAAACACGTCTTTTCTTGTAAAACCGTATTTGATGGCAGCTATAATTTGTGTTAATAATACACCTTTCAATGCTTGTGTTTTCCTCTCAGTTTCTTTAGAAAAATATTCTATTTACCACAAGAAATGGCTGCTGATGTGTAGGGGCCATTTGTCTAACTTCACATTGACAGGCACTGAAATTTCTTTGGATGTGTCAGTTTGCCAGCTTACATTCTCTTTGCCTCTTCATGTGTGCTCATGTAAAATGAATCTTGCATTGTCTGCTTTTATTAAAATCTCAATAGTTTAATGGTTTCTTTCTCTTCCATTCTGAACTAGTTTAGTAATTTGATTAACTACTGAAAGTCTGGTGGCACTCTGGAGTGCTGTCCTTGTTGGCTTGAGAACGCCACATCGTACTCACTAAAGTTAGCAAGGCTACTATTTCTATTTTATATCTAAAATCAGCCACCTTCTACAAAGAAATCCCTGGTTGCACATCCAGCATGTAGTAAATCGGCATATATTAATTGATCTTAGAAGCTTCAAACTAACAGCTCAAATGGGGAAAGGAAGGCTGACGAAGTGGGGCAACACTAATATTTTTCTCCTTCAGAAATCACTCAAAGGTGATACCCAGTGCAATGCTGTGTGGCACTTTCATGGGCGCTTTTCTTGTGGTGCAGTAAGACAACATACACATGACCCTTTTCAGCATAGACTCTGTAGTTAGTACTTTTTGTAGTAAAAAAGGTGATGAAAATATAACTGAAAAGGAGCAAGATTACCTGTTGCAAGCATTGCAGGAAACCCTGAAGCATCTATATTAATGACAGGAAATCTGGAAGTAAGTTCTCTGCTTTCTAGTCAAGTTCTCCATAATGGTTCTAGCCCCACCCTTGATCCTTGGACGTAAATCTGTCTGATGATTAAAAAAGCACACTTTGATTAAAAAAAGCCATTTTTTTTTGTGTGTTCAAACATTTATTTGCCTTGGCCTCTGGTGGTACAGCTGTCAGCTGTACTTGCTTCTGGTCTTCTGAAATTCTGTTTGATTTGAGAGCTAGCTGGCCTATAGGAAAGAGGATACAGAACTTTAATAACACAATGAAACACATATATAAATGCTGAAAATATTCCAAGCTTTTAGAATGAGGATATACTACCTTCTGAAAGAACTCCAGAACCAAAACGAGTTTCCTGTGCAGGATTTGAAACCATGCAGGGGAAACAGGGAACCATCTACCGTCCAATTCTGCTGCTATTCATAGATGCTCACCATCTTCCTGCAATCAGTGTATGTTTCCTGTCAGCCTATCTGTGTGTCAGGTCTTCTTATGCCCTGCACACTGTTTACATTGAGCTGAGGCTTGTGTGGGAGCAGACTGCAAGAGGCCATCATGATAAGCCCAGTCCTGGATACCCTCTACTGCTCCTGGAGGCACCATGCTTACCTCAAACCTCCACCCTGAGCTCTTCTGACAGTGACCCAGGTTGAATCCCTGGCTCTATTTCCAGAGCCACTGGAAATTTCTGTTACTTGAATGTGTCTATTACACTAGAAAAAGCAATACGTATGTTTTGGGCTTTTTAATTATTACAGAGATATGGATGACTCCATAACAAACTTAAGAGACCAGGAAATGTAAAAGCAATCCTAATTGAGAAGTTTTATTTAACTTTTCTATCCTAACACATGATAAGTATTAATGGAAAAGAAGATTTTGAAACCTATTAGAACAAATGATGAAAAGCATCTTAGAGGAAACTGACTGACTTACAATAAACAGGAGATGCATAAAGACAACAAGCTAGTTAATGTTTCAGACTGTGGCATTGTCAGCATCAGTGTGATTGTGTGTAGTCAGAAAGTTTTCATACCTTTCCCACACACATATATTCTAAAAAAATATATTCTATTCTGTTATCTCGTATTATATTTTTTCCTCACTTTGCTCTCATACTTACAATGACTTGCAGTTCAGTTCATTACAGTTCACCTTCAAATCCCAAAGATGCATTGTTCAATGAGTATTCTCATAAAAGAGAGAGAAAACAAGTAAAGTGCTCCTCAAAATATGGCCCATTTTGTAAATATATCATCAGACTAGACATTTTGTGAAGCTGTCCGCAATGTTTGTAGCTTCATGTCTACTTTTCAAGAATCGTGAAAGAAAAATTGACTCATTTCCTAGCATGAAGTCATCTTACATCCAAAATGGTGTTGTGTTGGAGTAATATCGCATGTTTATAAAATATGTGGCAAGTAATAAAATTGTTTTCTGAAGTGTATGTTATTTTAAATGCAGAAGGGAAGGCCACCACACAGCTAGCAATATCCGTTGTCATTTTGCACATCAATCACTGCACCAGGTGCATGCGTTATGTGTATAAATACCCATCCAGGGAAATGTGACTGTAAACTTTGATGTATAATTTATTGCAGTGAATGATTACACTGGCAATCAATGAACTGAACTAAATTTTAGATTCACAATTAGATAGCAATTGAGAAAAGAGAACCTCTAGGAATCACTTTCTGGGGAAAAAATTAAATGCAAGAGAATAAACTCTCACTGTTAGCCAGCACAGTGTTCTGCTAGCATCTGAAACAATGGCTGAACATTACTGTTCCTCAACCAGCACTTCCAGTGCAAGTAACTCCTTCCCCCCAAAGCTCTCTGTGCTTGCTCCTTCTTGGCAGCGCTAATTTTCTTTTACAGTTACTCTCTAACCAGAATATTAAAAATATTCAGGTTTTAACAAACAAGATAATAAGGTACCCAGCAGGTGAGGCGGCATAAATCTCTCAAGGCAGAGATGAGTGACTGGGGATGGTAGGGAGAAGGAGAGAGAGGAGAGAAACATCAGCAATCACTATAAAACAGGAACATGTACTTACAGCCTTCAGGATTAACCAGGATCTGATTTTAGTGATGCCAAAGGTATTGTGAAAATGTTCCTGCTTTGGAAATTATGGTCAGACATGTTAAAAATATAATATAAGGTATTATCCTTAATTAAACTAAGAAGTTGGAATTATGTTGACAGAATTTAATAGCAAATCATTAGAAACATTCATCTTTAAAATAGGTGAAAGCACACCATGCTGAATATGCAAACTAGGTCAGCTCTTGTTTAAATTCTGTACTGCTGAGAAAAGGACACCAAAGGGAATGCGATTTAGAGATAGATTGTCTGGCAGATCATAGTAAAAAGCTAGTGGTTTAATTATCATTGCTTTATGAAATCATAAAAATCACAGAAATGTGGCGTGAAAGGGACCTAAAATGAACCTTTTATATACTCCGATAATCAAGCAAGTCTAAACCTCTTCACAGAGATACTTTGCTAAGCCAAAATCATCCAGGGCTGGGGATTTTACTATCTTTCTTAAAGCCTGAAAAAGCCCTCTTCTCTGTCAGCCTTAAAAAAAAAAATGGAAGGTTTTTCTTATATCTGCCTGACATGTCCACTTTGTAGAACCATAGAATGGTTTGGGTTGGAAAGGACCTTAAGATCATCCAGTTCCAACCCCCTGCCATGGGCAGGGACACCTCACACTAGACCAGGTTGCTCATTATTTTTTCTTCTAGTTTTGGTAGACAGAAAAACAGTCACAATACTCCTTTTTTTTTTTTTTTTTTTTTTTTTTTTACTACAACCTAGTTAAACCTTTAACCTTTAAATAAAAATGCCTTTATTCCATTATTTTTTAGGCTACATGATCCCAGTTCTCTGGATTTTTTTTTCTTATGGACCATACTTGCTAGGCTTTGGACTCTTCTACTTACTCTATCTTGCATTTTCTTCAAATGCCCTGTATTTGCCCCAAGTGTGGTGACCTGAACTGACCCATGTTTTCCAACTGACATGTGATCACTGCCATACGATGTTTGTATCAACACATTCTGGAAATCCAGAAGTTCATTTCCATTTTTTGCAGTACTTGTGCATTGCTGGCTCTTTACTTAGGATTTTGGCATTTGATATTTTTCATCCTCATTGTGGAGCTTTTTGATTTCAGACCACTTCTCCAATGAATTCAGACAATTCAGAAATGGATGCACTGTTCTTTCAGCCACGTAGAATATTAATATATGAATATTATTGGTGATGGTAGGGGCTGAGGCTCTGGGGAGACCTTAGAGGTACATTCCAGTACCTAAAGGGGGCCTACAAGAAATCTGGAGAGGGACTTTTTACAAGGGCAGGTAGGGATACGACAAGCGGTAACGGCTTTAAACTGAAAGAGGTAGATTTAGATTAGACATTAGGAAGAAATTCTTTACTGTCTGGGTGGTGAGACACTGGAACAAGCTGCACAAAGAACTTGTGTATGCCCCATCCCTGGAAGTGTTTCTGGGGGCTGGAGAATGGAGCTTCTCCACAGAATCCCATCCTCTGCAGCTGGAGAGGGCATGACTGGAAAAAGAGTGTGCTCAGGCCTGCTCAGAGGCTCAGATGGTGCTTCCCAAAGTGAACCCAACATTTCAGACTGGCGAACAACTAGTCCAGGAGGGTGGAGGGATGCTTTCTAGGCAAGGAGATTATGGGTCTGATTTTTGGTTTTGTCTTCCTTGGGCAAATACGCTGCAGAACTTCCTTTAAATACATTTTACTTCTTCATATGTGTTTACTCAAAAAAAATTAGATGGGGTCTTTTGATGTTGCTATAACAAAATTATTTAGAATGAGATATATGTGCAGTATTGACACACATTACTATTAGTTCAGTCAGTATCCCAGAGAAGGACTAACTTTCATGCAGCTCTTTGCTATTTCTCTCAGAACAATTTACTGCCTCTATTATAAATGGTCTCTAGTTGATTTTTTTAGTGGTTTTAATTCTTTCCATGTAAAGAGATAAATCATGGTGCTCTGCATCCAGTCGTGAGAAAACAAAACACAAACAAAGCCCCTGTAGCTAGGGAGGTTCCTCACTGCAGTTTACTTCAAAGACTGCCTTTCTTACATGACTCATTTATTTCAGTGTTTACTGGAGCACAGCTTCTTGTAGTAAATGGAGCAAAAATAGATTTATTTTTGTTCTGAAACTGATTTGGAAAGTAAGGAACCTTATTTACGGATGGGAATGTTGTACCTACTCGGGAACAATATTGTTCATATCTGTCATATCTGTCATATGATAGCATTTCATCTTATTATTTTGAGGAATTGTCTTCAATGCTTTTTGTGAAATTCTTTGAGATACCAACATCTTATGTAAGAACTCAGCCATAAAAGATGCTGAAAATACTCTGGCCTTGATCCAGTAAAGTACTTGAATAGGTATTTAACTTAAAGTGCATAGGAATACCCTGGGGAATAAATATATGCTCAAAGCTAAGTACGTACTTCTGTGCTTTGTGGATCAAACCCAAAGCACTCAAATCCTTGCAGTACTGTGCCCCCACTCTTTTTGTTTTTATAGAGTATTTGTTTACTGAGCTTCATAAATCTGTGTAGATCATTTAGCTCAAATAGTGCTACAGAATGCTTTCAAGTCTGTATCGCTTCACCCTGCCCAGTTTGACATCAGTAGTAAGCTTATTCAATGAGAATAAGACCAAATCTTCGTAGTTTGATGGATTAACGTGAAAATTCTGCTCATCTATCAGACAGATAATGCATGTACTGAATGGTAAACGATCAGTCTGTGTCCTAAAGTTATACACAAACAATAATACTTAGTGCTTATCAAGAGCATTCAGAAGTGTTCTATGCATTTTGCAAAGAAAGACAGGGGGAAAGGCTTTTCCCAAGACATTTCCTATTTGTACGTAGGGCAGGCCAGTGCGGGAGCATCGCATGTAAGCAAGGGTGGTGAGACAGGAAGGGCGGAGATAAGCTAGGAATATACTTACACCTCAGGAGCAGAGCATGAGCCCTGCAGAAGCACTTACCAAAACCAGACTGTGGAGTCTGCCTAACTGTGAAAAAGAATGAGTTAACAGCCTGCCACTTAGGAAAAAAGCAGTAAGCCTTCCTTTCCCACTACTGATGAGAAGGTAGAAAATATCATAAAAGGCAATAATTATGAGAGGCAATTAAAAATATAAAAGGAGAGAGGCAGACTTAAGGGACACAACAGTCAGGGTGCAGATTTCTTGCTCATCCTTGAAAAGCAGAAATAACAAATGCGAGAAAGTGCCCACTGATAGGCTTTCTGACTGGGCTTTGACTGGAGTTCAATAATATGCCTGCATTTACCCCACACAGAATGCCAGAGCTGTGTGTGCTGTCATGGGAAAACATACCAGCACTGCTATAACAAAGTTCAAGGGTATATTTTTAGCCCAACTTTAACTATTGCAACCACTTTGCTTTACTGTGAGAACCTGCCAATGAACTTATCAAACACAGCATCAGTACTTGGCCAACAGTCATGTTGTATATTGTTCATAAACTCCACCTTTTAGAAATCTTCTGGGTTTTGGGGTTGGGTATTTTTCCATCCTTTTCTCTTGTAGGTTCTATGTGTGAAAAATTCCTGGTCTTTTCTCCTAGCAATGCTTGTTTCTGCCTTACAAAATAAAAGCTGGCATGATCAGAAACCACAAAACTCAAATAACTGAGAAGAACCTGAATCAAGAATGTAAAGAACAACTAAGATCATGCATGAGATGTATATTTAAGAAAACAAAAAAGTAGCAAATAGTAAGTGCATATTTAATACTAAGAAAACCCCTGTTTTCACCAAAATCTGTTAAAGAAGCAGCCTTCAAGTGTGCAGAAAAAGTCTCACAGAAGCCAGGCTTTTACTATACCATAAAAATGTTTACCTCAAACAAGTATGTTATGATTGGTAAACTGGAATTATCTACTGCTTCTTTTCATTTCCTGTTTTATCATTTCAATAAAGCCATAAAAGGTTAGACCTAAAATTTATTTTAAAACATGCTTAGAACAATTTTCATGCTTAAAACCAACTGTCTAGTCAAGGTGAGCATTTTGTCTTTCTGAGTCACAGCTCTGTTACAGTTTATGTGCTACCAAAACTCCCATGTATTCATTCGTGCATGCTACCATGGTTTCATTCAGTTCATGGAGCATGTAGTATATATTGAATCTAGTGCTAATAGATCATACTCACCCATTTAAACATTGCCAAATTGCAGTCTATGTATTTTTACTGGTGTTCTTTCTGTCTTGGAGGATCTCTCCCACATCAGGAAGCTTATTACGGAATTCTCTATACTCCACTTGAATTCTGTTCAAAAAACATGCAAACACATCATGCAAATACACCAGAGAAAGAGCAAATGAAACAAAACTGCACGCTGGTATTTCACGATCCTTCTGAACTTGCACCATGTAAAAGTCTCTTGTCTGAACTGACAGACGTTTCTCCCTGAAGTCTCTGTGTGATGGGTGCTCATTGCAGCAGCCTGTGAAGGTGTCCTTTCCACATCTCTGTTTTTTCTCTGGCCCTCTAAATCATATTCAGTTAAACGTGATGGGTCAGAGCTTCTTCGCATCTCATTGTTCTTGCACAACATCATGATTGCCATTTAACCAAGATGTGGTGATAGGACTGAGAGGTACACTCGGGCTGTGCAGATGTCCAGTGTACAGTGCTAGATTTTGGTAAATTAATCAGCACTTCAGTCATGAGTCCTGGTTGTTGTATCCACTCTCTATGCACACAAACATGCTTGAAATAATAGAATAATTATTTCCAGTACTTGATGGCAAAATGAGACACAAACGGGAACGTTTCTTGTATAGACACCCATCAAAGATTCCTTTTTTGTTTCATAGGCACAGTAGTACAATGACTGCTGCAGCTAATGTAGCCTATGTTGGTAACAACCCCAGATCTCTATTGGATTTAGCCCCACAATTCTGAAAGATGAAAGGATTTCATAAAATCAAACAAAGTAGTGATATAATTTCTTAAATTTTTTTGGCTACTAACTTCTCTTTTAAAAGCTAATCACAATACCTTATTGCTTATTGGTTTATGTTTTCAATAGATTTTACCTCTTGCTTTACTATAAATTTATACAATGCCCTCTTGTAGACATATCCACTTTGAAGCTCAAATAAAACTATTAGCACTTAAAAGGGATTTGGATCTATCAGACCTGAAATTTAAGTCTATGTCAAAAAGTCCTATGAAGACAGCTCTGTCAGGAGATAGAAAAGAGAAGAAAGCTGGAAACTTTTAAATTAATTCATATTAAGTCAATCTTCAGCAACACCTTCTTTTGTATATAAGGAACTCATTTTTTTTCTATCTTTTTAGTTATTTTCAGTTTGTTTTTACAGTTGGATGATTTTGGTTTTTAAATTACTATGAAAAAAAACTACAGAGAAGTTTCCTCTCCTGGATATGCATGAAACAAATTACTTTATTCTGCTTGTGCTCTTTCTGGTTTTCATGGCTTTGAACACAAGAATGTGCTGCATTTTATACCAATTAGATTTTCTGCGAATTTACATGATAATGGGTGATCAACATTCTGTTTTTGCCAACAGAGCACATCAGTGAGCAAAAGCCAGAAGCAAGGCAAGCATGATAATTTACAGCAGTGATCAATATCAGTATGATTCATTGCACAAAACATCCCATATTGCCACTGTTCTTTCATTATTTTGGAAAGCACTGCCTGTGTGCTATGGACCAGTTCCTGATGACAATTACATCGTTAGCAAATCTTTAGCCAGTTCATGGGATTTTACATCCTCTCTTTAATGGCACAAATATTACTTATTGCAGATGAATTGAACAAGCAGCACCAGATCTTCTTTAAAACTTCCGCTGGTTTGGCTCTCTTGTCTGAGAGCAAAGGCTGCAGCTGAGCCTGCAGAGTCTGCACACAGTCTGCAGTAGACCTATATGCTGGGGCCGAACAATTACGCAGAAGAATGGAAGCTTGCAACACCAAAGAGCTGCAGGAGGAAAAGACATTCCCCAAAGCCCTTCCTCCCAAGCTTGTCTGTTTAAGAGGCCTTTGGGCAATGCCCTTACTGTGCTTTAAACTTCCCATATGGTTAAGTTTATTGAGAAACGTGCGTATGCCGAATATAGTAAATTTCCTAATTATTTACAGGAAAAGTATCTGTCTCGCTCTCTCATCTTCATTAGTTTCACATGCTGTGGCCCACAGGTGGTGTGTCACTGAAGTTGTGCTTCTGATGTCCTCCCTTTTCTGCACCGCAGCTGACTCTAGTCCCATCCCAATGGCTCCACCTCTGTGTTTGTGTAGACATCTTTGGTAGAGTTCCTTCCATTGCCACAACACTTCCTATGGCATGGGCTTTATTACTTTTTCATATTTTCAATATTCGTGTATTGTTTCTGGCAACAAAAGCAGAAGATCCAGTTATCACTGTCAACCTAGCTTTGCACTCAGTTTTTTACATTGTAGCTTGCCCAAATTCAAATTAGAAGACAAGGTGGGAATTAGACAGACAAAAAGAGGAAGTCTATGTCTAATTCAGACTTTTTTAAGGTTTTCTCTTGATCTCAGATGCCATATTCGTAACAAATATCCTCAGTATTCCAGAAAAGATACCACTGCATGAGATCAACCACTCCAAGATTTCCATTACGTGAGGCATGTCAATATTTTTGTATTTGATTTTTTGTCATAAGGACAAGAGTCAAAATACAGAAATACTTAATGTACCGAAAGTCTATATGCTTTCATATGTGAAATACCAAAGCAGCTACAGTTTAACATCTTCTCTTTTAGAGAACAGCTTTGCATCCTTTAGACCCCAAACACTGCCCTCTAGAAATAAAAGCTCAGGAATGCATGGGACTTGCTTTGCAGCACATCTTCCCTGGTGAGCTGTGGTCAGCAGTACCTCCCAAGCAGGGAGGGTGGTGCTGAGTCCAGTCTGGTGGGGACTGGTTGTTCCATGGGCACATACTGGAAAGTTGAAACAAGGCAGAAATGGGATTATGAGCACAGGATTTAAAGATACCTAAGGTAGACCTGAAGATTTGCACGTACAATAGGTCATTTGGATTTTCCTGATAGAAATGTCTACGGAAACAGTAATCTTTCTCATGAAAGATTTAAATGAGATCCCACTTTCCTACAGAACAGTCTCTTATGAAAAGTTTTTACTAGCTCCTTAATACTATTTAGCATTACAGCTAATCCATTATAAAAAAATGAACAAACAAAAGATAATAGGATCAGAAATGCTTTCTTCTGCAGTGACATAGTTCTAGAGTGATTTTTGCACTGCAAGTAGGATAGTTAAATACAGACAGGCACAACTGGTCTCTGCTTAGGAGTATTTATTACACAGTAGAACAATACTATTTTACTAAAAATAAAGAACTCACTACAACTAGCCAAAGACAACTTTTTGGGGGGCCAGGCTCCTACATGATACAAGCAGTCAGAGGGCCGCTGAAGTCCAAATAGAAAAGGATTCCATTTTAAGACGTGCAAAAATTGGATGCAAGTGTTTCGGTTCAAGCCCAAATCTAAATTAAATGAAAATGTTTATGGTGAAAACACTGATTAAGAAGTCTTTTAAACATTCCTTTTAAAGCCCTTTAACATGTACCGTGACCCAAAAAGCACCTCAGTCTCAAAACCACTCAATTTTAAACGCACATTTAAGATCTATTGATATCAAATTGGCACATTTTGCAATCGGTTATATACTTTCCAACCACTCCATCATTTTAGTGTCCACGTCACTTCAGTAATGTGAACCCATTGCATTAATGTTCTGGCCACTCTCAGATGCCTGCCTTAGAAGCAAAGAAAATGGGTATCTCTGAAGTTGTCTAGTCCCATCACTGTTGGATGCTGCCAGCAAGCGTGGCCTAGTAAGACTGGATGTATTGGGCAGCTCCTCTGAAGGCAGCAGTCAGAACTGGGGGTAAGAGGGAACACTGGTTGAGAAAGGCAGTAAATGTTTCATTTGCGAAAAACACCTCTCAGGCTCCCTGCTGATCACACTGCCTGCTCCAGTGTATCTGGTTTTGGTTGTAATGCTGGAGGGTGGGGACTGGAATCCTGCTTTTGTGGGTCACCAGGGTGAAAGGTACCTCATTCTCTGTGCTGTCTGCCACAGGAGCATGGTTCTGAAACTACCCATCTATCTGTATCTAGCCCTTCTACTACTGCACAGCCTTTTAACTGTTTCCTGCGACTCAGCCACCTGATACAACAAATCATCAGCCTGTGCACACCTTGTGCAGGTACTTCCTTTTCTGCAGAAGGGCTGAGCACCCGCTGCAATCTACCTCCTGTACTGAAGTCTCCTTCCTTACCAGCTCCATCTGGGTGGAAGCTTCAGACATCTCTGAGGCTCTCTCTGTAGAAAACACTGGCTTTAACTGCGAGGAGAGTGACCACCATTCTGGCAAAGCACTTCTCTGGGCTGTGGTGCAGGATCCTTATCATATGCCCCTCTGCATAATCGGCTGCACCTTCCTGATCCCTGTTTGCATGCCCTGTTTGCTGCACTCCTGATTGCTCCTGCTCCTCAGGGCCATTTAAGTCTCCCGGCCATTTAAATCTCCCAAGGTTGCTCCTGGCAATGCCCACCACATCAGCCTTGCTCATGATTGCTGCTGGCAACGAAAATGAGCAATGAAAGCCTTAAAAATAACTGGAATAAGTTGTACAGCGTAGGCAAATGCAGGAATGAAAAAATAGATAAGTAAAAAGTAGGAAAAGGTTAATTGTTACCTTAGATTTTACTAGTCAGCTAAGCAGTATCCAAAACGGAGTTAAAAGAGACTGCTGCATAGTTGAGAAAGCAGAATCTGTAATTCTGTTATAAGATGACGAAAATTTATAACAGGTAGAAATATAATGAACACCCACATTAATAAGGAGTGTTAAAGCAGAGATCAACATCAGTCAAGTTACTCTTTACCGCTACAAATACCATATTCCTGACTGCAAATATCCCTGTTGTTCACGGAAACAGTGGGACTAGCAAAGAGTAACCAAACAGAATAAAATCATTATCAATCAGATGATTAACTTCATCATATCATGAGATGACATCATAGTCTTCCAGAAAAGGAAGAAAATATAAATCACCTTTTTTTCCAAGCAGATAATTTGAGAAATCTCAATTTCATTTTCCAAACTGACTTTGTGGGGACAGTTGATGTCTTTGATGTTACTCTTTCCATTATCTGCTTTCAAGCTTCAGAAATATTTAATGCATGAATACCACAGAATCTTTTCAGGAGATAATTTTATTAAATAGATGTGCTTTGACTGAGTTCATGGTCATTTGCTGTTCACTTTCTGTAGGTATGATTATACCAGAATTTAATGGCAGAAGTCTTTTCGAGTCACTTGACTTGAACATCAGTTCAAAATGTCCATAGAAAGCACCTGCTTTAAATTGCAAGAATCTGTTCACAAAATTTGGTTTAAATCACTTTATTCACCCAATAAAGCAACAGAAAAAAACCCACCTATATTGTTTACAATATAGTGCACAGACCTATATTCACATGGATCCAGTCCACTCATACCTTGGAAAAACACTAGGGCAGGAAGTCCTATATACATATCCACCCAGAGGAGAGGAACAATTGTCCTCCAAAAGTTACCTTCACTACCAATGTCCCATACAATGTCCATGACCAATGCTGGCAGCAAGCTGCACACCTTCTCACAGCATGCCCTAGAATTACTTAGTTGTATTTGATAAAAAGCCTTGGTGTTACTAAAGCAGTGTGGCCCAGTGGGCACGCTAGAGATGCTGCTGGCTGACCCATCTCCCTTCCCTGGATGTGGGATCTTACTGCAGTCCAAACAACTTAACAAGTCACCTGCCCTCATCTACCTTCAGTAGCAAGTGTGAAGTCACCAGGAGCAGAGAAAGTGGTGACTTGGACACAGGGAAAAGCAGGGAGGAAGGTAAAGGCAGGCTGAGCAGGGGGACTGTGTTGCTGGCACTGAGAAGGTTGTCCACCAACAGGACTTGCAAGGTATATCATGCAGCAGAGAAAATAATTTTAAATGGTGCAATTCCACAGTGAATATGGAAATATCCGTTTGGAGACATTACTGTAAGAATGGTGAAAATCAAGCTGAGCATGATCAAGACTTACCCCAGTGGGGAAACACAGTGTAAAGCTACCAGCAGAAGATAATACACCAAATGTGAAGGTGGATGAGGGACCCGTAATTTGGTATAAGAAAATATCTGTTCTCAATGATTTCCACTGAAACTAAACCTAAGCTGGATCCCCCTGTGATGGCCAGGCCATGCATAGGCGTCTCTGGCACAGACTGAGCCAGACATGTTATTCACTTTTTCTGCAGCTAAGCCACCGGTTCAGTTACCTCCCACTTCACTTCCATAATTTGAAACCAATTTGTAGCAGTTCCAAATGATTATGGCCAATTTCCCAGCTGGCAGTTTCAATAATAAACAGAACTAGCTATTTTATTTACCTCAGTCAGCTTTTGATTTGCCATGGGTACTTAAATCTTATTTGACAGCTGTTTCTACACATGCTGGATTTGAAGGAATAGAAGCTACAGTAATAATAATTAATTAAATAAATAAATTAAATAAATATTAAATTAAATTAAAATAAATTAAATTAAATTAAATATTAAATAAATAAATTAAATAAATATTAATTAAAGCAATAGCAGTAATTCCTTCTTCCATGAAGTTTCCCACAATATTAAGTAGTTTCGATTGTTGCCTGTGCTTATCATTTGCTATCCACAATCACTCAGAGTATCAAAGTAATCTAACTGTTGGGACGAGTAAACAACCATTCCCTCCCCTGTCTAGTTCATGTGTAGGCACCTCTAATTTCAGGAACAGCTCATGTCATTTTATAGACAAGGACATTGGGTTCTTAAGGAGTTGTGTGTATGCTGCTTGTCCCAACACATGGTGTTTAGTCTTCCGCAGGGCAACTCCCAGAAGTAAGATCTTCAAAAGCAGGTGTTCTGTAATAAAAATTATCAGAAGAAACTCACTTCCTCTCCTCTTCACATCTCACTTCCTCATTACAGAGTGTACCACTACTCTTTCATCTGCAACGGCTGCTGTAATTGAAAGCAGACTGTATGACCCTTTAATAACATGCTGCAATAATTCAGTCCAATTATTATATTACATGCTCTGGAAGAGACAGGAAAAGTTACCAAAATTTAGTGGATAACTGTTTGAACCTATTCATTTTAAAATTAGTATTTTTAGCAAAGAATACAGTTTTCCTCAGCTGTACAATTCATGTCCTCAGTTTCTCAGATTTAGTTATAAAAAGAGTTTGACAAGGTGTTTGGTGATTGTAATGCATTAAAAATTCTTCAGTAGAAGCATGTTGTGACTAGAAAGCTTTCTACCAGTCAGTAATCCCTATTTTGTTCAGAAGACTCCCACGGTTTGCTCCAACATCTGCCTCCAGAAATAATCATCCGGCAATCCATGCAGTCTACCACATGCAGTGGGAATAACTGGTACCCATTTAGGTGGGACTTGCAGCCTGTTAACTAAGTTCCCTTAAGGGAAGGGACTGTAATACCAAAATATCATGAAGATCTGAGAGTATTTGAAAAGAGGTTCAAAAAAGCCATGCATTATTGTAATAAATACAATGCATTTAATTCACATGCCTTTTAACTCATTTTTGTAGTGTAGAAAGCAGATAAAACTCAATGAAACTAGAGACATATCTGCTTGGGAGAAAGAGAGGAGGTGTTACATAATATGGGCTACAGATCCCAGTGGCAGAAGTTTTCCAAGATGAGATACATCTGTAAATACCTGTCTGCCAGGGGAGAGCTACTGGGAATGGCTGTCACAGCACATAACATAATATCAAACCAACAGACTTTTGGGCTTTAATATTGGTCAGGCAGGCACCAGTATCGGTGGGCACCAACAGAGGCTCAACTCCACTGAACAGCTGCTTCAGCCCAGTCTCCTCTTCTGCTCGAGCTGCAACTGCCCTGTACAGGCAGGGCGGTGTGACTTGTTTTGCTCTCAGCCTGTCAGGCTCACTGTGTGCCAGCAGAGGGTGAATTTTGCAATAGCAAAAACCCTCTTTGAGAGGGCACAAATTCATCTCTTTGTCTTTGCCACCAAACAAGCACATCAGGTGACATGGTTATTGTCAATTGAGGATCAAACACACAACTGAGGTGAGAGTAAAATCCTTAGAAAAAACTAGTGGCTGAGACATCAAAGGTCCAGATTTGACACATCCAAATTAAAAGAGAATGATTTTCAGCAGCTACTAAGACTGATGCTCGCCACATCCTTCTCTGGTGTCAGAGAGATGCAATCAGCCTGGCACAACTGATACCTTTCATCCCATCAGTAACTGATGACGTGGGTAAAAGCTATTACGGAGTGGATTTTGACAGAGGAATCCTAGTTACTCACCATAACAACTTTTTGTCAATACATTTCTCTGGACTGTGTTTTGCAGGTAGCTGGGTTGTAAGAGCTCAGTACTGATCACATGGAGTTGAGGAAGACAGAGTTCGATAAATCAATGGAAGGCATCTGCACAAGCCAACCCAGGCCACAGGTAGAATAAATTGCCTCTTAAGATGCCCCACCAATGCCAATTTTAGCCTTGATGCCTCAGTGAAATTCTTAAACTCTGTGGCATAAATACAGAACGCAATGCTCTGGGTAGGGAATGATACAGAAAGCTTGTGCAGCAATAATTTCAGTTATAAATTCAGTAATAAGTTGGTCAGCCACTGTGTCAGTTTCTCTGCTGAGTTTAAGGCCTAAAAATATCTTTAGAGACTCAGAACAGCTTCCTGACTTCTACAAGCTCACCGTTTTATAACTGCTTCAAGCTCTACTCCTTGTCCATGTTCCTCCCTGACCCTTGCCATTTTATTCAGTGCCAAGACCTGTGTCCTCAAAGCTTCATGCACACACAAACTGGCTGCTCCTTCCTACTCAGTCCATTCCTAGAGTGAAGTAAAGGTCAGTTTGTGTTTATAAACCTTTACACCTGATTTAAAAAATTCACCTGGGTACATCAAAATAGCTTTACTTGAATAAAGGTCAGCAGGAACTTTGCATTGGAAGCAATGTCTGGAAAAAAGTCGTAGGTTAAAGCAGAGAAACACCACTAACTGCCTTACATTCTCTGATGTTCACATATGATGTTCTCTGGCTCTGGTCCAGCATACAGTAACTTCTGTTTAATTAATAAAAGTTTAGGAAAAAGTCAGAGAAGGAAGGATGGGGCATAGCAGCCAAGCACTCCTGGAAAGCTAAAACTCTTCTCACCATAATTAAGAGAAAAAGATGGCTTTGGAATAAGAAATTGCACACCAATACTTCAGCCAGGGCATTTTGAAAAGCAATGAGTTCAATAGTGGGTACAGCAACTACTTTCATTTCAGCAACATTTCTTATTTGGCAAGAAATATCCCAGATTACTATATTATTGCAAAAATCTAAGATTCACTGTCTTGGCACGAGCTCACAAAGCTCACTGGCTTTAATGATATCATTTGAATCTGGAACTGAAGTTTTATATTATTTATCTTGGTTGACACCAGTTCCTTTTTATTGTACGAAGTGAGACTTTCTATCTCAAAGAAAGTGCATTTAGAAAAGGAAGCTATCTTTGTCAAATTCTACCCATCATCCTCCAAGAAAAACTTCTTCATAGAAGTAGTTTCATGGGCTGCTCACAAAATTCTCTTCTCTTCGGAAACGTGGGTAGCTCAGCAGCAGGACATACTCATTGTGTCTTGAGTTTCATCTTCAAGAAATCTTTTCAATATTCTGTTCCTGAGGGCTTTGTGCATGAATGAATTTGAGGTTTAATCCACTGGCTGAATAGCCTAAATTTCTGATACAAAAATGTCAGGCACAAGCTCTGTGATGAATAATGGAGTAAAATCAATTTGAAGCCAAAAATCCCTTCCTTCTTTAAAAAGGAACAAATACTTCTGCTTGCTCATATGCTTTGTATAATGTTCATCTATGTTCAGTTTATATTATAGGAAACTACTGTCACTACATTTTTCTGATGCATATTTTTCCATCAGTACTTTTTAAGTGCATATGCTTATTGTATTGGCAATAGGAAAGTAAATTGTATGGAAAGAAGCCTACAAATTGCTGATTTCAAGGTGTGGGTCCTCTTAGCACACCTGATCTGCAAGCAGGTGTTTTGAGGACACTTGCTGACAGTCTTCCACTTGTTTTTATACTTTCTTAAAAAGGTTGTGTTTTACCTGGGACTTGTGAATGCCTTTGTTTTGTTGCTATTAAAAGCAGGTTTGGCGTTCAAGAGTAAGGTTTTCTCTGCATTTAAACAAGCTTGTGGGGTATTTCATACTACAGCTTTGATGCCTATTTGTGTGACAGTATATTGACTGCATATAATGTTCTAAAGCTCATGCATAATCCTCTCAAATGTTGGAGAAAAAAACCTAAACAAACAAACTTAGTTTCAACTTAGTAGAACAAAAGTATTGCTAAAGCTTTTACTTTTAACATGTCATTGAAATGTATGTTGGCAAAAGTTTAAAAACAATATTTGTAAAAAAATCGAGTTTTAAAGGAAAGCTGTTTTGGATATTTCCTCAAATCTCTTGTTTAAAATATAAAGCACATTTTTAAGTGCTCTGAGTTATTGGAAGAAAAGCAACATGTGTATATACATGTATATAATATATGTATACATACATGTACATAACATATGTGTGTATATGTAGCATAAGAGACTAAACACAACTGTCCTCTGGGAATGGGTTGAATGAAACCAAACTTTATGACAGATAAAAGTGATGACCTGAAAATACAAACAAAATATTTCTTTTCACAAATAACTCAAGGATCACATCAAAGGTTGCCTGAAACCTCCTTAAATTGGGTTTTGATGCCTCAGAACCCCCCCAGACTCAGCAGTGATCAATCTTCTATGATCCTAAAATCAATAGTACTTCCTCCAAATAGCACGGAAAGTCCCACAACAGCTGGAGTTCAGCTGCAGGCATGCTATTGCTCATGAAAAACTGAGCAGAAAGAAGAAAGGGAAAGGAGATCAGGAGTGGTTTGTGCAGTCTGCATCTTGTTCCAGTAATTAATTCCTTATGGTCAAATAGATTGTACTATTACTCCTATTTTCCTACATGTCATATTAATGTCAGGGTAATGTTGATCTCTGTGTATTGTAATATGTGGTCATAAGTTGAAAACACAATACTGGTCCATGACAGCCCCAAGAAGTGGGGTTCTTGAATCCAGCTGAGCAGCTGAAAAGATTATGTTTTAATATTGATAGCAGAGCCAATTTAGAATTGAACATGGAAACAAACACAGAGCTGCAAATAGAAAATGTGATTAGAACACACCCTAAGATATGGATCAAAGATCCACAGTGTCATAAACAGAGTTTGCTTTCATCACATAGTTATAAACTCCGACCATCTGTTCCTTGATGGGGATGGGAATGCTCTGCCATTAACAACAAAGTTATTCATGGGAGCAAATGGGCTGAAACAGGGTCTGAGGAGAGGAGGGTTTTGGCTTGGGTTATGGATTACTAAAAAGAGCATGCAGAGGACATGTGCATGTAGTGTAAAGAGAAGGGATGAGCACATTTATGAGAGCACAAACTGAACATATATCGGTTTTCATCTTTAGGGCAAAGATGTGCAAACCAGAAAATTCCCTCTGCAATCAAGATGACATTTTCCCAATTTGAAAAAGAACAAGGAGGAGGAGGAGAGGAGCATCTCACATTTGGGGGAATAACTGGCAAAATTCAATGCAGAAATAAGGTTTTTCTGAGCTATTTCTGAGTCAGACAGGCATCAGACTGGATTTGAGTGTAAATAAGATGATGCAGATGTGCAGGGGGTTATTTCTGCTTCAAGACATCCTCCAGACTGGGCTAAGTATCTGGCAGGAAAATCTTCCTACAATCAGTTGGGGACTGGCATGAGGAGCTTGCAGACTGCAGCATGTTAAGCTTCAACTGCTCAGGAAATATCTGATGCACCTCAGTGTGTTATACAAATAAATTGATATTTGATGGGTTTGCAATAGAATTGTAAAAGCTTTTAGAATGGAACATTATTAACAGCATAAAAGGCATTTGTTGGTGTGTTTTCCTGTGCTGAACCTAGTGAGCAGATTCAGCAGCTGTCCTCATTTCGTCCACATTGCTTTTTCCTCCAGTGACAAATTCAGTCCGCGCTGTGGCACCACAGTTGCCGTATGCTCCATGGCCTATCATCTCATGCCATTGAGTCCTTTGAGATAATGGCAGGACTCCCATGGGCAGACCGTGCACCCAGGATACTCAGAGCCCCCGGCAACCTTTGCTGAGCCTGTGCAAGAGCAGGGCCATGTACAACAGGCATGCTGGCTTGCCTTCAGCACAGCTGAGCAATACAAGTTGGCAGTCTGCTAATAAATAGTGTCTGCAGCTGTTTACAAACTAACATGAATATTAAGCTGCAATTCCAATTGCTGGCACACTTTCTCAATCACCAAACCCAGCTCAGGAGATTTATTTGCTATCAGACCCACAGTTTCTGAAGCCAGTTCATTAAACAAGGTGGAATTATGCCCCTTCTTATCAAGATGATTTTTAGTCCTTCCTCAGATTTTTCTTTCCATAGCTTGCTTCTGACCACCCCCCCTGCCTTTGTCATAGTACTCCAAAACTCCCCCACTAAAATCTAAGTAATGTTAAACATTTAGATAGGGACCATGCCTGGAATGTTTTCAAACTGCCCTAGTCTGCCCTTACTAGCAACCTAGTACCTTTTATTTTCCTCTTTCAGTTCATAAGACTTAAAAAGTATTTTCTATTCAGTGTAACTTTAAAAAATGGTTAATGTCAGGTAATTGCAGGGTACGATTTAGCTTGCCTTTTGGCAGTTTTCCCCTTATCCCAGTGCTTCCTGACCTCTGAGGCCAAAGACAATTCGAGTTAATTTATGGTTACTTTGCTGTGAAGCAGGCTGGAGTGCTCACACAACCCATTTTGATGTTTTCAATGCTGGAGGAAATAGCCTCCAGGTGATAATAACCATTTGAACCACTTTTGGTAAAGTGATGTGAGCATGATTGTTAACACCAGCCAGCATCTGCAGCGTTTAATGACTTGGTAAATCAAAGGAGTAGCATTAGACTGGCACCCTGCAAAAATAGATGGGAAGCAGTACTTCGTCTGAATAAAGTGCCCACTATTTAAGGGTCTATAATTCTATGCAAGAAAATGAGAACTTAAAACTACATTGTGACACTGCTAAATATGTATCTGCATTTCTGAAGTGTAGAAAGCTGTAGAAAGCACAAAGAGAACTGCTATCTTCTGATAATAATCCTGTATTTCTACAACAGAATTCTTTTTCTTCCTTTAATATCATACAGTGAATGCTGGAGGAAGTTGCAGCAATAAAGAAGGCAGAAGGACATATTCGGCTGATTTAATTAAAAATCATCAAAGAAAATGGTTTTGACAATGTCAATACAAACACAGTATCTCTTGGAGGAAAGTCCTGCATTTGTCAGTTATGAAGGCAGACAGACTCAAGGGAAAAATACGTATTAAATTAGAGCCAGGAATGTTGAAAGTGGGTCGCTGGTCTTACTTCAAATTAAAAAGTGATGTTAGCTAATTTCTATTTTTATTTATAAAGCTCTCTGAGCAGCTGAATTATTTCTGTGCTGTACTACTGCAGAATGTTACCCAGCCATTTCACACAGATGAAAACCAAAGTCATGCTAAACTGTCAGATCCAAAATCTGAACACTATGACAGCTGTCTAACAGTGATGATAATTTTTTTGGCATATGCATGTAATAAAGATCATCCCTGGCAACTACAGCTAGAAAAATATCTGCTCCATAACAAAATATTCTGCCAGCCAAAAGTCCTCTCCTCTGTGTTTCTTTTCAGTGCTTCTTCAGTCAGGTCTTACGTTTGTGGTGTTTCAGTTGCATTATTATTCCCCAGGCTGGGCATCACCATTAAACTGCATTACCTAGAGGACATGCTGACGGAGCAGAGTGTGACTGCCACTGCCTTTTGCCATGGGAGAAAAATCCATACTTGGAAAAACATCTGTAAATTTACAACTATGAGCTTTCTTTCAGTACATCATGTGGTATCAAGATGGGATACAATTTTCTGTTGAGGTATAGAAGGCATGGCAGCCTTTACTACAGAGAATAATCCAGAAGCTGTAAATATGCCTCTATTCTTGGTACTGCTGGAAGGAATAAAGCAGACATGAATAGACCTGGCTGCTGTACTCTGGCCTCTCAGCGGTACATTCAAACCTGGGGCTAGCTCCTGGTCTTCTCTCTCCCCTCTCCAAGGGTATTCTTAATATCATGATAGAAACAGAAGCTGCTCACACATAACTGTAGCTCTGCAGGGACTTTGTAGATGTATACGTTGAGTGAGATGGATCTATTCCCCATGAATTTATACAGGGGCATGGACAGAGAGCACACCTGTGACAACATGCCTGTGAGTATGTCCTGAGGAAACAACCTATCAGGAGCTCCTGGGCAATGGCTGTGGCTGCCCCTGGGGCTGGTCCTGGACCTGTTGCAGGACTTGTGTCACACCATTTCTCATGGAAATGTCGGGAACAGAGATAGACATAACTGAATCATGTGGAAACATGCACATATAGTCAAATGGATATTACCAATCTCCAGAATGATAATACAGAATCATAGAATGATTAGGGTTGGAATGGATCTTAACATCATCTAGTTTCAACCCTCCTGCCACGGACTGGGACACCTCCTACTAGACCAGATTGCCTAAAGCTTTGTCCAACCTGGCCTTGAACACCGCCAGGGATGGAGCATTCACAACTTCCCTGGGCAACCCATCCCAGTGCCTCACCACCCTCTCAGTAAAGAATTTCTTCCTTATATCCAATCTGAACTTCCCCTCTTTAAGTTTAAATCCATTACCCCTTGTCCTGTCACTACAGTCCCTGATGAAGAGTCCCTCCCCAGCATCCTTATAGCCCCCGTTCAGGTACTGGAAGGCTGCTATGAGGTCTCCACGCAGCCTTCTCTTCCCCAGGCTGAACAGCCCCAACTTTCTCAGCCTGTCTTCATACAGGAGATGCTCCAGCCCCCTGATCATCCTCGTGTTCCTGCTCTGGACTTATTCTAACAGATCCATGTCCTCCTTATGTTGAAAACACGAGAACTGCACACAGTCCATGGAAATCAAGCAGCAAAAAGACAAAGAACTACTGTGCCTCAGCTCTTCCTTACCCTCCTCCTTTGCTACTCACTCATTCAGAGGCAGACTGAATACAGAGGTCTTTCATGTCTATTATTTAGCTACTGGACATGTTGTAAATGCCTCTCATTCTTCAAGACTGGACAAACAGACAATGAGAAATCAAAGGACCTCTTTAGTTCAGCCAAGTGAGCAGATGGGCTCAAGGTCCTGAATGTGGAAAGAACCTGGCATTTGTTCAGGTCAAAAATCCAAGTAACATTTGGAACATGCATCTGCAGGAAGGGCTAAAAGCTTCTAAGAACAGAGCTGCAGTTGTTGACTTAAGGTGAATATTACAGAATCAGGTGAATATTCATCTCAAGAAGAATAAGAATATGAAGGGACCCTGTGAAGAATATGAAATGTGGCTTGGAATTCAGAAATTGTGAGCATAAAGTAAAAAAACCCAATCAACCAACCAAAAAAAAACCAAATCCAAACAACAACAAAAACTACCAAAAAAACCCAACCCCCAAAAAACCCCCACAGAATCCCAAAACATTAAAAATGGAGTTAAATCAGGCCTTGCAGTGGAGGTTTAAATAAAAGTGGGAGGGTTTTATCATGTAAGTGAAAGAAGAAATTTGTGGGCTGCTCTGTAGTGAGGTAAGGTTTATGGGAAATCCTGGATTGTCTCAAGCAAAAGGGGTGCCCTGCCCCACCTGTACTCTCAGGAAGCCAAAGCAGTCTCTTGGTGGAGCAGACTGTTCCAGCTCCACGACTGTTACCGATGTCTGGTGCACAACTGCCGTTCTAGGTGCATTTAATTTCAGAAGCCATGTCTGTGTTCCAGGGAAAAATTAAATGTCAGTGGTTCTTACTTCAACCTTATTTGGATCCATAGCCTTTCTAAGCTGCCATGAAGCAGGTCTGAGGGACAACTCATGGACCCACATTCCTGAGGGACAGCTGGTAGAATTGTAAGTGTAAGAAGATTTTGAGCAGAGAAACCCTGGTTTAGGCTCTGAAGTGGCTGTTCTTCCTGTCCCTTCATGGGTTCAGGAATTGGTGCACCTGAAAACTCATTGGATTTTTGCAGTTTTACCTTCTGGGCTAACACGGATGTAGTATTAACTTTAAGTCACACCAAAGAAGGAGGACTTTGCTCCTTGTCTCAGAATTCCATCTTATACAAGATACAAACTCGAACTTGCACTCGAATGAAGTCATGTGGCTTTTTTATGCAATAGCCACACTTGTACAAATGGGATGCTGCCATTTCAGGTAATCCTACCTAACACAACGATGAGGCATGTGTCGTGGTGGACAGCTGTCCTGGCCAACACTAGTGCTAAGCTCTTTTTCTAGCTGTAGTTTTTGTCAGCTCACCAAGTCTACAAAGCTGCTGAAAGACCCTGTTGAAATGACAGGGATTCAATTAAAGGTGTGACATACACGTACTGAAAGGGTTTTTTCCTGAGTGCTTGGCTGCCCTGCTTTGAGATAAAAGGTTTGTGCTTCCTGGGTATGGAAGAAAGAAAGAAAGGAGAGAGATGTGCTGAGCCTGTTTGTGTCTGACAAACCCAGCCGGGAGCAGTAACGCATGAAAGGCAATGGTCTGGCTGGAAGTACAGACACTGAGAGTCAAGGGAGGAGCATGGTGACTGTGTGTATCACTACCAAAGTCTTCCACAGCTCCCTTGGGGTGTGTTGCAATGGCAGCACCAAAGCAGACAAGACTGGAGAGAGAGAGGCACCCTGAAACCAGTGGTGACAAAGATGCTTTCTAGTGAATAAAAAAAGCTAATGGGAAAAAGCACTGACATCATTCCTTGGCAGTATATTTATACATTGTTTAACAAACACAGTCCCATTAATAGAATTAATTTAGTTGACTTTTTTTACTTAGAAGGAGTAATGGACATAAATTGGGAATGTTAAATGGCAGGGAGGTTATTTGAGGGATTAAAGTAATTTCTAAGAGCCAGGTGCAGGTTTATATCTGGTTTGATTTATGAGCAGAAATGGGGGGTCAGTTTCAACACTGACATATGTCACTGTGTGGCTGAAATGGCATTATTGTACTCAAGGACTACACAGGCCACAAAAGAGGGAGCAATCCAGACTCAGGTTAAGGGTCATCTAAACAAAGGGCTTACCACACTTCGACAGGATCAGAAAATTTAATTGGATAAAGCAAAAAATTGAGCTAACAGAATATAAACAACCCCTTAGCAATGCTGTATTTCAACTTTCCCAGCTGTTTACATAATGAAGGAGATGCATCAGTTAACAGAGTGTGAGCCAGCTTCTCCTCTCACTTAATGGACTGTTCTGGGAGGTAGAAGGTTTGAGGGATAATTAATTTTGTTTCTGTGATGCACTTTTAAGATCTGTACCAGAAAGCATTATTAGGTACAACTGGTGATTTTAAAAGGAAAGGGAGGTATGAAAATGGGGAGAAAGAAAGATCCCAAATTAATTGCAGTATGAAACATTTAAGAAAACAAGTTAAGAGATCGCTTTCCTTGCAGTATCTGGGACTGAGCTGATGGAGGGCTTTTGCTGGGGGGCTTCCCCAGGCTTTGGGGAATGGATGTTCACAGCTTTGTGGGACACTTACAAACAAGCCAGCATGAGACTGATTAATGAGATGGTTTGCAAACATTGCTCTATGTTAAACTTATTTTTACAGACTTTCCATTATTATTAGCTTTACATGAAATTGGGCAATTGAGGTACCAGGAAACAATCTGAAAGCATCTCACACTTTAGCTCAGCTTTCCCTCAGCCGAGAGTCAAAAGAAATGGAAGGGATGATCATGCCTTGCCTCTTTTTACACCTGGTAATGAAGCCAGGGATACATGACAGGACAGCACCCAAATAGACCACTGACTGTTTACCTGCAAGAATTTTGTGTAGTCCTGTCACAGATTATGAGAGGGTTTTATGGTGGCCTATGATTGTGTTGAATTCAGTTGGTCTCAACTGTCAGACTGATTTTCACACAGCTTACACCAGACGTTTGGAAAGGTTAGATGTAATTGCTTATTCATGCAAAGTCAGAAATAGCTGGTGAACGTATCCAAATTATTTTGGCAGGTTGCCCATATATTCTTTTGCTGAAGTAAAATAATTCTTTGGAGCAATTTTAGCAAAACAGAGTTGTTTTATTTGTGTACAGATGGAAAGTTGTCCAGAAGACAATGTAACTAATGATTTCTAAGATTTGGATCTGTAGGGTACCTTGTATAGCTCTTTGGTGGTTTTTACCTAATACAGTACCTTTATAGCATAGCTGCTGAAAGTGTTTTCACTGAGACTGCTTAATAAGGAGACGTTCTTCATGCCAGGTTCAGTGACATTTACCCTTTGCCTAATTAGCACTGACTGCTAATTGATAGTCCATAGCCAAGTTACTCTGTGAAAGAGAGCTGGTTTTGGTCCTCCTTCATGTCAAACATTATTCTTTATTTGAACTCTAGTTGAAGCGACCCAGGCCAAGTTCTCATTTATGGCAGCTTAAATAAGAAAAACCAAAGAAAACTCAGTGAAGAACCAATTCTATAGACTTGTAGGAACATTTGTTATCTGATATTGTTAAAGATGTGACCTTCAAAGAAGCTAAGTATGTGCATCTCCCACTGACATCCTGAAAGCTGCAAGTGATGATCACTTTGCCTTGGGACCATTTGAGTTGGCAAGACATAACATGATCATGAGGCTGCTCTTTCTTGCAGGAAATAGGAAGCCTTCTGCCTTCCTTAAGTTTAAATTTTTGCTTTCAAGTGTTGACTCATGATTTCATCTACGGATACGTTTCTTGTGAGACTGTGTTCCTATGGTCTCACACCTGTTAAAAGAGCTCTGCAGTAAGTGATCTCCATACATTCAGGGATGGGGAAAAGAAAGTAAAAATCACAAATGGTCTCCCACAGCTAGGTAATACCACCAAGCATTGGTGGGCACATTGGAGACAGAGCTGCTGGGTTGTATGTGGGTCTCCAGCATCTCACAGGACACCAAAATTACAGCATCTTCACTCCTGGCTTCCTGCCTCTGCCTCTTCATCTCATTGGTCAGTCCTTCTCGCTGGTCACCCCACAACAAGCAGGTTCCCCTTCATTACCACACCAACTGCATCTGTGTCTTCATCTTTTATATAAACCTAGCCCCAGTGTAACTTTCCCACTCATTATTTCACTCTTTTTTTCCTCTCCTATCTTGTTTCAGCACATCTCTGTATTTCCTGTTGCTGAGGAAACACTGCCCTTTTCCTCAGGGAAAGGGAGACATCTCCAGGGCTCTTTTCCTGATCTCTCCATATTTTCCCTTTCTCTGTGATGCTGTTTCAGGAGTAGGGAGGAAAGGTGGTAGACGAGATTAAAACATGAGACTGTAAAGTGAAGAAGAAGACAAGCAGAAGTTCTTTGAGCAGCTGAACGTGTCCATTCCCTTTTCCCAGTCAGGTTCTATGAATATGGCACCATCAGCCCTTTTGCCATCTGCTGAGAGGGGCGAGTAGCCAGCCGTGCTCCCTTCATCACAAGGCAGAACCAGTGGCACAGTCAAAACCACCCTGTCAAAGGTCAAACCACTGCTGTACACTGTCGTCTGTATGTGAAGAAGACCACAGGTTTAGGCAAATAAACGTCTTTTCCGTGATACAGCTATCTCCTTTGATCAAGTCATAGAATCCTAATTCGAGTAACTGAGTACAGGGATAATTACCAATCATACCAGTGACAGCACATTTCAAATTAAGTCAAATGTGAGTAATCTGCAGAATTTCTTTTTTCCCAGAAGAGATGAGAATCAATTATCAGGCAATTTCAGACTTCTCTAAAAAAGAAAAACAAATTCTAAAGGCCATTCCTGCTTTACATGTTAAAAAGGCCCTGGGCTTCCATGAATAATATTTTAACGTGATTCAAAAAACTAATTTCCTCCTTCTTCTGCTCACTTATGGAAGTAAAGATTTTGATTGAATTGCTCTCCTACCTTCTTTTTCTCTCCACTCACCCTGTGCCTTTTGGATGGGCTGTCTGCCCTGCACACCGAGGGCGAAGAGCTGTAGCACAGCCTGTTGCAGGCAATGGACATTGTTAAGTTTACAGCCATTTGGTTCACTGGATGTGGAAGTTTCTTGGGTTGACTTAGTGAGAATTTCTGGGGTAATGCTACGGCCACTCGCTAGTGAAATCCCTGCACATGAACTCCTGTGAGACTCCTCCAGGTAGTTTTACTCCACTTATTTTACACCTCCTATGGCAAAGGGACGCAGGCAATGTGGGCAGAGAGGTACCACAGCTAGATGCCGAAGCTGGTTGATGTATGAACTCTGGGTAGGGTCCTTTCCAAATCGGGATTCAGTTTGCAACAGGACCTTGCAGTGGTCATCTCGCTTGCCTCAAATGAGACCTTCGTACCTGGCTTTTGTACTGGCCACCTCCATTACATCCAGGTGTATAGGCTGCTTGCCCTGCGTTTGATGTGCCGTGCTGGGCCATGGTGTCTGTGTGGACCAGCAGGCTTGTACTAATGGCTGCATAGCACGGTTTGGAGGGGTCTTTGAGAGCAGTACCTGATACTTCCCAGGCCTCACATGTGAGAAGAAACCCTGGTCCCTGGGTACACTTCCCAAGGGAGAGTGCATGCAGTAATCAGTGCCAACCTTATACACGAGTCTGCCCTCTCCTGAAGGTCTCCCTTCTGGTTTCTTGGTACTCTCCCCTGTCAGATACATCTGTTTTGCTGAGGACTTGGGAGGGACAGGGCTTCCCAGGGCTCTGGGCAGGCTCTGTCTGCTGCCTGCATGCCCAAGGTGGCCAAGGTGCAAATCTAAACTAATCTGTGCCATTCAAGGGCAAGAGAAACCCATAAACCATGCAAACAAATATGCACCATTTAAAGCTGTTGTTGCTGTAATGACTATGTGCAAAGAATAACAGAGTCATAAATCATAAGCACCACATCCTGCAAAGAAGTCTGTGTAACCCTGAGACCTCATTAGCCTAATGGGTAATGCTAAGCATCATGTTGACATGGGCCAATGGCTTTAACATTTTGAAGTCCAAAACTCAGTCTTTCCCCTTACTTTCATCAGTTTGGTCCAGTGTTGGGAATTTTGCCAGTTTCTTAGTGGGAAACAGACTGGCTTTTAACAGTTGGATCAGCTCAATTTCCTGGGTGCTTGAGAAAAGTGTTAACACATGTGCTGAGTCCCAGCCAGTAGACAATGACAATTTCAGATGTATTTGGCCTAACAATGGAAAAACACAGTATCACTGATGGTTTGTACTAATGAAATCTACTTCACTAGAATTAGGCCATATGTGATATTGATTCATTCAGTCACGGCCTTTTCCACTGGGATGTAATGATAATGCAGAGACAGCAAGCTGAGTGGCTCTCAGCAGTGTATCAGAGCAAAATACACAGTGATACAGACCACCAAGAGACAGAAAATAGAGAAAAAGCACTAGGCAAAGCTCTGGAAGTACCATTGACATGATCCTGATGAAAGATCCAGAAGGGAGGTTTTTGGGTGCTGTTTTAAAAAAGCAAAGGCTAAAATTTGTTCGGTTTCCAAGGCACCGCAATTTGGGTAACTGCTTGCTGAAAACCAATAACTATTTCTGTTGGATTTTCAGGATGAACACTGAGGCCAAATAGTCATTCAAGTGAGCAGGAGAAGGGCTGGTCCCTGTACGGCTCGAGAGAGACCATTTCTGCATAACCATTGTACAAGCTGAAGTATGTTGCCATCTTCCCCAGGCACAGACATTTATCACCCTGCCAGGTACAGGGTGTCATTATCTCACTTCTCACTATGAAACCACAGCAGTTACAAGTTCTTTGATAACTGAGCACTGGGAAAAGCCTTACGACCTTCAGAGGTTTCGATTCCCTCTGTTCTGCACTGCAAAGGTGAGGGAAGATGGTGCAATAACAATCCTCCACGTGCTGCTCCACAGAGCTGAGCCCAGAAGATCCAGAATGCAGCAAATGCTGGCCTTAAATCTCTGCTTTTCACTCCACGCGAGGGCAAAAGTAGAGACACATCATTTTGAGGGATGTCAGAATAAATTGCTTCGGTGTTTGCAGAATCAGGGTACTTTGTTCTGACACATTGAATTGATCATCACTAGACCCATTTGATACTTTCCACTGCTTCATGGGAGGTTCAGCTCAGGGCTCATGGTTATGTGACTGAGCTCTGTGAGCAGGACTTCAGAACAAATTCAGGGTGGTGTGACCTTCACAGCACACTGTGTAACATGTCCACAAGGAAGCACGTGCTGTCTGATGGGACATGCTGTTTTCTACAAACCCTGTCCCATGAGAGCAAAGGAAGGAGAAAAGAAGCCAGGACTCCTCAAACCCTGCAGCCTCAAGACGATTCACAACAATTCACAAAATACTGTGAATCACTTCAAACCTATGCAAAACAGAATTTTTTAAACAGATTTTTTAAAAACACTTTTTTTTTTAAACCCCTTAAAATGCCTTTCTAATCAACATTTTCTGACCAACTCTAATTGTGAATAAAAAAAGTATAATCCGAAATCAAATTTGTTTTTAAAGAGAGCTTCATACACACAGCTTGGACTTTCAAATGAGGTAGGAAGATTTTGCTGACAACACGGTATCAGCAGAATTCTTTTCCTATTGTTCAGGTTTATAGAAATAAGCGGAAAACTGAAGGAATGAAGAACCATTTCATTCCCATGAAAGATTATACCAGGCTGCCATAGCGTTAGAGGGACTGCGTGATGAATTCCAGAGCTTGAACAGCATTCAGAGAGAAAAGTCACCAGGTCACCAAACCCACCAGGTCACAAGTATTCTGTTTTCCGTTACTTGATAAAAGGGTCATTTCAGATTAACTTCAAGGAGTTGAATGAAGCCAGCTTGCAGAGGTACCCAGAGGCATGGAGGAGGTTTTGAGAGGGCTTCCTCAGGGGGTTCTTATCCTCTGCTTGTTCCTGGTATCTCGGTCAGGCTGGAAGCTGGTTATTCAAATAAAACAAACATTTCCATCTTGGCAAAAGGTTAGTTGGCACAGCCTTAGGGAAGTGAACTGAACAGACAGGACCTCTCTTTCTGACCCCAAATGCGAGCCCTGGGGATGGGTTTGAACTTGTTATATTTGTGGTGGGGTGCAACCCATCTCCTCAAAGCAAAGCCAGCCTCTAAGCCTGCTTTTAGTTTGCCATCAGCCACGAGGCAGTTACAGTGCTCACATGACACAGCCTTACATTAGTCAAGTGAGACAAGACCACAGGGCAGCCCTGTCTTCCACCCAGCTGTTGTTGCAACTTCCATCCATCTTCCTTTTTTCTTTAGGCAAGCCATTCTCCTTGGCTTTGAATTTGAGCTTAAATCAAGAGAAATACCTATCTTTTCTTAGCCTTTTAAAATGTTTTAATCTATTCCTTTCCAACAGCCAGATATAGTTAGATTTACCACTAATGGGTTTCAATACATTAAGTTTTATGACTTGGTGGCTGACACTGTTTATATCATAGAGGTATTCACTTATGTACATTCTGCTTGTCTCGATTCCCAAACCTTAAATTTATTAGCAAAGAAGAGCTGGGAGAGCTGATGTAAGGAGCAGTATTTGAAATATCGCAGTCAGCCAAAGTGAATCTGTGCTATAAAGTGCCTCTATGCGGGCTTCATAAAAAAAGTCTTATTGAAAAGCTTTTTTTGCAGGAGTTGTTCAATTATCCTACTCATGTATACGTACACAAACATGTATGTGTACCAAACAAGTACTGAGGATGCATCTATATATAATACATGAGTGGAAATGGAATTTACTTTAACCAAATGTATAGTGTTCTGAAGTTACAGATTAGTCCAGTGCCCAGAAAACTAAGGTAAAATGAAGACCTATATTTCACTAAACCTTTTTTGGTTTCAGGCGTGCAGCTTTAGATACCTGTGGCTTTACTTGCAAATGTGCTGTAAGTCACAAATTTACGTGGACTTACCTATACTTTGCCAGCCATGAATGTGTGGAAGCAGTTGACACCTGAAGCTCTCGCATCGCACCAGGCACAAAGTAATTTGCCTGAGGTCATGTGGGGTTTTGCAGAAAACCCCAAAACTTATATTTCCTGTCCTGGCCTGCCCACTTCAACCAGTACGTGCCCTACACCCGTTGTCTGGCTGGTAGACTGCTCCAGCTTCTTCTTCATGTACCCCACCGATGCTGCTCTCCAAGGATGAATGCCCCATAAGCTGGCAGAGGGAGGCGACTTTTCTAGTAGTCCCATAGAGGCTCCACACAGAAACCATGTACCCCATAGGGACCATACACCCATACCCCCATAGGAGGGGAGGGGTGATTCACATTCTCCCAGTCTCTGGAGCTTCATCACCTTTGTCCAGAACAGTGCTCTAGGAGAAGAAGATGAAGTACCTCTGAGCAATAGGTACCTGCAGGAAAAATTGCCACAGGCCTTGAAAATCAGCTGGGAATTGTGGGATGATTACAAGGAGATAGAGACTGTCTGTAAATCTGCAGGTGGGAAGGAGAAGGATCTTTTATGGCTGAGCACTATTTAAAGCCCTTGACTAGAGGTAGACCATTACTGGGCTTGGTTTTGAATTAAATTTTGCTTAGTCATAACTAAATCATCACAAAAAGAGGATTTCAGTGGAAACTGACATGATAAAATATAATTGAGATGTCGCCAGCCTTTGGATACTTGCTTTTATGTGATTTTTTTTTCTAATATTCAAGGATGATTCGGAGTAAAGATCCATATTTATCTCTACAGTCATATTTTGCTTATAAACGTTAATGAAAGCCGGGCACGCTGAGATATGCAGAGAATTGTTTTACTTCCTATAAAATGAAATAAATTGGTCCCTTCAGTCCTGGGTTGTTTTTTTTTTTTTTCTAGTTAGCTCTTAAAGAGGTCTTATTATAACAACAGAGCAGCTGATCTCACAGTGGTTGCCTGGGTCTCCTTTCCTTTACACTGTAAGTCCTAGATCTCCTCCTGCCCTAACCACACATATCCTTTCTGCTCCCTGCTTTCCCCTCAGCCCCCCTAAGTCCCTGCGTGCTGTTCACCCCTTCCCAAGGACACTGCTGTGCCTCCCTCCAGCAAGGTCCCATCTTTCCCACCTCACTCTTCCCCCAAACAGTGCACCCAGCCTCCCCGTACAGCATACAGCTTTCTTCTGCAGCACATTGAACTAGACAGTAACTAAAGCCTTCCAGCCTTAAAGCCTGTGGCTGAATGCAGGGGTATCCATAGAGAGAAGAAAATGAACCCTGGAATTTCAGGTACCTTTGTGCACCTGTTGCTTCTCAGGACACCTGCCCTAGCGGTGATGAGAAAGTCCCAAAAGCACCCATTCACAACGGGTACAAGTCCCAGGGAAATCTGCAGCATTACTTTAGTACCTTTATTGTTCAAGTAGAGAGAAGCAAATAGAGTGGTGGAAATTAAATTCTTCCCATGTCCAAAATATGAACTTCCCAGTAGGGGAACTGTAAGTTCCAGTTAAATTTAGAAGTACAAAGACACAGAACCTGAAAAGCAAATCTGATTCAGGAAAGAGAATGTTTCTGGCAAGAGGCTATAGAAGTTTTACGTTCAAGAACAAAGACGAAACATCCTTTTTTCCTCTCAATGGGGAGAGAGAGGCTTTCCATGTCTGCGGGAATGGGTCTTCTCTCTGCTGGAAGCCCATGGCTGCTCTGGCATCACGTGTTGAACTGAAGCTGTGCAGACCCAACAGGGTGCCCTGTGCTTCAGTTAATCAGGACTGCCCTGACAAGTAGGTTATGAGGCTCATTAAGTTTTTATGAGTAATGAATCATTTAATTTCACCTTTAGGAAGCACAAGAAGTGAGTGCAGGACTGGTTGCTGGCTGTTGCTCCTCTCAGCACTAGCATGAGCTGCTGGGGTGTTGTTTTGATGCAGTTCCTGAGGATGGAAAGTACCTACAATCAGAAAGCTTTTCCTTGCTGTGAACATAGTTAGGAAGAACTTTGGGGTTGTTTGGTGACTGCCTTAATATAGCACTGCCTCTTACTAAACACAGCTTGAAACCCCATTGTCAAGTCCTCTAAGAGCTCACTGACACGTTAAGGGCCACCTCTAGCTCTTTGCTAACCTGTGTGACACCTACTTGGCGGCTGTGGGGGTTTAACAAATGCAGCAGAGAGCAGCACATCAAGCATAATGCTGGATGGTACTTCTGGAAATTACAGGATTAAGTAAAAAAGTCAGTAAGTAAAGGCTGTGTGAAATCCCCCTGATGCTGCTTGGGGTGTGCAGCAAAAGGAGAGGTGTGAAATATCCAGCAACAAGGAGGCAATACCTCATATACTGAAGACGTCATGGGCAGTGCTGTCACTGTGAGCACAGGAGAGGAAATGTGTCAAAGCTGAATATTCACCCACAGCCAGCTCTGAGAGGTAACATGGGATATAGGGATCTTGCAGCTGAACACTATGTGGGCATATAGAGCCCTGGCTGCACACAGTACTCTGGTGACACACAGGGCTCCTCTGCCCAGTCCATGCTGTTGCAATCTCAGGTGCTGGAGGAGGCAGTCAGTGGCTGGTCTGCCAATGCTGGGCAGGTTGGGGGATAAAGGAAAGTGTGGAATGAGCCCCAGTGTTGTTGCTGCTCTGGGCACCAGGTAAAGCCAGGCTAATGCAAGCTCGAGCCTGAGCAGGATGACCATGGGGCTGTCCAGTCCTTTTGGCACTCCTGTATTTAAACACTCGGTGCACTGAGCTGGAGACTCATAGTCATAGCAGAGAGCAAAACAGCCTGATTCCTGGGAAAGGTACGTTAAAAGGAATCCCACTGGCGATGGAGAGTTTTTCTCCCAGTTTTGCAGAGAAATGATATCACTGCAGTATTAACAGGTAGTGGGTGCAGAGGAATTCATTAAAGATAAAATAGTAATTGTGCATTGCTCTACAACAGGCTTCAAAACTCCCCCGTTTTCAACTGTCTCCTCTGTGGGAGCAAAATGCAGTAAATTATGCTAGTATGTAAATGCATATAACACAGTGGCAAAAAAAGCAAATAGGAAGCGTAGAATAGCTCTGACTGCTCTGGGCATTTTCTGCTTCACAGGTAGCCTTGGTTTAAACAACAGCACACCCACCTAGTTGGGATGGGAGAATGACTAAGGTCCCCTCAGCCTCTCTGCTGATCTGTTTGGATGGTAGGTTCATTAGGCAAAGAAACAAGCTGTGGGGCGGAGAAAAGCGCTTTGAAGAAAAAGAGATGAGTGGGAAATCAAATTTAAGACTGCATGAAAAAGAGTTTCTAAGAATCTTACATGCCCTGGGATTTGTTAAGCAACACTGGTTCTGAGAGCCAAGGAGTGTGAGAGTTTAAAGTGTATCAGGAGGAATCAACACACTTGCAATTATCCCTGCAGAAGTGATGACATGTCTAGAGCTTTGCAGCATGCCTCTGAAGGAGCCCCACCGGGTTAACCCATCTCTGTTGTTTTTACAGACCATTTCCCCATGCTGGTCTTATAGGGCTGGTCTATAGCCTTAACAAATAACTAGAGAAGTAGAAGAATGTTACGTTCTTCAGCCTATGAGTAAATCTACTTTCTTATACCCCTTATTCATAAAGAAAATTACTTGAGACACTTGTCCAGCAAAGAGGATAATGTTTGTTATTCAATAGCTTGTTATTTAAAATTCCTGCTTCCTGCTGCTAGGAAAAGCAAACTCATAATTTTCTATTCATTAACCTCACCATGTAAAATGATTTAAACTTAGGCTTTACCCTGGTTTTGTTTATAATCAGACCACAGTTTCAGATCAGCTGCAGACGGGTGCTGCCTGGGAAGCATGCTGCTGCTTAGAAATGGAGCTGCGCAGACAGCCCTGAGGCACAAGGCCTGCTCCAGAAAGGGGTGCTGCAGGCAGGGTGTACCAGGGAGCTGAGATGTCTTGCTGTGACTGTTGGTGATCTCAGGGGCAGTTCTGCTCTGTCGTGGTTTAAACCCAGCTGACAATTAAATGTCACACAGACACTTGCTCACTCCTCCCTGGGCAGGATGGGGAGGAGAATCAGAAGCAGATAAAACCCGCAGGTTGAGATAAGAACAGTTTAGTAATTGAAATAATGTAAACAATAATAATAACATAAATAATAAAATCAATAATAATGTTCCATAAATAATAATTTTTATTATTATTAACAAAAGGAAAAATGAAAACAAAAGAAACCCCACAAATTATGTACAACACAATTGCTCACCACCCACTGACTGATGCCCATCCCATCCCAAGCAGCAAAACACCCCCTTCCAGCCAGTCCTCCCCCGATTATATACTGGGCATGACGTGCTGTGGTATGGAACATGCCTTTGACTAGTTCAGGTCAGGTGTCCTGTCTCTGCTTCCTCCCAGCTTCTCATGCCCCTCCTCACAGGCAGAGCATGAGACTGAAAAGTCCTTGATCAGGACAAGTGCTACTGAGCAACAACTAAAACATTGGTGTGTTATCAGCATTATTCTCAGACTGAAACCAGAACACAGCACTGCACCAGCTACCAGGGAGAAAATTAACTCTATCCCAGCTGAAACCAGGACATGCTCCCACAGAAGTCAACAACATGAGCTCACTGGTTGCTGTGAGGGCAGCAATACAGTGTTGAATAATAAAGGATTAAGGGATTATGGCATGATTTTGCCCAGGGAGCTTTACATGCCTGTGAGCAGATAGCTTGTAGCAGTATTTGCTGACTTACTCATAGATGTTGTACACTGGCTTTGAAACTTTCTTCAAAATAATTAGAAATTCACAGAGATACTTGAATACCTTCATAAATTTTAAAATGGATTTGATAATTTTAGTAGGAAGAGAGCTGTTATGTAATATTTGGATATGTACTTCTTGAATAATTAATTGTACCCTGAGGGGGATGACTCAGTCAGCTCAAGCGTGATTTGTACTTGTCTAATGAAGGCTATTTCTGTTTGAGCAATAGCTATTCCATGAGATATGTTACAAAGGGTGCACGTAAAAATAAATAAAAGACAGAATTAAGATAGCCTTGCAACATTACTCACAGTGCCTGAGATGTAGAAGCCCAATATCTGCTAACAAACACTCCATCTGTATCTGTATCAGGTCTTCCACCTACTGAGAGAGGGGATGTAAATGACCCTCTGCTGCAGAGAGATGCTCTTCGTCCACAGCAATATGGTCAGAATGTTGCTAAACCTTTTTTAGTAGGAAAGATGGGCAACTGCAGCCTTGTCACAATTTCATACCTTTATCTCAACAGATCCAGCAGCTACTCACCTAGTAAAGAGGGAGCCCTGGGGTCTATATACTGCTCCTCTGGGGGTATAAGTCCTCTACGCAAAATGGAGCGTCTTCAACAGCCACGGCTGCTCCATGTAGTCCAGTGGTTCCAGGTAGCACAGAGGGTTTTGCTTAGAGATGGGCATCCAGGCTCCCTCTCAGGTGACTTCTCATCTTGTAAGCAATGCTGGCACCACCATGTACCTAAGTAATGCAAAGCTTTGTGTTCTGGATGGGTTGAACATACCCTATCACCACCAGCAGGTGCAGAAACATCTTTTCTGTAAAACCCAGGGGAGGGCTAGGTTGGGAAGTCTTAACTTGTAAAGCCTTAACATTGCCTGTAAAAAGCTTTAACGTTGTCTATAAACCCCAGGGGAGGGCTAAGTTGTAAAGTCTAAGTTATAATGTCTTAACACTGCTGAGCCATCTTGAATGGGAATGTTCTGGTGGTTCTTACTAGCAAGTACCTGAGTATACAGCTATCTTCTATGAGCTGTCACCCACAGATCAGATCCATGAGTTATATTGCCTCTAAATAATCCGAGTGAGAAACTTTGCTCTGCTCAGCCCAGCCCTTGCACTCAACAATCATTAATTCCTCCGAAGGCTGACACAGAGCCATGGGAAGCTAACACCAGTGAGCAGCTCCTTGCAAGAGGCAGTTATTCAGAGTTTGCTTGATGGTCCTGATATGATCTGCACTTAGTGGAGCTGATGTGGAGCTGTTTGGCTGCTCCTGAAGTGCTTTGAAGATATAAACAGGACTTCAGTCCTACTGGGGCATTGCCAAAGAAATATATGAGGTTTTTTCTTACCATGGAAGCAATTTCTGTGAATATTAAGGGAGGTATCTGCCTGCACCAATTCCTTAGAAGCTTTGACCCTCAGCCTCAGCAGCAAACACTTTTCTTCCATTCTTTGCTCTAGCATGGAGAAGCCTCAATCTGACCTGCAAATAACTGACACAATGAAGTGTGCACTTGTACAAGCAGACTGCCTTTGTGCTGGCAGGAGGAGTGCACTTCCACATTGGAATGTCAGAGAAGCCACAGAGCGAGTGGGCAGTTGGAGGAAATCCCTTCCTCAGTGTCTCCAGTGTAACACCTTCACTGTCCAAACAATGCAAGCCTTGGAAGGCTGCAATAAACCCCTGATGCTTGATACTGGCAGTGAGCCCTGCAAGGGGACAAAGTGTTAACTGAAAACAGACTCTCCTTCACAAGCAAAAGGTCACAGTGGTAACTGCCCATTAATTTCCAGCAGGATGAGGGCAGCAAGGGGAACACCTCTTATACAGCAAGGATGAGCAAACACTGGCACAGGCTGCCTAGAGAGGTGGTATTTCCATCCTTGGAGATACTTACAAGCTGCCTGGACCCGATCCTGGGCAGCCAGCTCTAGGTGGCCCTGCTTGAGCAGGGGGTGGACCAGGCGGCCCCCAGAGGTACCAGGGCTATTCTGTGATTCTGAGCTCCTGTACAGATGTGCTGTTCTCTTGAGAAACAGCTCTGACAGGCACTCCCTGAGGGGAGTGAGGTACAAAGGATCTGCTTACCCAGAAACAGCGAGTGCAGCCTTGGCTCCAGTCCTCTCAGAGACTGAGTGTGATTAATACTGGTGGGAGTCAATGAATTACAGTGAACTACTCACTTGGAGCAGGTATTCAGCCCAGCTAGAGCTGTGCTCCATCTTCTTCTCAAGTCAGGAGAATCGGCATGACTCTGTTCACAGGTCCAGTGTTAAAGGCACTTTGCAGGATGTTCAAAGCTGGAGCTTTTGCCATGCACAAGTGAAAATCATGATGACCAAGAAACTTCCCTGCTAGGAGCTTCAGCTCTCAAGCAGCAAGTCCCTGCTTAAACCATGACAATAACTTACATGTAAATTCAGGTCTTAGGGGCCCCTGTGCTTTCCAGATCAAGAGCTGGTGGAGGTGTTACTCCATGGTTATCTGTAGTAAGTGCACAGGTCCACTGATGACAAATTTTACAGGGCTGAATCAAGGTGGCTCTTTGCATAGAGGTGTTCAAGAACATTTGGTTTCAACCAAACACGTAGCCTAAAATGTCTATTCCTTTCAACCTGAAGCCAGAAAACCATGGTGTAGCAAAGCACAGGGAAGAAAAAGGGATTGGGGAAGGTGGGACGTGGATTTCTAAGTCTTAGAGGACTTTCAAAGAACTGGTAAATTACTGCTTCTTTGGCCCTCAGATGGCCATACAAACAATCTGAATGATGCCAAGCAGTGCTTACCAGAGTATCAGAGACCTGAGAGGAGACTATACCGTCCTGTAGGGAAGCTCAGCACAACTCTGCCAAGCCCAACCTGACTATTCAGTACCTCTGGCCTGGCAAAGTGCCTGATGTCTGGAATGAAGATGTGGCTTAGCAGGGTTATCAAAGTGACTGCTGGAGTATGTCCAAGAAGGAGGTTTGCCTCTTTCAAAATGTGGATCAAAATGAACTGAGCTTTCTTGGGATACAGTGCACCCAGGATCTTAGTCTTGATGGTGTGATATCAAGGGGAACAAAATAGATAATCTGAACACCTAGTTTGAAGGAACTGTCATAAGCACAGGAAAAGCTTCAGATACCTGAAGGGGCATCCTACTGATGATGATGTTTGCTAAGGAACGTCTGCTACCATTTTTAATATGTGCCCAGCAGAAGCAGTGGTTGTCAGGAGGTCACCTTCATCAGTAACTGGCAGTAAGTCATCCAGAAATCCAAAGGAGGCTGCTGTGACATGCATCAGTCTTTCTGAGATCAATCCCTAATTTCCATTTGTAATGGAGGGCTTAAAACCTGTTGAGACCATCTCCCAAAGTGATCACCCCTCCTGGTAAGGAGACTTCTGACAGATAGGTCTGATGACATACCATGCTATTGACATACCAGCTCCAAAGCTCATTCACTTCTCAATATGAAAAGTTGCTCAGTTCTCTGAGATCCTAATGCCGTATTCAGCGAGGAAAGCTTGGCTGGGTGCTCTGCAGAGCTTTGGGTCTTTCTCATTGGCATGTTTCTTGGCCCATAAGTTGTGGTGGACCAGCACTTCAGTTTGCATGTATGCGTGGCCCATGGTTCCCAATCATTTTCTTGTCTGGGGTCCTCAGACATTGTCATGGCAGCAGAGATTATCTCTGAGGTGGCTCTGGACTTGTACAACCACAGGATACTCTGAGGGCACAGGAACTGAAGCATTACCCATAACCACCATTGGTGGAAACCAAAAACTCCAAGCCCACCCTTTGAACTGAACTTTGTGCATACCAATATTACACATCAAGAGTCATACTGAATCTGGGCAAAGGTCTGTTTAGGAATTTATGGACCTTTCTGCTGTGATTTTGTACAAACCATTTTAAGCCCTTTTGCACTTTCCAGCCTCTGCCCATCCTGTGCCATCAGGTTCTGCAGTTCAGTTTTGTGCTACAGAAACATGCGTGCCTGTACTGAAACTACCCTGACGAGTTTGTAGTGTGCCTCAGTACCTGGCTTATGAGATAGTGAAAAATCACTCCCTGTTCACCTTTCCTGTATCATTTGTTAGATGGAGTTCTGCCCCACTCGTGCCTTTTCAAATGGATACTTCTAGCCTGTTTATAGTCCTTCACTGAACAAATCTGCTCCATATTTCTACAGATCCTTATCACCCCTTGCCTTGTTTCTCACTATCTTTAGAGTTAAACCAAGCAAGTTCTGCAATATGTTACCTTTTGATCTCAAAGGAAGGTATTTCCTGCTTAAATGAGTGCTGACAAGCAAACAGCTCCCAGGGCCATAAGAATCTGACTCATCTCACTGCATTTGATGTTTCTGTTCAGTATCTCTTCACGTGTGATACAGTCAATGACAATGCAATGAGCCAGGCCATGTTACTGCTTCTTGGGATCTATTCAGTCTCACAGCTGGACTCCTATGCACTACTATCTTGCCTTTTTCAACACATGAAGAGTTGTGTCCAAGAACAGCAGCACTTTTATTATGTTTGCCCATGGAGCCATAAGCTACATTAGCTATGTTGGTTAAAACTGGCTGTTATTTCAGCTATGCGGGGATCTTGCCTGTGGGTAAGTGGATGCAAAGGTCAGAGTTAACCGACCCACTCAGGATCCCGGTTCTGCAGAGGCTGGAGAACAACCACATTTATACACACGGAAAAAACCCAGTAAATTGCAGCATGGGCTTGTCCATTATTAAGGTAAATCCACAATCCTTTTGTCCTTGCAGTGAAGATATGATAGAAACTGCTCAGAAAGTTGCAAAGGCTGACTCCAACATGGAGATCAGCATCTATATCTATGAGCATATGGCTGCATATATGGACGTAAAAGCTGCACAGACCTGATTTTTACAGCTTAACTTCAGTATCTCTTTCCTTTCTGCTTTTCTGCATTCTCTGTCCTCTTCACTGTAACCCATCAACCTTCCAGGGTATTCATTTGAGAAACCAGAAAGATTTTAAGAATGAAGTGGGTTAATTGCTAACCGAGGTCATGAAAACACTCACTATAAGCACCTACGACAATGCTGGAAGGGCAATAAATACTTCATCAACTTTTGAAAGACTGGTAGGACAATTATAGACTTCAAAAGCAAACATTTGTTGAAGTTTTAATTACAGCACTTAGGTGAACAAGTGGCAAGGCATGGCCAGGGTAAGTCAGCTCTTGTAAAACAAAATTACGTCTTACTCTGCTAGCACTTCTAATCTTTTTCAAGCATTCTGTACTTGACATTGTTCCTCACAAGAAGATAATAACCTGGTAATTACGGGATTATTATCCACATTTTATTTGATTTAAAAATGTATTTCACTGTTTATTAAGTGTAAAATCATTCCAGAACTAGCATTTGTAAGATCAGAAGCATTTTGGTGAACATACAATCCATCAACAGGAAAATTCTAGCCTGTACAAACTGTACAAACTAGCCTGAACAAACTGTAATGAAAAAAAGAAATTATTAACTTTGTCGGGACAAGAGACAGGCTGAGAACTTCTCAGCAGAGCTACATGAATGAGCAGAATGAGGCCATGGGAGCAGAGAGTAGGCTGAATCCAAGCACTGTGCCTGGAACAGAGCTCCTGGTCTGCTCTGTCTAAAGGACTAACTCAAGGAAATATACCTGATGAATAGAGCCATACTTGTTTCCAACTGCAAGTGAAAGGAGCTTGCAAACAGAACATTAGTGTGATGCATAGTTTCCAGAAGTCTTTGGAAGAAAAGGCTGGTAGGTTGGCCAACATCACCCATCAGCACTTACGACCAACTGTCCTTAATAAGCAGAGAGCTACAAATGCCTCTTGAGCTCTGAGCCTGGCCTGACACTGGCTGTTATTTCTCATGTTTACCTAGTGTTACATTCCGTATCACATCTGTTACCTCGCTAGCTAGGCAATGGTCAATATACTTGAAGCAGGAGCAGCAACAGCTCTCCTTAAGACAATCAGGGAACTCACTAAGTATTCAGTCATATAATGTTTCCCTTCTTCCTGGGGGATACATGCTGTATTTCCTGCCATTCTCCCAGGCTTTCAGGGAGCAGGTAATAGACATTATCTACTCTGTTTTCAGTTTAAAACTCTTACCCCTCCTATCCCTATATGCCCTTGTAAAATGTTCCTCTCCATCTTTCTTGCAGGCCCTCTTTACGTACTGGAAGGCTGCTCTAAGGTCTTTCTGGAGACTTCTCTTCTCCAGGCTGAACAAGCCCAGCTCTCTCAGCCTGTCTTCATAGGAGAGGTGCTTCAGCCCTTGGAGCATCTTCATGGCCCTTCTCTGGACTCCCTCCAATAGGTCCATGTCCTTGTATGCTGGGGGCCCCAGATCTGGATGCAGGTGAGGCCTCACAACAGATCCCTTCCATCCAGCCTGTTGACCACACCACACAGCTTGGTGTCATCAGCAAACTTGCTAAGGGTGCATCAATCTCACTGTTCATGTCACCAACAAAGACGTTAAACAGTGCTGGTCCCAGAAGCAACCCTTCAGGAACACCACTCGTCACCAGTCCCTACTCAGACATGGAGCCATTAACACAACTCTTTGAGTGCAACCATCCAGCCAATTCCTCATCCATGTAAAATCCATGCTTCTCCAGTTTAGAGACTAGGATGTCATGTGGGACAGTGTCAAAATGCTTTGTACCATCTAATGGAATAGCATCCTGGGTCTCTTCCTGAGACATATTTTAGTTCCAGCCATGATAATAAAAAAAGCCCGAAACCACATGAAATTAAGGAACTGAAAATAAAGTAATTTAGACACTTTCCTCCAGTCAGCAGTCATTAGAGCTGCTGGTAGGGTAGTTTTCCTGCACAAAAAGAAAGTTACCCAGATGGCAAGCTGCCTCTGCCTCCTGCCCAGTTTTTCTGCTCACTGAGGAAGAGACAAGGTCAGATGTAGGGAAATAAGAATAGATTCACAGTCCTCATTCTCTCATGTGAGCAAATGTGGGACCCAAATACTTTATCACTCATCACTCCTGCTATGCTGAAGTATTTGATTTTTTGCTCCTGAAAGCATATTAACCAACCAACCAAATTATCAAGAGAATTCTATGAAAGAAATATCTTAATACATGGGAATTTTCTATATTATGAATATTAAAATCAGTCAATAATGATCCACTGTCGTGGTTTAAGCCCAGGCCGTAAATTAGAACCACACAGTCTACTTCTCCCCCCACCTTATTCAGAATTGCTTATTCCGAGCTCAAGAGCAGAGCATCCCGACACGTAGGAAGTCAAGGAAGAGGGCCAAGAGACCTGCGTGGCTAAATAAGGAACTGCTGGGTATGCTCAAGTGGAAGAGGAGAGTTTACAGGTCATGGAAGGAGGGGCTGGCCACTCGGGAGGAATATAAGGCTGCTGCTAGAGGATGCAGGAAGGCAGCTAGGATGGCTAAGGCCTCCTTAGAATTAAATCTGGCAAGAGGGGTCAAGGACAACAGAAAGAGCTTTTTCAAATACATAGCTGATAAAACTAACACCAGAGGCAAGGTTGGCCCACTGGTGAACAGGATGGGTGCCCTGGTGACAGAAGATACAGAGATGGCAGAGTTATTGAATGCCTTCTTTGTCTCTGTCTACTCTGCCGGAGGCAGTCCTGAAGAGCCCTGTACTCCTGAGACCTCAGATGAAGTCAGGTCACTGGAGCAGTTTGCCTTAGTCGATGAGGAATGGGTTAGAGACCAGTTGAGCAATCTGGACATCCATAAATCCATGGGTCCAGATGGGATGCACCCGTGGGTGCTGAAGGAACTGGCGGAAGTCATTGCTAGACCACTCTCCATCATCTTTACCAAGTCTTGGGAAATGGGAGAGGTGCCTGAGGACTGGAGGAAAGCAAATGTCACTCCAGTCTTCAAAAAGGGCAAGAAGGAGGACCCGGGCAACTATAGACCGGTCAGCCTCACCTCCATCCCTGGGAAAGTGATGGAACACCTTATCCTTGATGCCATCTTAAGGCATGTCAAGGATAAGAGGGTTATGAGGGGCAGTCAACATGGCTTTACCAAGGGGAAGTCATGCTTGACCAACCTCATAGCCTTTTATGAGGAAATAACATTGTGGATGGATGATGGCAGAGCGGTGGACGTGGTCTACCTTGACTTCAGCAAAGCATTTGACACAGTCTCCCACAGCATCCTCATAGCTAAATTGAGGAAGTGTGGCCTGGATGATCAGGTAGTGAGGTGGACTGCAAACTGGCTGAAGGACAGAAGCCAGAGAGTTGTAGTCTATGGGGCGGAGTCTAGTTGGAGGCCGGTATCTAGTGGAGTGCCTCAAGGGTCAGTACTGGGACCAGTATTATTTAATATATTCATCAATGATTTAGATGAGGGAATTGAGTGTACTGTCAGCAAGTTTGCTGATGACACTAGGCTGGGAGGAGTGGCTGACACGCCAGAAGGCTGTGCTGCCATCCAGCAGGACCTGGACAGGCTGGAGAGTTGGGCAGGGAGAAACTTGATGAAATATAACAAGGGAAAGTGAAGAGTCCTGCATCTGGGCAGGAACAACCCCAGGTTCCAGTATAGGTTGGGGAACGACCTGTTAGAGAGTAGTGTAGGGGCGAGGGACCTGCGGGTCCTAGTGGATGGCAGGATGACCATGAGCCAACACTGTGCCCTTGTGGCCAAGAAGGCCAATGGCATCCTAGGGTGTATTAGAAGGGGGGTGGTCAGTAGGTCGAGAGAGGTCCTCCTTCCCCCCTACTCTGCCCTGGTGAGACCGCATCTGGAATATTGTGTCCAGTTCTGGGCCCCTCAGTTCAAGAAGGACAGAGACCTGCTGGAGAGAGTCCAGCGCAGGGCGACAAAGATGATTAAGGGAGTGGACCATCTCCCTTATGAGGAAAGGCTGAGGGAGCTGGGTCTCTATAGTTTGGAGAAGAGGAGACTGCGGGGTGACCTTATTAGTGTATATAAATATATAAAGGGGGAGTGTCATGAGGATGGAGCCAGGCTCTTCTCAGTGGCAAACAATGATAGGACAAGGGGTAATGGGTATAAACTGGAACACAAGAGGTTCCACTTAAACTTGAGAAGAAACTTCTTCTCAGTGAGGGTGACAGAACACTGGAACAGGCTGCCCAGGGGGGTTGTGGAGTCTCCTTCTCTGGAGACATTCAAAACCCGCCTGGACACATTCCTATGTAACCTTATTTAGGTGTTCCTGCTCTGGCAGGGGGATTGGACTAGATGATCTTTTGAGGTCCCTTCCAATCTCTAACATACTGTGATACTGTGTGATACCTTTCTTCCCTCCGCTCCTGGAGGGACGGGGAGGAGAATCGAAAGAACGCAACTCCCACGGGTTGAGATAAGAACAGTTTAATAACTAAGGTATAACACAAATCACTACTGCTACCACCAATAATAATAATGATAAAGGAAATAACAAGCAAAGAGAATACAGCACCTCACCGACCGATACCTTGACCCCCACCCCGCAGCGTTCTAGCCCTTCTGGGCGACTCTCAGTTCTACATCCTGGGCATGACGTGCTGTGGTATGGAATACCTCTTTGGCTAGTTTGGGTCAGGTGTCCTGTCCCTGCTTCCTCCCGGCTTCTCCTCCTCCCTGGCAGAGCATGAGACTCACAAAGTCCTTGGTCAGGGTAAACATTCTGACCAGTAACTGAAAACATCAGCTTTATCAGTATTATTCCCAGGCTGAAAGTCAAAACCACAGCGCTGCACCAGCTACTAAGAAGGAGAAAAAATTACTGCTACTGCTAAACCAGGACATCCACAGCTTTTCTTTTTCACACCAAAATTCTGTAATGTCCCAGGAAAGGGAACTTCAAGAACTTCAAGTTGTCAATCAACTTTGCAGTCCTGTTTCAATCTGCCTGTTACAAAAAAGTACTGTGAATTCCCCTCCTCTTGCTTTGCTTTATTATTACACGACTTATAATCCCCTTGATTTTCCTTAGAAACATGAGTACTGTTGAGGCTCATTAATGGGCAATTTTGTCTTTAGATTTCAGATAATAACAGCCTTCCTAAGTCTTCTAAAACTAAATTTAATATAGAAGGCTTCACATCTTGTTTGCAAAACCTCTCCACAATCCTCTGCTTGAAAAAAAAGAAAGCCCCAATCTTAATTTTTTTAGTTCATGGAATAAAAGTTTACTTTTATCATTCTGCTGCTAGGGTTACATAGCATTACTTGTGTTGCAAAAGTCAGAGTTTTGGGGGCAGAATGTTGGAGTAAATTATTGCTTCACTGCTTTCAAAACTATAAAGATGAGAATCAGAAGTCTGATGCTTACTAATACCTCCACAATTGTGTAGTAAAACCCAGAGCTAACAGCAAAAGAAAAGATGGAGCTTCAGACAGCTACTATTACATGTGTCAGACCAGAAGCTGAAGTCTGAGTAAGCAATCAATGAACAAGTCAATGGCGCCCAATCTCTAAATAAGACAGATGTCTACAAGTATAACACAGCATGACCAAAAGCTGATTGTTTTTGCCTGACCTATTCTGCCCCCATAGGGCCCAAGCACATGTGGAATGTCACCAGTCTGAAGTTGGATGTGACTGGACTACATTGCAAGGCCTTTGGAGAATTTGATATTGACATACATTTTATGATAGCATCAAGATTCCCAATCACATGTGTTCACTGCAAAAGCCTTCTTCATTTGCATAGAGACTTGAAAATTAACCTAATCCAGTGATATGGTTTAGTGGTGGACTTGGCAGCCCTAGGGTAAGGGCTTATGATATCAAATGTCTTTTTCAACCTAGCTGATTCTATGATCCTATAAGCATGGCAGGAAGGAATATGAAAAACTGAAAAGTTTAAGATGTCTCTTAGTACAACTGAGCATAGAATACTATTCAGGTGATGAAATTATGATGAGTGCTTAAATAATCCTGTACTTGGTTTGCAAAGAGGAAGGCGGCACAAAAGGTTAAAGAAGAATGCTTTTATTCAGCTTTCAGCTCTCACAGTTCTAAACAGTAAACATAATTAACAATTCACCCACAGTACCGGAGAACACAGTCCTGGGGTCAGTAAAATGTCTACTGTTAAGGCACTGGCAGTGGGAAGAAAAAAGACATAACGTGGATTGCTCCTATTTAATCAGAATCTGAATCTGTTACGAACATGTGCTTGCTATTCAAATGTTTAAAATTCCACAAGCTACATTCACAAACAAAGGTTTATACAACTTCAGTAATTACTGAAACACAGGAATCAGTGGCTCCCCTACTTCAACTTAAGAGCAAGTATTGCATTACTTTGGAGTGGAATCAGGTTGTAACTTACTAAAAGAAAACCACAAATTACTTCAGCAGTATGGCTTTAAGACTCTGTATTTTGGTTACAATATAGCAAGCAAAGTTAAATAACAGCATACAAGTGCCATATACTGTCATCTCAAAACGAGCAGTTCTACAATATAAAAATTAGTTTAGAACATACTAAAGCCAGGTTTTGTACAAACACTTTTACAAAACTGAAGTACTCAAAGAAACAAAAAATCAAAAACATTTTAAATATGAATCACTCTTTACATGTATGCATGAAATTACTTACCTTGATGACATAAATTAGAAATACTACAAACTTTTTAAAGCTGGCATCCATATACTATTGAAATGCACACATCAGAAATACTGAAGTGTTAGTTCTGCAATAACCCTTTAGAGTCACATTTGTACTTGCCAAACAGATATAATGACTTAGGTTTCTAAAGGAGCCACAGTGACCTCCCGTGGCCACTTAAGAAATCCTGTTTCTCCATTTTGAATATGACATTCCTCACAAACGCTAATAAACTTAAAAGCAGTGGTTCATGCTTAGTCCTCCAATCCCAGGAAACTTCAGTACTTTCATTTGAAATGGGTATAAAGGAACATAGCCTTCACACAATCACAGTCTAGCTCCTGGTCACAAAGTCATGTCTCCTCTCTGATTTATCACCAAAGAACCTGTTCCAGAACAGCTTTTTTGAACACTGTTTTCTGTAGGTCAATGAGAGGTGATGTTCAATAGATACTCCACACATATTCAGTATTAGGATCTCAAATATGTAACTTCAGCTTTTGAGAGAACAAAGGAAGGAGATGTAAATCGATGCTGCCTGACTCCAAGTCCAAACCAAAACACAAAGTTGTATGAGACATTTTAAATGTTTCAAGCTCACTGGTATACAAAACCCCAAAACATCTTAAAAAGAAACCAAGTGTGACAAAAGAGTCAATTAGGTGCCTTCTCCCATTGCTCTAAGAAACATAACAAACAGGAACAAACCTTGTCTTCTGTATCATGAACAGATGAACAACGTGAGAACACCACAAAAATCACAGTAGTGACTGTCTCTCCTCTGCAGTACATCCATCAACATTTACATTCTACTGCTTATAAATCCTCTCTGTTATATCCAACTTTCTTTCCATTAAGTGACTCTTCCGTGTCTGGTGCCAGCCATGTGAAATATACCTTCACTGGATCAATATTCCAATGCTTGTGAAATGATACTGGAATTTGGTGAGAAAGGTAGCCTTTTGGGTAGTCCATTGGCCTTGCCTAGGGTGGAAGAATAAACCAAAACCACTAGTACTCCGTGATGAAGAATAAGTTTAGAACAAGAAAGTACTGTTGTCCAATGGCCTGTGTATCACAACAAAGCAATGTGGCATTGACAAAACATACACAAAGGGGTTTTCACATCATTATATTAAATCAATTGACAGGCATTAGAGTTTAGATATCCAACTCGCACTGCAGTCATCATGCTATGAAGTACACTGTCATTAAACATGTCCTATTCCTCAGGATGAAACCGTCACCATCTATGAAAGTGAATGATGCAGTATAGTTTGTATTGCATCTTTTTAAAGATACAGTTTTGTTTCAATAACAATAGATTTTAAGTAATACTCTCCTGCTCCTCCTATTAATGAGAGTTGTCAGCACTTCCAGTGCAACTGTAGGATCCTAAGAGGGACGTAAGCAGCCAAAATATATGAAGTTTTATGATGGGGAAAGGTTACCAAACACAGAAATACTGTGGTGTTGGAAAACTGCATTGTTATTCTTCATCAAGTTATATCAAAAGAGACAGGATTACAACACAGCTACTCGATGCAGCTGACTTCTCCATGCACCAAGCATGTTTCATTTCCTCTGACAGCATGTAAGTACATCAATATATAAAAAAGCCCCACCTGTAGCAGTCCTTGGTAAAACAGAATCATAGCATAGTTTGGGTTGGGAGGGACCTTTAAGGGTCATCTAATCCAACCTCCCTGCAGTGAGTAGGGACATCTTCAACTAGACCAGGTTGCTCAAAAACACATCCAACTTGGCCTTGAATGTCTCCAGTTTGAAGATATCTTTGCTTCTGTTTCATAATATATACACAGTAAAATTTTGGATTCATGTACTTCAAGGAACATTGTACATCATAGTATTTCAGTCAAGCCTTTAAAAAAATAATTTTCTTCTTGACAGAAAATCCAATTTTGTTTTTCTCATTTTTAAATATTTATTGCCTAAGAGTGGAATTCGTAGAATAAGCCCACTCAGTTTTTATTCAGTAGTTCGCCCCCCACCCAGGTTAATTTTTGTTCAAGGTATGTTAAACTAGAATTTGTTGTAAACAACAGTAAAGATGAATTACAATTCAAGTGCAGTTTTCTATGTGGAAAATCAGACTTCTAGGATTTCACTTTCAAAGTGATTCAGTAGCAAATGTACACCATTAAGAATTACATGGAAGTGCCCTGTTCTGTTGTATAAGGGCCGCTCCTACCTATCTGTAAAACCAGTTCTGTTCTTTCTGACTCTCCTTTAGTTAGGTGTTGGGGTTTTTTAAACAAACACCTATGCCAGCACAAATTATTCAACAACTCTGTTGACTTTGTAAGATGCATTACTTGCTTTCTACACTGAAAGGAGTAAGCGATGATGAAGAAAACAGGAAAGTAAACAGCTATGATTTTTTTACACGGACAAGGAATTAAAATGTTTAATAGTGCTTTCTCAGCCTTCCCATTCCTCTAAATAGTAAATGTAATCAGAAAGAGAATCTTAATACAAGAAAACATAATTTAAATAGCAAACCTTTCCCCCCCACTGACAGCTGCTTTGAATTACATGGCGATTTACAAATTTTCAAGTAGCATTTTATCTTAATCTCGGTTCATGTTGAGATGCACAGGTCTTTCCAGTTTTTAAACTAGATTAACACCTGAAAACCATCGAACACCACACTGATTAAAATGCTGATTTTTAAAAAGGCTGTGTAATGTCAGGAAAAAATGGTAAGTGCTTCTCCTCTTTCCTGCCATGGGAGGAAGGTAAAGTGGTTTATGAAGCAGCAAATCTCTGGCATTGTGTTTTCAATTGTAATGCTGCAGTTAGATTGTTAAATATTCTGGAAGACAGAAACAAGATTCTAATCTATTCCAATCCATTTCTCCCAAACTGGAGAATACAGTCATAAGAAAATTATGTTTTGTGACCTCTTTTTTCCCCTGTGTTAGCATAGGGCAATTTATAAATTTATACTATTCTGCAGAATTCACCACAAAAGCAACAGTTCTGGGAATAATTCTACATTTTATATTTTCACTAATGAGGTATTTCAGAATATTAAACACTGCATCAATAGAAAAATTGGTAAGTAGAAAAGAAAAATTTACTGAAATATTTCAGAGTCAGTTCTCCATTACCTGAACAAAAAAGTATTGTGATGCAGGGTTTCTTCTTTTCGTAGAGAACATATCACAAGTATTCAAAGCATGTGGCTCCTATTTCTTTTTCAAAATTCCCACTTCTGACAGCATTTTTTACAAAATGTAGTCTTAGAGTAACTGAAATATCTTTTAAACTATTACAGCATTGTGATAATCCCTGCTTTGAGAATATTATTTGCTTGCTCTGCAGAGAAATAAGGTATAGGAGCAGCATCTTGGTTATAGTTATTACACATTGATTGAGTGTGCATTATTTATGAGTTTGAAATATTTATGAATCCTGTTCTATGTGCATACCTGAAATAATGAAACATACATTAAATACGAGTAAAAAATAACTCTCTGACCTGATGGAAAAGTGGACTATGTGTTACAGGAATTCCTAAGCCACTGAAACACATCCCAAGGACCATATCATCAGGCGCATCCATGCTGTAACACCGGCATTTACTAGCAAGTAGTTTCTGAACAGCTATTCTGCTGAAAACCATCCTGGATTGAAAAAAAAGGCAAAGAAACATGTAAGACAGTAAGTACCAGAGAAGCCAAATGACTGTAATTACTAAATATTGATAAATGATATAACTGCACAACAAAATGTGGCCCTCTGGTACAACAGATCTGAAATTTCAGAATTTGAGAAATCAGTGTTGACAATTACTGCAAGAGGCATTTTCTGAAAAAGAATTACTTTATTTTAGTTAGTTTTAATTACTTTTAGGACCAGCCAAGCTAAAATTATCCCTTCTGAAACCAACTGCTTTCCTCTACAAATCTGTTCCCACCAGCACAACTTCTTACTAGTTAGGACATTTGGGTCTTGGAGCATCATTGCATTTTAACTGTAGCAGGAAACATCACTGTTTCTGCTGTAACTGATTTGTGTTGCAATTCAAAGTATTTGCAATCAAAGCAGGGACTGATGTAGATCTCAGCAGGAGTTTAAATAAATTACCCTCCTCCGCCAGTGATGTAACTATATCCTCCTGTTCCCAAGCCATAACCGTACCGCTCTCCAAGAAATACTGGTTCATTTGGGTCGTAGCAGCTGAGCAATTTGCGGAGCCTGAAGATACTATAATATGAAAAAACAATTTAAACCCCACCATTTAGACGTTCAATTTGCAACAGACACTGCTAACCTAAATGCATTGCACTAAATACCACAAAAATGATAGGAGAAATTCAGAAATTATACAAAAAAACAGAGATTAAACTTATGTTGCTGAATTTGGTCAAATGATGAATCAATTAGCTTAAAATACATTTCTGAAGCAAGCAAAGTTTATCAGCAAAACTGAACCTCATCTCAGAGAAAACATGAAATTATTTTTTCCAAACAATGGTAACATCTTTGCAAATCATCTTTTCTCTGCAGGAACTGAAAAGCAAACAGCTAGATTTAGTTATACGACTATCAATTTATCTACAGTTACAGCCTCTTCCAAATTCTTCTTCTGTCACAAGCTTTAATGTGAAGTGCTATCTTGAAGCACTTATTCTCATGGTCATGACCCTGTGATCCTCCTGGTTGACTGCTGTGCCTTATTTCACTTACACTGCAGTGCCAGTTTTCATGTGAACAAGGTCTAAATTTCTACCAAAGGCAAGTCCATGGATACGGGTGTGTGTGCCTGACACAGGCCCTAGCTTATGGAACCTTTCTTGTGGCACATTACATAAGGAATACATCTTAGAAACTGTATTAGCAAATGACTAAAATCAACCAGCTCAGACATACCTATACTGAAGAATCACAATTTGTAATCATATTCAGAGTATATGGTTTCATAATAACAATAATATGCATAGTTTTTATCAAGTTACAAGATTACGTTGGTTTTAATATCAGTCAAAGAATGCTGAACGAAAGTGAGAATTTTTTTCTTTAAAGGAATATGAAGCTACATAACTAATAAAACATAAATACATAAGAGATGAAGATTGCTAAAACTCCTACTGACATGAACAGTGGTAATTCCTGAAGTATTGCAATGTATACCTTATTAGTGTGTCATCATCCACTATGACTAACCAAGGAGTTCTGGAAGAGCTATGATTCAAAAACCTTTCCAAAATCGCAAAAGTTTTCCCACAATGACCTAAAGGAAGAGGAAAAACAGAATATACATTTAAATAAAGTGAGATTTTATAACAAACCATTTTTCATGCATTAAATCAGTATTGTACTGCACTGTAGAAAACATTTTGGTAATGACTGGTAAAATATTTGAGATGAAAGTTTAAATTACATCCTTTGTTGTGCTGAATGGTATTTGTACAAATTGTTCCAGTGCAACAACTGCTTTCTATGCAGGAATGCACTTTTGAAGGATGCTGAAACATGAAAACCTGAAAAATAAGCTTTATTCCAGCTATCCTGTTAAGATGTTGAACAATCCTGGGCAAAGTGCTACTCTTAATCTCTAAAACGGTAAAATGAGGAGACTGATAAAAACATGTTCTGCAAAATACTCCAAGATATTTTCATAGCATTTCATGATATATCAGTCAGGTCCATTGCTTTTATATAAATATTTAAGTTTACATTAATCTACCGTACTCATCATCAGCAACTCAGGTCCTAATAAAGACTTTCCTTAGAGGAAGTTAACATTTATCACAATACTATAATGAAGTTGAGAGGTAAAACACCCTTTACTGGGAATTTAGGAGTAAAACACCCTTGTTCAGAATGAGCAGGACAAAAGAAACAAGAAATATCACACTTCTACTGGATCTCCTTTAGATTCCAGAAATATCTAATTGCAAACAGTCTTTATTCATCTAGATTACAGCTGATTATCTAAAGCAATTATTGCTATCAATATTACAATTACTACACAATCATTAAAAAATAAGGACAGGATATTATATTTGAAGCTACTTCCATTAAAACATTTTTTGAGAAAATGAAGTACCTCTGTGCTGAAGAAATGGAGAAAGTCCTGGATTTACTGATTTTGTGAAACCATAACAATGCATATTGATATATGAATATTTGCAAAATTAAAACCAAGATTTCAATATTATATTCCATCAAGAAAGATGGACAAAAATAGTATTAGAGCAAACTCGGTATGATTTGTTTAATTTAGAATGCCAGTTGCCCACTGCACCCCCCAGCCATGCTCAAAAGCCAAATGTGGAAGATTCGTTTCCTCTGGTGTGACTAGGACTACTGGGCACAGCTTCTACAGGTGATCCACACATGCCCGGGAGATCTGCTACCTCCTGAAAGCACCCACTGGTTGCACAAGTCACACTGCACACATGAAAATGAAAATCCCAGTCTGTTCTCTCTCTGCCTCTAACAGACCCTGTGGAGGACAAAAAACAAGGGCAGCTGGAAAGCTGCAAATAATCCAGAGATCAGAACAACTGACCTAGTGGGCCAGGTAAAGCTAATAGGCCACAGCTTGGACACTCCTAATTCAGAAGGTAATAGCCTGTAGCGGAGACTATAAACCTAAGAACACGTGATCATATGAAAGGAAAAAACCCTTAAAATTAATAAACTCATGGAAGCCATCACATCCATAGCCTTTTTTATATTCAAATACAAAGTAAATTAAAATCACATTATTTTTTTCATAAAAAGATCTTCCAATCTTAACATTTAGTTTTTGTGCTTAAATCAAGGCATACTAGGCACAAGCATGTAATATTTGTATATCAAATGTCACTGTAGTTTATGTCCAGTAACCAGTTGGCACTGTCCGAGGTATTCTGAAATAAACCTATGACTTCTGCTACTAATGATAATGTTACTCAAGATCATCAATAACTCAAGAGTTATTACTCTTATCCCAAGTAATAACAGTAATTTTTGTTTCTTGGCATATATCAGCATATTTAGGTTTCCACTAAGAAGAACATTCTTATTACACAGGTGAACTGTACTCTCCATCCATTTCCTGTGTGGTAAAAGCGTTCTTTCTGTTTAGGCTGCTCAAATGTGCTGTAGAAATTCAGAATCTCTGAATTTCATACTATACATGAAATACAGATATCAGCCATAAGACTTACAGACAATTGTTTGTGCAAAACTGACAACAACAGTCAATAGCTCACCTCTGTCAGTATTAGGTATGCCTAAATCTATAGTAGGAATGGAGATGTCTGCATAATCACTGTAGTATTCAATAAGGGCAGCTTCTCTTTCCCAAGTCTGCTTTACGACTGGTACTGCAAAACAATTGTTGACATTTAAACACAAGTAACTCGATTAAAATAAGTACTTGATCAAAACATTTATGCACCTTGTTAACTGACATATTCCTTTGCATGGAATATGCTGTTCAAATGTTTCAAATTCAGCATCATGGTTTAAATGTTCATTCTTCTTTCTTGTCTACAATATTTAGAGAGAAACAATTTTACATTTTTTATGAAAACTAGTCAGGGCTGGTTTATTTATATAGCAATAAATTTTATTTTAAAATATGATTACAGTTCTATTCATATTACATTGAAACTGTGATGTTTACATTTATGCTAACCAAAGGAAGGAATTCATTACTTTTACACTTGCTATGGTAGACTTTATAGCACACATCAGCATGAACACTATCAGAGATAAATCATTCTTACAGTCTCGAAACTTCCAGCATTGAAGTATGCATTTTTAAAAGAGCACATCCACTGTACAGTGTATAAAGTATTCTGAATCAGAAACAGACCAAATGCACCTTTTGAAATACTACACTTGTGTTATATACATCATATCTGGCAACAATGTCATATTAATGCTCAAAAGCACCTGTTTCTGGAGACACATTCACAGAAGGACATTTATTATACAATCAGTTTTGATCCCATGGAGAATCTATTCAAAGGAAGAATGCTTAATGTTTCTCTACAAAAGCAATCCTCTTATTAGATTGCCATTCTACATGAACATTTAAAATTGATCATAAGAAATTCTAATAATGATTCTATGAATGTTTAAACTATAGCCAGAAGTGAATAAATCACAGGTAATACAAAAAAAGGCCAAAAGCTTCTGCAGGGTGTTTGGAAGAGAACTATCAGATTAAAAATAATGATCTTTTGTTCATTTTAAAAATGAACAAAAGGACTTAAATGACCAACTACTCTGAAACAGTTATTAACTGCTGTCATTAACTGTCTGCTTTATGTTCTCTGAAACCATTCAGTAGGTCTCGCTGGTAGCAGCTGGTTCTTGAAATGGGGGAAATATTTATGTAACTTCCCTTTGCTGCTATGTAACTGATGCTTGTGAACAACTCATTTTACCTCCTTGCTGGAATCATCCATCACCTAACTTGACGTTTGCTGCTGTACTGGGTTTGCATGGCAAGGTTTTGCTAGCAGGGGGGCTACAGGGGTGGTTTCTATGAGAAGCTGCTGGGAGCTTCCCCTACATCTGACAGAGCCAATGCCAGCCAGCTCCAAAGACAGATCTACTGCTGGCCAAGGCTGAGTCCATCAGTGATTGTAGTAGTGCCTCTGAGATAGTGTATTTAAGAAGGTGGGAAAAAAAACCCTGCACAATTGCAGCTGGAGAGAGGAGTGAGAACATGTGAGAGCAGCATCTCTGCAGACAGCAAGGGCAGTGCAGAAGGAGAAGAGGAGGTGCTCCAGGCACCGGAGCAGAGATTCATTCCCCTGCAGCCCGTTGTGGAGCCCATGGTGAAGCAGCTGTGCCCTGCAGCACATGGAGGTCCATGGTGGAGCAGATTCCTATCCATGGAGGACCCCATGGTGGAGCAGGGGGATGCCCAAAGGAGGCTGTGACCCCATGAGAAGCCCACACTGCAGCAGGCTCCTGGCAGGACCTGTGGCCCCGTGGAGAGAGAAGCCTGCACTGGAGCAGGTTTGCAGCAGGACTTGTGACCTCACTGGGGACCCACACTGGAGCAATTAATGAAGAACTGCAGTCCATGTGAAGGACACACGTTGGAGAAGTTCACTGCAGCACTTCTCCATGGGAGGGACCCCACTCTGGAGCAGGTAAAGAGTGTGAGGAGTCCTCCCCTGAGGAGGAATGAGTGGCAGAGATGTGATGAACTGTCCGCAACCACCATTCCCTGTCCACTGCACCACTGGGGTTGAGGCATTACAGAAATTGGGAACAAAGTTAAGTCTGGGAAGAAGGGAAGGCTGGGGGGGGAAAGTGTTTTTAA